>NC_051079.1:23838328-24138328 GCF_004664715.2 Peromyscus leucopus
AGGGGTGGGAGTGGGGAGAATAGGGGAACCCATGGCTGATATGTAGAACTGAATGGTATTGTAAAATAAAATAAAATTAAAAAAAAAAAATCCTCAAGTTTTCACGTGTTATGGCCAACCTGGACAATGCTAATAAGAAACATATGAAATGAAAATTTTTGCAACATAGTGAAATCATTCTTCTATACTGTTAGCTTTTCATTGCAAAATGGTTAAGAGTATGAGTTTGGATTGGATTGTGTCACATGCCTTTAATTCTAGCACTTGGGAGGCAGAAAAGATGAATCTTTTTGAGTTTGAGGCTAGCCTGGTCTACACGGCCTGGCTGCGGAAACAGCTTTTAAAATCACTTTAAGAATAAAAATAAAGGCTGAGAGTGCGGTGTGAGTTCGAGGCCAGCCTGGTCTATAGACTGAGTTCCAGAACAGCCAGGACTACACAGAGAAACCCTGTCTCAAAACAAAACAACAACAACAAACAAACAAAAAACAAAGTCTTACACACACACACACACACACACACACACAAATAATAAATAAGTGTAATTAACATTTTTTAGGAGCCAGGCAGTGGTGGTGCATGCCTTTAATCGTAACACTCAGGAGGCAGAGCAAGGCAGATAATATATGAGTTTGAGGTCAGCCTGGATTACAGAGCGAGTTCCAGAACAACCAGAGCTACACAGAGAAACCCTGTGTTGGAAAAACAAAACAAAACAAAAACATTTAAGATCTGAGGATTGGTTCAGTTGATGGAATGCTTGCCTATTAGATACAAAGCCTTGGGTTTGATCCCCAGCATCTGTCACCCTGGGAAAAGAGGCACACATCTGTAATCCCAGCACTTGGGTGGTGGAAACGGGAAGATCCAGAGTCTAAAGTCATCCTTGGCTTCATAGCTTGTCTGAGACCGGCTCAGGCTGCAGGGAATCCTCTCCCACAATACAAACAAAAGAAAATAATGGTAATAATTATAATAATAAATGGAGGGCCAGAGACATGGCTTGGCAGGTAAAGGTACTTGCCACCAAGCTTGAAGACCTTAGTAAGGTCCTGAGGACTCCCACCGTGGAAGGAGAAGGGCCTCTCTGGTCTCCATATGTGGGCTGTAGTACACACGATAAGAAAATAATAAAAAAATAAATGCAAGTGTCACAACATTTCAATGGACGGTGAGAGGCTCAGGGGGCTGACCCCTCCCTAGGGAGTCCTAGGAAGTCAATGGCTCCTGGAGGGGCAGTGACATTTGCCTCAGCAACGCCACCACCTGTGAGGTGCCCTGGTCATACCCTCACCAGCACTCCTGTGAATGGCCCCAGTGAAACTGAGTCAAAAGAAGCAGGAAGACTTGGTAGCTGGAGGAGGGGCCCGCTGGGAAGAGGAGGGGGTTAGCGGGAGTGGGCGGGGATAATGGCAGGTAAACGAGATGCGTGCGCGCACACACACACACACACACACACACACACACACACACACACACACGTGTGACCAAAAATACATCATCTCCTAGTAAGTTAGAGGCCTAGACAGAGGGACCTTGGCTGGAAAACCACAACATTCAAGGCCAGCCTGGTCTACATAGTAAGTTCTAGGGCAGCCTGGGCTCCATAGTGAGACCCTGCCCCCCCTCCCAAACAAACAAACAAAACTGTCCAACAAAACAACAATAAGCAAGAAAAATCACCCAGTACCATGTACATGTATGGAAATGTCACAATGGAACTTATTGTGTAAAATTACTATATGCTAATAAAAACATTAATAAAAAGAATGAGAAAATGGAATCCCAGGATGGAACTCAGTTCATGAGGCTTGCATAGTAAGTGCTTTACTGATCTCTCACCAATCCACCCAGATCCCCACACTCACACCTTTGTTGTTTTGTTCTGTTTTTTTGAGACAGGGTCTCACTATATAGCCTTGGCTGGCCTGGAATCCAATATGCAGACCAGACCAGCCTTGAATTCACACAGATCTGCCTGCTTCTACTTCCAGGTACTGGGATTAAAGGCATGGGCCACCATGACCAGACCACCTTTTGAAATTTTTTATTTTGAGACAGGGTCTCACTAAATTGTCCTGCTTGGTGGCCACAGAGTCAAGACATAGACCAGGAAAGCCTCAGAACTTGTGGGTCTTCAGACTAAAAGAATAAATATTAGCCAGACATGGTGGTGCTATCTTTGATCCCAGCACTCAGGAGGCAGAGGCGAGTAGATCTTTGTGAGTTTGAGGCCAGCCTGGTTTAGGGCAGCCAGGGCTAAGTAGTAAGATGCTGTCTCAAAACAAACAAACAAACAAACACAGTTCTAAATAGGAAAATGATAAACAATATTCTTTAGTGTGAATAAAAAGTATCTTACATAAGGGTCTGCCGGTTTCTGCTTACAAAGCTCTGTGAGTCCTGAAGTAGGGTTGGCGTTACGTACAGATTTAAATAGTCCTTAGCAGCTTGTCCAATTGGAATGGGTTCAATAATCACTGCAAATAGAAAGAAGTTCTCACTAAAAAGCAAATAGAAGTGCTTAAACATTATACAGCTATCAAAGAGGATGCTTTCAAAAGTTTTCAACTGTTGGGAGACTCATCATTGTGAGTTTTAAATTTGATTTCTATTTCTTTACATTTATTAAAGTGTTATAATTATTATTATTGGCTTTCTGATAGAGTCTCACCATAGTTCAGGCTGGCCTGGGACTCACTAAGTCGCCTAGGCTGGCATCAAACTCAGGGTGATCTTCCTGCTCAGCCACCTGAATCCTGTGATAACAGGCGTGAGTCGCCACACTCTACCTGCTTACTAAGGTATTGTTTACACATAGTATTTGCTAAATTTGTGATCACACAGAGAAATAAATAGAATTTAAATTAAAAAATATCAATAACAACCACACACAAAAGAACTAAAGCAAAACCAGTCCAAACCCCGTGGCCACTCAGGAGGCTGGCACAGATGGACTACCTGTGGGCTTACTACCTGTGGACTTGTCTCAAAAGATAAAGGACTGAAGCCGGGCAGTGGTGGCGCACACCTTTAATCCCAGCACTCGGGAGGCAGAGCCAGGCGGATCTCTGTGAGTTCGAGGCCAGCCTGGGCTACCAAGTGAGTTCCAGGAAAGGCGCAAAGCTACACGGAGAAACCCTGTCTCGAAAAACCAAAAAAAAAAAAAAAAAAAAAAAAAAAGATAAAGGACTGGAAAGTCAGGCTGCAGTCCATGCCTGAAACCCCAGCACTCAGAAGCTGGAGGCAGGGAGATCAGGAGGAGGTCAAGGCCAGCCTGAGACACACGGCTGGAGAGACGGCTCAGTGGTTAAGGTCAGTTTTTCTTCCCAGATACATATCTCAGCACCCACATCAGGCGGTTCACAGCTGTCATAAACTCTAACTCCAGGGGATCCAATGCCTTCTTCTGGCCTCTGAGGACATCTGCACACATGTGACATACACTCACATTGCCATAAGCAAAAATAAAATAAATCGTAGCAATAAATAAGTAAATAAAAGGCTGAGGACTTAGCAGCTCACTGGCAAAGATTTTCCTGTCCTGAAGTCCTAGGCTCACCCCTAGTACTTAAAAGACAGTATGCCCACTTCTTCACTAATTCTGCTTTTTTCCTTTCCTTTCTTCTTCTTCTTTTTTTTAAATTTTTATTTATTTTTTTATTTTTTTGAGACAGGGTTTCTCTGTGTAGGCCTGACTAGAACTCACTCTGTAGACCAGACTGGCCTCAAATTCAGAGATCTACCTGCCTCTGCCTCCTGAGTGTTGGAATTAAAGGTGGTGACCCACCACCACCCGGCCAGTATGTCCATTTCTTAAAGGGTTACCAGCTTCAAAACTTCAAATTGGATGAAAATCAAAAAGGATCTGCAATTACCAAATTCACAGTGACTTAAGACTTTCTTGTTTTGTTTTGTTAGGAAAAAGACACGTTTACCAAGTCCACAACAAAGGAGCAGTGTTCAAGGCCAGCGACCAACCGAGTACTGCTGCAATAGAATCTGTGAACTTGTTACATCTCTTATCCTCTGTGCCTGGAACACTTCTGAAGTTTTGTGGGCCATTATGAAGAAGGATAACACAATAGGAGAGCAATCCTAAACAAGTCCGTTCAGGAGAAAGAAAGAACTCTGCAGACCCCGGGGCTCAGCATACTTCTGTAGGTGCTGTTCACTTTTCAGCTCTTGGGTTCAAGATTAGTTTTGTTTCTGTTTTTAAAATATTTATTTCATGTGTGTGAATGTTTTGCCTGCATGTTATGTATGAATGTGCACCAGGTGCATGCCTGGTGCCCAAGAAGGTCAGAGGAGGGTGTTGGAGCCCCTGGAACTGGAGTTCTGAGCTGCCACGTGGGTGCCGGAGACTGAACTCTGGTCCTTAGCAAGAGCATCCAGTGCTCGTAACTGCTGAGTCAGCTCGCCCACCCTCGTCTCCTCTTTTGTGTTACTGAGACAGGTCTATGTAGCCCAGGCTGGCCTGGAACTCTGTAGCCCAGGCTGGCCTGGAACTCACAGCGATCCACCTGCCTCTGCCTCCCAGGTGCTGAGAGTTTGTTTCTTGTTTTGCTTTTGTGCTTTGTTTGTTTGTTTTGAGACAAGGTCGGGGGTAGTCTACACTGACTTCCGACAGGGTTAAGACACTGAACTTCTTCTGATCCTTCTGTCCTCCCCTCTCCAGAGCTAAAATTAGGATCACAGGCCTGTGGCCTCTGCCTGCTTTTGTCTAGCGCTGGGATTCAAACCCAGGACTTTCCAGGAGCTCAGCAAGTACCCTACAAACTGAGCTACATCCCAGGCCCCTCCAGCTTCAGGTTCAGATGACTCACAACAGGAAAATAGAACAAAGTATATTTGGAGGAAAATTCCTTCTTCTCAGACATGTCTTCAAGATTAAAAACAAACTTTAAGAAGTGAACAATTTGGAAAGCAGGCGTGAGAAACTCACCTTCTGGAAACATGAAGCGAATCTCTCTTTCTGAGGCAGCGAAGTCCTTGCTCCCATGGAGGGCGTTCCGTAGCTCATCTGTACCGTAAATTGCCCTTAGACTAAAGCAGATTACGGATGTTGCCCTTTCAACTCTGACACCCTTCCTTACTTTACAGGGGACTGTTCCCTTTTCATTATTTGGAGGGGTGGGGCATCACATATGGAGGTCAGAAGACTTCTTCAGGAGTGGTTTTCTCCTTCTAGCTCATGGGTCCTGAGTTCGAATCCAGATCATCCCATTTGGCAGCAAGTATTTTACCCAATGAGTCATCTTGCCAGCCTTATCTATTTGTTTGTTTGTTTTTAGACAGGGCATCACTAATATAATTTTAAGCTTTTCATCTACTTAGATGACAGTCAAATAAATTTATGTATGCTGGTGGAATACACTGTGAAAACAGGTATTCTCTAGGTGAAGAAAGGTGTTTTGTAAGAAGTGAAAGGAAATATCAATCCAAAAGTGTGATAGCTGTTTCATTTCTAGAAACTAGAGATCACGCTAAAAATTTGGATTTTTTTTTTTTTTTTTTTTTTTTTTTTTTGAGACAGTTTCTCACTATGTATCCTGGGCTGGCCTGGACTTGCTGTCCAGATCAGGTTAGCCTTAAACTCTCAGAAACTTGCCTGCCTTTGTCTCTTAAGCACTGAGATTAAAGGTATGCACCGTGTCCAGAAAAGACATCTAGAAATTCTAGTTTTCCCCTTACAAATCCCATTCAGGACCAGTGAGAGACCTCAGCTGCTGAGGGCATTGCCGCCAAGCCCGAGTGTGGTCCTGGGATCCTGAGGGAGAGAACTGACTCCCACTAGCCACTTCTGACCTCCACATGTTCAAGGTAGACACACCCACAGAGTAAGTGAATAAAATGTATCGTCAACAACCCTGCTCCATAGCCATGTGTCCTGGCTCACCCCTGTAACCCCAACATGGGGAAGGGGGAGAGAGACAGGAGGATTGTCACAAATTCAAAGCTAGCCTGGGCAAACAGCGAATTATGGCCAACTTAGGCTACAGAGTAAGACCTAGTCTCAAAAATAATTAAAACAAAACAAAACAACAACAATAAAACCAAGCTGGGTGGTGTGGCACACACCTTTGATCCCAGCACTCAGGAGGCAGAGATGGGCGGATTTCTAATTTTGAGGCTAGCCTGGTCTACAGTGGGAGTTCCAAGACAACCAGGGCTACACAGTGAAACTCTGTCTCAGAAAAAAAAAAAAAAAAAAATCAATCAATCAATCCTACGGTACAGGCAGTTTAATGCAAGGCTAATCAGCCATCAATAAGATATTCTCTGACGCTTTCTATATCATTTTGGTATTAAGAGAGCACTGAAACATGAGAATGTCAAATTCACTGGCTTACATCAGAGAAAAGTTCATTTAGGAGAACTTCCATGGGTGGAAAACACTCATTGAAAAGATAGCAGTGTGGATTGCTTTGTTTCTTTGGTTTTCACACTTTAAGAGGGCATCAGCTGGGTGGTGGTAGCACGAGCCTTTAATCCCAGACTCAGGAGGCAGAGCCAGGATCTCTATGAGTTCGAGGCCAGCCTGGCCTACAGAGCGAGATCCAGGACAGCCAGGGCTACAGAGAGAAACCCTGTCTCAAAAAAACCAAAAAAGAAAACAAGAGGGCTTCAGTCCTTCAAGCCCCAGGGAAATTACCTGTCCGGGTGTGTCTCCTTAGCTAGTAAACTATTAGATGGTCCCATAAGTTCTTTCCAGTAAGAGATGGCATTATATCTAGCTAATATCATGGCAACAAGAGGTCCAGAACTCATATAAGCTGTTAAGTTTGGGAAAAACATTTTCCCATACTGTTCCACGTAAAAGTTGCTACAGTGCTCAGGGCTCAGATGGAGTTTTCGTCTCTGTAAACAAAACAAAGTCAACAGAAGCATTTAAAGTGACAGCTCAATAAAGCCATTAATAAAGCTCATTAAGTCATTAATAACTGCCAAGGCACGGGGGCTCATGCCTGTAATTATCTTTGTATTAGTATACAGAAATGATATTTAAATTAAATATGTTCAGAGGAAGTATTTATCCCACTTAAAAAAAAAAAAAAAGATCCCTAGGCTGATGGGCTGGTGAGACCGCTCCACGGGAAAGGTGCTTGCTGACCAGGCTGAGGCTCCAAGTTCAATCCCCAGAATTTAATGTTGGGAAGAGAGAATTGATTCCCTAAGTTTTCGGACTGAAACACACACACACACACACACACACACACACACACACACACACACATATACAAACATTTTTTAAAAGAGTGTTTGCTGAGCAGTCATGAGGACCAGAGTTTGGGTCCTGGCACCTGCATTACACGCAGGGGTATCCACCAAACGCCTGTAACTCCACCTACAAGGTATTCGATGCCCTCTTCTGGCATCCATGCGCGGGTCTAGGCACACGTACACACAGTCACCCAGAGATCAGGCAAGCTTGGTCTGCATAGTGAGGTCGGCTAGTCACTGTCTCTAAAACAAACAAACAACAACAACAAAATGGAATCCTTAGTTTAGTTCCAGGCATGGTATGAGAGGGTGTAGAGAATCCTCAGACCATATAAAGGAATATTCTGATAAACTCTACAGCCAGCTCCCAAGAAGTCTAGCCCTCCATGCCTCCGCCCGCTCCACCACGCCCAGTGCACAAGCTGCTGGTTTTGAGACGGGGTCTTACGACTTCACCAGGCTGGCCTCCCTCCCCGTAGCCCGTCTGTCTGGCGGGGTGCTTGCTGCCTTGGTCTCCCTGGACACAGGCATGCCCAGCAGCCACGCGCCCCTTTCTGCAGGCTCGCTAGCTCCTGCAGCGTAACTTAAAAAATTTAGAGTTCATCTTTAAAGTCGATACAAAAATTAACGGTTTTATTGGTTGCTTCGAAATGAAATCTGGTGAAAAATCGTTTGAAATAGTTTTATGCCGCGGTGATAGCCAATGTGTGGACCACAGCTCAGTGTGTGACGAAGACAATGCTGCCCCCTGCTGGAAGGAGAGAGGTTTTCAGCGCCTCTTTCACAAACCAACCTCCCAAACACCCCGATGTCACAGGAACCCGCGGCAAGAGTCAAATTCCTCGGGACAGAAAGTAGGCTAGTGGAGGGGCTGGTGAAGACAGAAACACACCTCACCCACCCACTTTTTAAAAGACTTCACAGCTTCAGGTTGAAAAACTACGGATGAATAGTGGCGAGGGTCACAAAACGAGGCGAATTACTTAACACCACTGCGCTGTGCCTTAAAAGAGTTTAAATGGTACAGTTGATGTAACATCTACCCCGCCAAATAAAGCAAAAGAAACAAAATTCATCGCTGTGGCTGACCCAGCAGCAGAGGCAGGGGCTGCATACACAGACCGCAGCTGTCCCTGGTCTTCCGTTCACAGCAGGCTCTCTCTGTGTAGCCCTGGGACGGTCTGGAACTCACAGAGATCCACTTCCCTTTGCCTTCTGAGTGCTTGGATTGAAGGTGTGTACCAGCATGTCCAGCCCATGAATTTTAATTTATAGTCAGTCCGAGCCGCTTAGTTACTAAGTCTGTCACTGTTTTTTCAAATGTGGACTTAAGTTTTAGAGAGCTAGCTCAGGGATTAAATCGACGACTGCGCAATGTAAGGACCTAGATTTGGATGCCCAGAGTTTTCCTAATGCCCAACATTGTCGTGGGAGTTTGTCATCCCTGCGCACCTGTGGAGACAGGGCAGCTGGAGAGAGGAGGGACCTCAGAAGTTCGTGCCCGGTTAGCCTCAATAATGTAGGAGCAAACAGGAAAGCCTGTTTCAGACAGCAGACAAGCTGAGGACTGGGGCCTGAGTAGCGTGCAAGCACACACCACACAAAGATAAAGACTTTTTTTTTTAAAGGACTTAAAACATTTTGGGGGCGGGGTTCCAAAACAAAGTTTCTCTGTGTAGCCCCAGCTGTCCTGGAACTCACAGAGATCCGACTGCCTCTGCCCCGCCCCATGCTGGGATTAAAGGCGTGGACCACCACTGCCTGGCATACTTGATACATCTTAAGTATGTAGAGTACAGAAGCCAGAGCTCCCTACTACTGTAAGAGTTTGATTCCCACTAAAAATAAAAAAAAAAAGAAAAAAGAAAAGAAAAAAAAAAAAAGAAAATATTTCTCTCTGTGAGTTCAAGGCCAGCCTGGTCTGCTGTGGATATCACTCTATATAAATAAAACACTGATGGCCAGTGACCAGGCAGGAAGTATAGGCGGGACAAAGAGAGAGGAAAATTGGGGAAACAGGAAGAAGGAGGAGAGACACTGCAAGCCACCGCCAGGACAAGAAGCATGTAAAGATGCTGGTAAGCCACCAGCCATGTGGCTAGGTATAGATTTATAGAAATGGGTTAATTTAAGATATAAGAACAGTTAGCAAGAAGCCTGCCACGGCCATACAGTTTATAAGTAATATAAGCGTCTGAGTGATTATTTTATACGTGGATTGTGGGACTGCGGGGCTTGGGGAACCTGGAGAGAAGCCCTCCAGCAACACTGGTCTACAGAGCGAGATTCAGGACAGCCACCAAAACTAACAGAGAACCCTGTCTCCAACACACACACACACACACACACACACACACACACACACACACACACGAGTTTGATCCCAGTTAGAGATACCTTTCTTTGAAAAAAAAAAAAAAAACCTACAGAATTTAAAACTAAGCCAGGCATAATGGCACACCCTGTGCAATCCCCGCACTCAGGAGCCGCAGTAGCAGAATTTGTAGCCACGTAGTGAGATCTTCTCAGAAAACAAAACACAAGGTTTGTGAGTATCTTACTCACAGCTCGATGAAGGAGAAGGCAGGGGATCATCCTGAACTAAATAGCAAGAGACTTTCTTTGTTTCTCTCTTTTTAGGCAAAGGGTCTCAGGTAGCCCAGGCTAGCCTCAAACTCACTATGTCACTGGGGATGACCTCATCAAACTTCTGGTCCTCCTGCCTCAGTCCCCTGAATATGGACACTGGACTCCAGGTTTTGTGCGGTGCTGGAGATGGAAGCCGTGGTTCTACATTTGCTAGGCATACATGCCACCACTGAGCTGCACCCTCAGCCTGAGAACCCGGATCTCTAAGTACCTTCCCCGCCCCCAATTGCTTGTTTAGCCACTTTTCTTCTTGAAGAAGTCACAGACACGATTTAATATTTTCAGCTGGGGGAAACTGGTAGGGATTGAATCCCCCAGTCTGTGCTTGCTAAGCCAGTGTTCTGCCACTCAGCCCCACCCGAGCCCCACCTGTAAGCTTAATTTTTAAAGATTTAGGTCCATTTAGAGCTGTCCCAGTATAAGATACTCAATTTTCTTCACAACATTTATTAAAGACTTTGTGTTCGTCTGAATATTTCTTTACCATCTCAACTTCCTCCCATCATCTCTCTCTCTCTCTCTCTCTCTCTCTCTCTCCCTCCCTCCCTCCCTCCCTCCGAGTGTGTGTGTGTGTGTGTGTGTGTGATATGCATGTCTGTGTTCATGTGTACACACACACATATGTGGGGGTGCAGGTGCCATGCGTGTGGAGCCAGAGATCCACATTGGGTGTTAACCTCAGTTGCTCACCACCTTGGATCTCCCACTGAACCCGAAGTTCACCGATCTGAGGAGACTTGTGGGCTCACAAGCTCCAGGACCCTCCTGCCCTGCCTCCCCAGCACGGGATTACCCACAGCTGTCCATGACTGCTGGGGATTCAAACTCAGGTCCTTGTGCCTGCTCAGCAAACACTGCCACAAGCCCCTTTCCAGCTCAATGTTCTTTATTTGAAAACACTGACAAAATAGAAAATAGGATGGCAGTCTGATACTATATCATTTTTGTTGTTGATTTCAAGACATGGTCTCACTATGTAACCCTGACTGGCCAGGAACTTGCTATGGAGATCAGGCTGGCCTTAAACTCACAGAAATACACCTGCTTCTGCCTCAGCAGTGCCTGGATTAAAAGCGCCACACTCAGCTGTATACATGTAAGAGAATAAAAAACTAGTAGTTCAAATAAAATTCAAAAATATTAAAATATTGTTATATCTGATACATTTATACACTTTGTCTTTTGTTGGAGACTTGTCCAACTAGAGGACAGCTGGAACTCTGTGAAGGATGGTGGGGAGCTCAAGATCCTTCAGTCTTACCCTACCTAGGGCTGGGATCACAGGCTTACAAGACCACTTCCAGGGCCTGGGTCCCCTGTGCCCCAGGCTGGCCTGGAACTCCCTGTGTATTACAAGCTGACCTCTCAATGTCCTCTGGAAGGCCGGGCTTCCATGACTGCAGAACAAATGTTGGTCTTAAAACATTAAATGTTTGCCAGGCAGTGGTGCACACTTTTGGTACCATCACTCAGGAGGCAGAGGCGGGTGGATCTCTGAGTCTGGGGCTAGCCTGGTCTACAGAGTGAGTTCAGGTAGCAGGCTAAGAAAGAAGTTCAAAAAAAAAAAAAAAAAACATGAACATAAAAAACTGTGCACATAAAGACATAGCTAGAAAAAATAATTTGATTTTAAAGACAGTGCAGTAAGTTAAGTCATTTTGTTTAACCTGACTGGAAAGTTCCGAGAAGAAACAATTGCTTCTTTTGTTTATCTTTCTTTTGGATGTGAAACTTACCTGGTACATGTAACTTGTTTGGTTTTTGAGACAGGTCTCACAGAGCCAAGGCTGACCTGTCAACTTTGAAGTCACTGCATAGCTGAATTCCTGATCCTCCTGCCTCCACCTCCCCGGTACCAAGATTACAGGCATGTGCCTACCCGCCTACCTTACATATAACCTTTATATTTAGAAATGTAAACCGATTGTTACCACGGATCTAGTTGGGTGGGTACATTTATATAAGTATAGCGCAAACTAATAGAAGAGACGCCAGGAGTTACCTGAATGATGGTGAATCCGGATCTGAGAATAATGTCGCGTATCTCCTCCTCTTTGTCAACAATATCTGGCTTGATAATGGCTAGTGTTTTTTCTACATATATCTGAGGCAGGGGCATTGACACCTCCATGCTGGCGCTTCCCGGTATAATTTACTAATCTCCTGACCAGGTATCCACTGCAGTGACAGCCCCAACCTGTGGCAGTATTTGGTGCTAGGCTTGATTAATTTGTGAAAATGGAAACTGCCATGTTTTCCTACAAGCAGTCTTGCAAGAATACGACTTGTCTAGAGCCCAAGTGGAGCCCTGGTCGCTTCACTGAGGCAGGAGGATGGACTGTATCAGTGCCGCTCTCCAGTAGGGGAAGGCCCTAGCCAGCTGCCCTAGCGAAGGGCCCCCACTCCTCAGGGACCACTTTTTACAGGCTTAGGTGTGACTGCAAGGTAGGCCCCCCAGGTCCTAAGGAAATCTCCAGGCTAGACCCTCCCAGCTCTCACCTCCGTTCTGGTGTTGTCAAACCCCGTTGCTAAGAGACCCGAAGCTGGTTTTCTACGGTGGCTGCAGAGGGCCAATCCCAGCAGAGTTTTTCAGCCTCTGTTTTTATTTAGGGTAGCAATTAGCCGCGCGAATTTTATTCTTTTTATGAGTCTTAGAGTACTAGACATTTTTCTCATAATTTTAAAAACAACTTTATTAGCTGCTGCTGCTGCTGCTGGTGGTGTGTGATGTGTTGTGGAGGTAAGAAAACAACGTTGTGTAGTCAAATCTTTCCGTGTTTACTGTTTCCAGGGATGGACCTGGCCCTCTTGTGGTCGGGCTTGCGTGTGATCCTCTTTACCCACCCACTGAGCCTTAGTGCCAGCCCTTTCATCCTCATCCCTACTTGAAGGATGCTTGAATTATCCACACTTTATAAATTAAATAGATCAGACGCCCCTTTCAGCATGCTCCATTCCCTCCCAGACATTAAATGAAAGATTCATGTCAAGTTTATTAATGTCTTGACATACTTTCTCTTTCCTTCCTTCCTTTTTTTTTTTTCTTTTTCTTTTTTTGGTGGTGGTGGTGGTGGTGGTGTACTGGGATCAAGCCCAGGGCCCACGCTAGACAAGCACTAATCACTGAGCTACATCCCCAGCCAATACCTTGTTTCACACTTGATGCGGTCCCCTCTAGATCCAGCTTCTTTAATCATTTAGAAACAGTGTTTGTGCAGGGCGGTGGTGGTGCATGCCTGTAATCCCAGCACTCAGGAGGCAGAGGCAGGTGGTAAGCCTGGACTACAGAGCTAGTCCAGGACAGGATCCAAAGCTACACAGAGAAATCCTGTCTTTAAAAAACAAAAACAAAGCCGGGCGTGGTGGCGCACGCTTTAATCCCAGCACTCGGAGGCAGAGCCAGGCGGATCTCTGTGAGTTCGAGGCCAGCCTGGGCTACCAAGTGAGCTCCAGGAAAGGTACAAAGCTACACAGAGAAACCCTGTCTCAAAAAAACCAAACAAAAAAACAAACAAACAAACAAAAAAAAACAAAACAAAAAAAAAAACCAGTAAGGTCTGGTGGTCTGGTGGCACATACCTCTAATCCCAGCACGCCATTGGAGGTAGAAGCTGGATGCTATAGAGATTTCCAGGAAAGCCTGGGTTTTAATGGTTTGAGACCCCACCTCAAAAACCAAACAAAATCTTTGGTTTGTGAAATATTTATTCATAGAGAAACAAAAGATTCAATTAAATCACTTCTAAGTCTACACAACAAAAATATGGGCAATATTTACATCATAAATCGGGATCTCAGCACCCCACCCCACCCCTTTAAAAATAATATATCTGCAAGCACCATTGACTCCTCAGCAGGGAAGTAGGGCTTCTTATCCTTATTAGGGAAGCTAATGGAGAAGGAGTAAGTCTTCGGCTCTTCTCTGGCCAGTCTTCAGGAGAGCTATAAACTTGAGAAGGATTCAGACTTGCAGTTTCAGGCTAACAGAACAAACTTCCTTCATCCACTGCATTCGCTGGCACTCACCCCAGACTACTCAAGTCCTTCCTTTTGTCTAGCCAAGTACTCAGCACCTACAGGAGCAAAGCCAGACACAAACCAAGAACCTTAAAGCCACGTAGAGAGTGTGCAATTTCATCTTTTGCATTGGCAAACAGCTAAGACTACACTGGCTAAAGTGTGATGCTTCCCAAAGAGAAATCCTTACATGTCTCCTTGAACTTACGGTCTTCTCCCCAAAGATGGGAAAACTCTACATGTGCATCAGTACCGACATCTGTAGCCACCAGAACATGGACGGCGGATCCAGCACTGACCTGCTTTTAGCTTTACTGGGGCCTCTGAAAGCACAAGTGCCCATCACTTGCCCATTCCCTGCCATCTTGCTGCTGGCCTTCCCAGATAACCTCATGCCACTGTGTATTAAATCTGGACCTTCTAAGACATGGAAGACAGGGAGCTTCCCTATCCTGAGGGGACATCAATCCTTAAGATCTTTCAGTCATCTCTAAGACAAGCTCCAAGGACACAAGGTCACCTCCACATCACCTTTAGTCACACAAGCGTCATAAACCAGACTCCAGAGACTACATTCCCTGTCCCTGAAGCACTTTCTGGTCCAGTACCTGGATCTGCTCCAAGACTTCGTGCTGCATCTCCACAGCCATGTGGTATATGTGGTGGTCAGAGTCATTGTACATCACAGCGTTCTGGAACATCAGCATCAGATCCCGCTGGAACTCAGCCATGGTGTGAATGCGTCCCTTAGACAGGTTCCTTTTCAGGGTTGTTAAGTCCATGGGTCTGCAGGAGCAAGAGGAAATCAAACCTTGATGAACTGAAGGCTGAGGCAGGAAGTTCTCACGAGTTTGAGGACAGCTTGAGCTACACAGGGAGTTCCAAGCCAGCCTGAGTAAGACTGTCTCAAAACAGACAGACAGACAGACAGACAGACAGACAGACAAAAAATGTGGTGTCTATGACAAGCTCTTTGAGAACTTGTTCTTGGTGAAAACAGAAGCTGCACTAGTTCATTTTGATTTTAGTTTTTGTTTTGTCAACTTGGCACAAGCTGGGGTCATCCGGGAAGAGGGGACCTCAATTGAGAAAACGTCTCTATTAGACTGGCCTGTGGGCATGTCTGGGCATTTTTTTTAAATTATTGATGGATGTGGGAGGGTCCAGCCCACTGTTGGTTAGTGCCGCTCCTGGGCAGATGGTCCTGAGTGAAGCACAATCCTAATTAGTCTTAACAACAAAAACCTAGATTCAGATGTTGAGGGTGAATGCTGAGAGATCAGAGAAGCAGAACAGCCAGCCACCAGAGACCTCTTACCTCTGTGAAATCTCAGACCGAATGAGGGGAAGATCCTGCCTCTACGAATCCTCAGAATGAACGAGTGGCCGAGATCCTGTCTCTACTGGCCTTATATTCCTGTCTCTACCTCCATAGGATTAAAGGGGATTAAAGGCATAATCCTCCCAACTGCTGGGATTAAATATGTGTGCCACCACTGCCTGGCTTTATGGTTAACTAGTGGCTAGCTCTGCCCTCTGATCTCCCGGCAAGCTTTATTTGTCAGAACACAAACAAAATATCATACAACATCTGAGTTCTGTAAGAAAGTGAGCTGAGCAAGCCATGAGGAGCAAGCCAGTAAGAAGTACCCTTCCATGGTCTCTGCTTCAGCTCCTGTCTCCAGGTTCCTGATGAGTGCCCAGCCTGATCTCCCTGGTTGACGGAATAAACCCTTTCTCCCACAGGCTGGCTTTGGTCATGGGGGTTTCTCACAGCAACGGAAAGCAAACTACAGGAGTGGCAAAGATAACAATTTTCATAAAATAATAAAATAGCAGCTGCAGATACTGATCCTTTATAAAGGCCAAACACTATGTTGAGCACATTCTATGGTAAGTTAATCCTCTCAATAAACATACAATGTAGATATTACTTACCATCATCATCATCATTTGGGAGGCACAGGGTATTGAACCTAGGGCAGTGGTTTTCAACCTGTGGGTCAAGACCCCTTTGGGGGTCAACAACCCTTTCACAGGGGTTGAATATCAGATATCCTGCATATCAGATATCTACATTATGATTCATAAGAGTAGCCAAATTACAGTTATGAAGTAGCAACAAAATGATTTCATGGTTGGGGTCCCCACAACATGAGGAGCTGTGCTGAAGGGCCGCAGCGTTAGGAAGGTGGGAACCACTGACCTAGGTAGGCCTCACACATGCTAGGCAAGTCCCTTCTCATTAAGCCGTTGTCCAGCCCTTTCTTGGCTTTTTAGACCCAAGAGCTTGTGACATTGCCAGGCAGGCCTTGAACTGGCTGTCGTCCTGCACTGTCACAGGGAGTCAGGGTCTCAGGTCCACTGTTAGCACAGTTTTTGAGTCAGGTTGTGCTGGGCACGGAGGCATACCCTTGCACCCGAGGAGCAGAAGCAGGAGGGCTGTCTCTCTCTCGCCATAGCCTATGCTGGCCTTCAACTCGTGATATTCCTGCCTCACTTTCCAGAGAGAGGGCAGGTAATTATGCTTTCCATTTGACAGATGAAGAAACTGAGGTCTGAAGAGATTACATGCTGCTTTTTCCTGGCTATAACCATGGAGGTGCCAAAGAGAAGAAAAAGGAGGTTCCTGCTGTGCCAGAAACCCCTACTAGAAAAAGAGAAGAAATTTCAGAGTTGAAGGGAAAGCTCTTGAAAAGAAATGTTCCAGAAAATGCCCCCAGAAGACAAAGAGGAAAAGCTTATTGTGAAAAAACACACACTATCACAAGGAATACACACAGATACACAGACCCGAGACTCCAAAGGCCAGATGGTAAGAAAGGCTGGCAACTGTCCGTACTTTGCAGAACCCAACTGGCCTTTGTCATCAGAATCAGAGGGGTCAATATTGTGGTTTGAATGTGAAGTATCCCCTGTAGTCCACGCATTGGAATAATTGGGCCTCAGCCTATGGTGCCGCTTGAGAAAGTTGTGGAACCTTTAGAAGGTAGAGGCCTGCTGGAAGAAGTATGTCATGAGGGAACACATACTTCCTGTTCTCTCTCTGCTTCCTGCGGACCAGCCAGCCTCTTGTTCCCGCCGCCATTCTTTCCCTGACTGGATCCCTCTGGAACTGTAAGCCAAAATAAGCCCTTTACCTCTTAAGTTCCTTTTTTGTTGGTTGTTGTTGTTTTTTTTTTTAATGTGTTTGTTTGTTTGTTTTTTGAGACAGAATCTCTTAAAGTAGCCCTAGATGTCCTAGAACTCTCTATGTAGACCAGGCTGGCCAGAATTCACAGAAGTCCACTTGCCTCGGCTCCTCAGAGTACACCACCACACCCAGGTCTAAGTTGATTTGTTTGTTTATTTTGGTTTTTCGAGACAAGGTTTCTCTGTGTAGTCCTGGCTGTCCTAGAACTCACTTTGTAGACCAGGTGGGCCTCAAACTCACAGAGATCTGCCTGCCTCTGCCTCCTGAGTGCTGGTATGGAAGGCGTGCGCCACCACCGCCTGGCTAAGTTGATTTTTCCAGAGTATTTTTATCACAGCAACAGAAAGTAACTAAGACAGAAACTGGTACCAGGAAGGGGGCAATTGCTGGTAAGCCTGACTGTAAGGTTTTTAGGTGTCTGAAACTAATTTGGGAGAAGGAAGTGAAAGCTTGGAAAGTTGGCCTAGAAAAGCCCTTAACTGCCATAAGAAGGACTGTAGAGGCTCTTCTGGGAAGGAGTCTGTAAGACAAAGGAGCAGAGAAGAGTGCAGACTGTAGAGGCTTGGCTCACGAGGAGTCAGAGGTGAACAAGGATGCTATTGGGAACTGGGCTGGAGGCCATTCAGGTTTTATTCTGGCAAAGAATTTGGCTATATTCTGCAATGTCTAGGCACTTGAGGGAGGCTGACTTAGAAAGTCATGGACTACTTTGTCTGCAGAGGAGCTTTCAAGGCAGGAAAACACGAGACTGCTTACTGCTCACTGCTTCATCATCCGGAGTGAGACAGAGCAGCAAGTGGAGCAAAGCAAGAACTGTGAAGCTTGTCAAGGAAGAACGCACAAGCAACATTAGAGCTGTGAAGAAGGAGAGTGCAGATAAGAATACACCTTTAAATTGTTCAAGAGATGGGTGCCATTAAAGAGAAGCCTCTTACTCTGCACCGAGACAGTACGGTGGCTGAGCTGCCCTGTGTGAGGCTGTGAAGATAGAGTCTGGGCTGTAAGCAAGACGCCAGGATATGAGATGCTAGGACCATGACATCACTACCCAAGACAGATGCAGGCATGGAATGGCGCTGGCCCAGGAGAGAACCTCTCTGTGCTGTATGCAGACAGCTCAGCTTTCGGAGTGCCGCGGAACATCAGAGCACCGGGAGCCGAACAGAGAACTACAGGGATGCTGTTTGCCCTCCTGGACTTCAGGCTTGCTTTGGTCCAAACTTTCCTTGCTATGCCCCAGTCTTCCCTTTTAAGGTAGGAATGTACACCACGTGCCATTGCATACTGGAAGTACATAGTTCGTTTTTTATTGATGGGGGTCACAATTAGGAGACGGGCTGGCAAGACGGCTCTGCAGGTAAATGAACATACTTGCTGTACAGGCCTGACAACCTGAGCTCATTTCCTGGAACCCATGGAGGAAGGAGAACACTGACTGCCGAGAGTTGTCCACTGACCTGTAGCACATATATCAGTGTGAGCGTGTGTGCACACATGCTCACACATACACATAATCATAACAATAATAACAATACTATTTTAAAAAAATTAAAAAGCAGGGCTGGAGAGATGGCTCAGGGGTCAGGAGCACTGGCTGCTCTTCCAGAGGACCCAGGTTCAATTCCCACCACCTACATGGCAGCCCACAACTGTCTGTAACTCCAATTCCAGTAGATCTGACGCCTTCATACCAATGCACATAAAATAAAGTTAAATAAATTTAAAAAAATCAAAAAGCCAGGTGTGGTGGCTCACACCTTTAATCCAAGCAGTCAGGAGGCAGAGGCAATCAGATCTCTGGAGTTCAAGGCCAGCCTAGACTACATAGCAAGTTCCTGGACAGCTAGAGCCACACAGTAAAACCCTGTCTCAAACATACAAATTAATTAGAAGAGTGGCTGCCCCAAGTTTTCAATATTTCAGGTGAGAATTTGAACTTTTGAAGTGTTGGCACTGTTAGGGACTATGGGGATTTTTGAAGTTTGACTGAATGTTTATTAGAAGGGTAAACTAAGTTGTCCCCATGAACTTATGGGAACAGGGACTGACTAATGTTTTAAGTGTCCCCATAGACTCAGGTATTGGAGTACTTGGTGTGCAGCTGGTGGTACTGCTTGGGAAAATTATGGAACTTTTCTTCTTCTTTTCCTTTTCTTCTTTCTTCTTTTTCCGTCTTCTTCTTCCTCCTCCTCCTCTTCCTCCACCTCCACCTCCTCCTCCTCCTCTTCTTCTTCTAAGACAGGGTTTCTCTGTGTAGCCTTGGCTGTCCTGGAACTCACTCTGTAGATCAGGCTGGCCTCAAGTCACAGAGATCTACCATCCCTCTCATAACCTTTTAGATTCTATTGTTTTATGACAACATTTTAAAATAGTTTTGGATTTATTTTTACTTTATTTGTTTATGTGGTACTTACACACCATGTGCATGTCTCATGCCAGCGGAAGAAGATGGCAGAGCCCCTGGAATTTTAACTCCAAAGTTACAGATGGTTGTGAGCCATGTGGGTACTGGGAACTGAATCTGAGTCCTCTGCAAGAGCAATTGAATGCTCTTAACAACTGGGCCATCTCCATAATGACAGCATTTTAGATTAACTATGCTAACATCAAAATTCAGCACCCAACAATGTTTTTGAATTTCCATTTAACAGCTTTATCTTAGCATGTCTAAAACTAACTGCCTGAATGAACACAGGGTCCCTCTTAAAGTTTTCTTCAAAGAATATTGTCAAATGTGGAAGGAACAGGGATGGATGCACACATATGTAACTGTAGCATAGGCAGTTAGTAGACTGAGGCAGAAATACCTCCAGTTAGCAACCAAACTGAGATAAATGGCAAATTTTAAAACAAAATAATAATAATAATAATAATAATAATAATAACACCTGTAATTCCATACTCTAGAGGTAGCAGGAAGCTAGAGACTTCAAGATCAACTTCAGCTAAGTTTAAGGCCATCCTGGGCCACATGAGACTGTCTCAGAAAAACCTATGGTCTCAGTTAACAGAGCAGCAGAAATGGGAAGATCACTTAAACCCATAAGTTCTAAACCAATCTAGGTAATATTGGGCAGGGAGTAGAAAGCATATCAAAAACCATTTTTTATATTTATTATTTTTTTAATATTCACAATGTCCAGTCCATTTGTATTAGGCAAATTCAGAGAAAACACTCCATTATCTCTCCTATCTTGATGAGTCCAAAGTCTTATACCTAAATCACTTTCTATCATAACTTGTATTACCATCCAAAAAATATCTTTTTAGACCTTAAAACATATTCTTAGATAAACAACTTAAGCTTTTATGTTTCTTTTTTCCCCCCACTTAAATGTCAAAAACAATTTTTAAGCCAAACTGGCTTAGATTGGCTATAGAATACATCTTGAGTTTGTGAGTACTGTAAATAAGATATATAGTCTAGTAAATGGGAAATAAAGAATGGAAAGACAGACATAAAAGCAACGAGGGCCTGGTGTAGTGGCTCAGGCCTGTAATCCCAGCACTTCAGAGGGAGAGGCAAGAGGATTAGGAATTTAAGGTCAGCTTCAACCATTTGAGACCAGTCTGGGCTACAGGCAATCCACAGAGCAAAACAAACGAACAAAAGAAAAAGCAATGAACCCGGCCAGGAAGGTGCACAGCTGGAGAGTGCTTGCAGCAGTGAACCAGGCTAGGAAGGTACACAGCTGGAGAGTGCTTGCAGCAGTGAACCGGGCTAGGAAGGTGCACAGCTGGAGAGTGCTTGCAGCAGGGAACTGGGCTAGGAAGGTGCACAGCTGGAGAGTGCTTGCAGCAGTGAACCAGGCTAGGAAGGTGCACAGCTGGAGAGTGCTTGCAGCAGGGAACTGGGCTAGGAAGGTGCACAGCTGGAGAGTGCTTGCCTAGCATGCACTAAGCCCAGGTTTTATCTTCAACACCACAAAAAATGAGCATAGTAGTCCATGTCTGTAGCCCCAGAACTTGGGAACTGCGAGTCAGGAGGGTCGGAAGTTCAAGGTCGTCCTCAGCTATCTAGCAATCTAGCCAGTTTGAAGTTAGCCTAGGCTACATGAGACACTGTCTCAAAAATTAAACGGCAACCAACCACACTCTTGGTCCCTCTCTTACTGACCTTTTCACCACATCCTTGTATCCCGGGGCCTGCTTTTCTGACACAGGCTTCAGAAATGGACTGCTGAACCTGTTAAGAAATAAACCCAAAGAGGATAAAGAAACCCTGGCGAATCACTCTAAAGGAGCAGGGTGGCTCATAACAAGAATACTTCAAACTACAGAGTAAATGAGGTATGGTGGTTCATCATAGCACTAAGGACACTGAGACAGGAGGATCACCAAGAGTGGAAGGCCTGTCTCGACTACATATTGAGTTCTGGTTCTAGGCCAGCCAGGCTACAGGGCAAAAACAAACAAACAGCATATGGCTTTTTGTTGGCCTCCCTAAACAGCAAGAGTGGTAGGGAGGGGGGACCCAACCTGTAAAATATTTTAACTATTATCATAATCTCTTTTAGTTAAGGACTCAAAACGTTGTTCAAGGTTTCCAAGACTCTAGTTTTTTTTTCTTTCCCTTTTAAAAGTATTTATTTTCATTTTATGTGTATGAATGTTTTGCCTCCATGAACATATGTGCATTACATGTGTGCAGTGCCCACAGAAGCCAGAAGAGGGCACCTGATGCCTTGGAACTTGAGTTACAGATAGTTGTGAGCCACTGTGTGGGCGCTGGGAACTGAGTCCATGTCCTCTGCAAAAGCAGCAAGTGTTCTTACCTACTGAGCTCTCTCTAACCATTTGTTTGTTTTGAGGCAGGGTGTCATGTAGCTCAGGCTAGCCTCAAACTTGCTATATAGCTAAGGATGAACATGTAGTTGTGATTCTCCTGCCTTGATGGGTGTGCACCACCAGACCTGACAGGTATCTGTAACACCGGGGAGTGAGTCTAGAGCTTCATACATGCTAGGTGAGCATTCTCCCAACTGAGCCACACCCATAGCTCTGAGGATCTATTACTGTGGAAAGGAAAAGCCACCACATGGGAAGGAGGCATCTATATCTGAAGTACAAAAATGTCAAGTATTAGGAATAAATTTCTAGAGACAATTCAAATAGCACAGCAAGGACTCCTTATAGACTAATAAAATAGCGATAGGTCTCACCCATGGCTTGGTTCTTAGTTTGGGGCCTCTTTGTTTTGAGACAGTCTCCTGTAGCCCAGACCTGTCTCAAACTAGAATGCCTTTCGACTTGTGATTATCCTTCTTCCATCTCCCTAAGGCTAGAATGACAGGCATGTTAGGCCCTGGCCAGTGTTCGCTATGTTCAGATGAAACCTAGCACTTCCTGCATGCTGGGCAGGCACACAGCAGCTGAGTCGCAGACCCACACTCCTACTCCAGTTATGACTTGTATGAAGGATGCACATATCCCCTTCTGTGTTCATATCCAAGTACGTGTTTTGGTTCTGGAGATAATCTCACGTTGGGAACCTACCTGTGACTGGCAATCATCTTCCAGACTTGCAAAAGAGTCTTCTTAAATAGGAAATGATCCTGAATAGGATCACCTTGGCTTAGGTCATTCCTACAGGATATATGACAGAAAAGAGACAGTCGCTTCATAAGTAGTACTGCGTCTCACTAGATGGGTAACGAGGCCTTCCCAAGGCACAGTGCTCCTAATTAAACACTTGAAGGAGTGTAATATCACAGCTATGAAGATGTACTTAATACTCTTAGAAGAGATAATAAACTGCATGTTTAACGTTTTTTCTTTTCTGTGTCTCTGAGTGTGCCTGTGTGAATTTATGTGTGCCGAGAATGAACCGGTGCCTGTGGAGGCCAGAGACACTGGGTGCCCTTGGTACTGGAGTGACAGATGGTTGTGAGCTGCTCAATATGGGTGCTGGGAATTGAACCAAGGTCTTCTACAAAAGCAGTCAGGGCTATTAACTGCTGGGCTATCTCTCTCCAGCCACGATAAACAGTATCACTCCCACCCAGTGCAGTGGTTAACTGTTTTATATTCCTCTTTTTTTCCTTTTGAGACAGGGTTTCATGCAGACCAGCTGGCTTTGAACTAGCTATGAAACTGAAGATGACCCTGCACTCCTGACTCTCCTTCCTCCATGTTCCAGAACACTTGAGTTACAGGCTGATGCCACCGTGCTGGGTAAGTGGTCACTGTCTTATAAAGTAGACTACAATATGAGCCTGCTTGTGCCTTTTCCCCTTTTCCCTTCCCCCACCCCCACCCTGGTGTTGGAGGCAGGGTCAGCTATGTAGTAAAGACTATTCTGAAAATCTGTGTTTAGCCCAAGGTGGCTTCCCAAATGCTGGCATTACAGGTCACCTGTGCCTCGTCACCTCCTGCTGGTTTGTGCCTGTGATTCTACAGAACTGGTGTTCAACAGTTTGAAGTGGGCCTAATGGTGCACACCTATAACTCAGTACTTTGGAAGCAGGAGGAGGAAGATCAGAGGTCAAAGGCTACCTAACGAGCTGGAGGCCAATCTGGGCTACATGAGACTCCACCTCAGTGTTCCTTCCTAAGTACCTAGAACCACCAGACACGTAGTAGATACTATTAATTTATTCCTGACATATCAATGAATTCTCTTATGTTTTATTTGAATGCTAGAGAGCAAATATTTTTCCTTTTCACTCTCCGGTGTATGCCTCATTAGAGGCAGGCAAGCTTAGCCCTCTGGAAGTCCATTTCTTTGGGCTATACACACACCACTCCCTTTCTAGGAATGCACCCGGCAGCCTACGACCCTTACCTGAACACACTATGCATACCCGCTCCTCTCTGAACAATGTACCCAGAAACCTGTTGGCAGCTGGGGATCCCTCCCTGTATCAGGCTGTGAGTAGCTGCTTTACACAGTAGAAATACGTCATTCCCCTTATCAACTTCTTGATAATGGCCACCCCTGCTTTCCATTCTAATGTTCTGAAGTGGGCCCATCTGCCCTAGACTGGTTCTGGATGCAAATTGTCTCCTAACTAAACTTTTTCTTTTTTCTCCCTGTTCTGGAGATTAAACTTAAGCCCTCCTGCATGCTACTCAATATCCCCTCAGCCTTCCTTTGCACAGTGATCTTAGTTGTTTTCTGTTTTCCCTCCGATTTCCTCTATAGTGTGTGTGTGTGTGTGTGTGTGTGTGTGTGTGTGTGTGTGTACACACATGCGTGTGCACACAGGTGGGTACCATGGTGCACAGATACACTCAGAGGACAAGAGCAGGAGTTGGCTCTCTTCTTCCCCATGTGAGGCCCGGGGACTGAACCCACGTCAAGAGGTCGGCAGTTGTGTCTTCCACACCGAGCCCTCTCTCCAGCCCTCATTCTTCATGTTCGTTTGTTTGTGTTTTCATCCTGGGGCTTCTTGTGGGCTGGGCAAGCAAGCCCTCTACATTGAACTCTATCCTTAGCTACCATAATCTTTAAAATCTACCTACTACAGATTCTTTTCTCCTCATGATACGGCCTGTCCTGCACTAAATTGTCTTACTTTATTTTGCTTTTCTTTTGAGATACAACAGTTCAATATTTTATCTCACCTTATAATTTTCCCAGTTGAGCCAGGCAGTGGTGACAAACACCTTTAATTGCAGCACTCAGGAGGCAGAGGCAGGCAAATCTCTGAGTTTGAGGTCAGCCTGGTCTACAGAATGAGTTCCAGGACAGCCAGGGCTACACAGAGAAACCCTATCTTGAAAAACAAACAAACAAAAAAAGGAAAAAGATATAAAGACTTTTTTGCTTACTCCAAAGTTAAATGATATATTACATGTTCGACATTATATACTGAATTATTCCCTTGAAAGAGATTGTCTTAATACTTAGATTTCCAAATTCTCAAAATCAGGCATGGTGGCATATCTGTAATTCTAGCACTTGGGAGATAGAAACTGGAAGATCAGAACTTCATCATCCTTGACTACACAGTGAATTCAAGGCCAGCCTGGGCTACATGAGACCTTCTCAGGAAAAAAAAATGTCATATTCTCATTTTGCATTGTATACCAGATGGTATAAATCCATGTGAAACTATAATTCCTATTATCTGCTCAATTTTAATACCTCCTCATAACTATTTATTTTCACTATGTATTATTTCAACTATATCTAGAGTCAATTTTTAGATTCATTTTTATTTGATGTATATAAATGTTTTGATTGCATGTATGTATGTATGTGTACTACGTGTGTACCTGGTACCTGCGGAGGTCAGAAGAGGGCATTGGATGCCCTGAAATTGGAGTTACAGAGGTTTTGACCCACCATATGGGTGCTGAGAACTGAACCCTAGTCCTCTACAAGAGCAGCAAGTATTTATAACTGCTGCTCCATCTCTCCAGCCACTTGTAAACTATTTATTTACTTATTTATTTTGAGATATGGTCTCAGATATGTCCCAGAACTTGCTGTGTAAACTAGGCTGGCCTTGAACTCACAGAGATCCATATGCCTCTGTATCCTGAGTGCTGGGATTAAAGACATGTACCACCACACCTGGCCTCACCTGGATCTAAATCACATACCACCAAATCATATAATTCTACTATGATCTTTACTCAACTTATCCTTAAATGCTATTATTTACAGAACCCTATCCAAATAAGACAGTTAAAGCACAAAACAAATTTCTTTTCTTTTTTCCTATTTTATTTATTTTTTAAGATTTTATTTTTGTTTTGTAATTCTGTGTGTTTCTGTGTACATGAGTGCAGTGCCAGAGGAGGCCAGAAGAGGGTGTCAGATTCCCTGGAGCTGAGGTACAGATGGTTGTGAGCCTCCGGATATGGGTGCTGGGAAACGAACTTGGGTCTTCTGCAAGAGTAGCAAGTGTTCTTAACTGCTGAGCCATCTCTCCAGCCATTCCTATTTTATTTAATGTTTTTATTAGCATATATTAATTATACATAATAATGGATTTCATTACATTTTCATACACGCACATTGATAGATTTCAATCAAATTCACCACCCCTTACCATCTCTGTCCTCCTTCAACTGCTTTTAATCTCCTTCCTTTTCTCAGTTAGCCTCACTTCTACTTCCGTGTGTGCTTGCGTGTGCTTGCGTGTGCTTGCGTGTGTGTGTGTGTGTGTGTGTGTGTGTGTGTGTGTGTGTGTCCCAGTGAGTGTCATTAGGTTGGTTTACAGGAGGGTGGGTGGATGGGAGGTTTGTTACAGCAGCTTCCATGCCTTAAGTTTCTGATCACTCAGACTAGATTAACAATAGCTCTTTGTACTAGGTTGTAGAACTTCACTGATACATCCTCACAATAAAGACTTAATGTATCCGCTATACATGCTGCGGTAGGTTTTGTAACCTCATAATTAACCAACTGCGCATATTCTAAGAATCTGTCCAACCTTTATTTTACCCATATGGAGACAGATACCAGCCAACATAACTGAGAGTAAAGCAAGGGAGTGGCTAGTACTGCAGGACTAGTGACTAGTAGCAGGACTAGAACCCAGAGGCTGTCTCCTGTCCTCGTCCGTCAGTGCAGACTTCAGCAGGAGACGGAAAAGAGCCTGGAGAACACCTGTTCTGTTGTCTCTGTTTTCCAATGCTAGAACACAGGCCTTGAGTGTACTCGCCAAGAGCTCTATCAACGGGCTCTCTTTGGGGTCTTCCTCCACCTCCCCTCCACAGGGACGGCTGTTGTGTTATTGTCTGACAGGGCTTCACTTTTTAGGTCAACCAGAGAACTTGTGAGCTCTGGGATTATAGATGTGAGGCACCAGCCCAGATACGGGGCTGTTTTTTAAAGGAGTTTGAAACTTCTGCTTTAACATAAGAATTCAGCTTTCTATTTCCCCTTAAGATAACTGGCCAAGCCTGTAACCTCACTTAGGGGGTAGAGGCAGGAAGATCAGAAGTTTAAGATTACTCTCAGCTACATATTGAGTTCTAGGCCAGCCTGGGTTCCATAAGACCCTAGTTCAAAAACAAATAAACAAAAAAAGATATTTGGTCAAGCAGATATCATTACTGATATTCTGTTCTGTTCATATATGCAATTTTCTCTGAATTGAAACATTCCATCTTGAAATGAAACTCCTTAAAGATTCAGGAAGTTATCAGGCATGTTGGCACATGCCTTTAATCCTAGCACTTGGGAGGCAGAGACAGGTGGATCTCTTTGAGTTTCAGCCTGGTCTAGGACAGCCAGGTTTAATTCCTTGTCTTAAAACAAGACAAAACAAAGAAAAAGACTCCTTTTAGAACTTCCTTTTAACTCATTAGGAGGCTCATTAAGATCAGGAAGCAAACAACTGACAAGTCTCAGGAAGTCCCTGAAATTGAGAAGATTCACAGGCTCCTCTCCTGCCAAAGTTATATAAATAGTAAGGACTTCTAAGGAGACTCTCCAATCTATTGAGCTGCCTACAAGTTGTACAGAGGGATCCAAGATTTCATCTTTTGTGAGATGTTACCCATGATGGGTTGGGCTTTCAGTGATACAGCTGCCTTTGAGATATTCATTCTCCAGTAAGTAACCTCTCACCTATATTCCTGTAAATTACCCTAATAAACTCATTAGTTCACCAAGGTGTGGACTTTGGTGGTATCATTACTTTGGTCTGTGATCAGTTCCCTGCTGAGGTAAGTAGATGTTTGCTAGAATTTTCCCAGTAATAACATCACACAAAACCAGGTTCATTATGTAGTTCAGGAGCATCAGCCTCCAAGAGTGCTAAGATTACAGTCCGTCTGTACCAACATACTTCACTATTTTTTGCTTTCCAAAAACAGTCTGAGGAGGACGTGGTGGAGCATATCTGTAATCCCAGTACTCAGGAGTCAGAGGCAGGAGCATTACAAGGCACAGGCTCACAGGAGCTCCCTAGTAAGACCATATTTCAAAATAAATAGATAGATAAAATATGGTCTTTAGTCCCTCAATTAGCTACAAAAGTAAGACAATTATATTAACAATTTCCCAAGATACATACAAGACAAAGGGAGAACATAAACTTTAATCTTAAAGAGCCAGGCATGATGGCTTAGATTTATAATCCTAGCACTTGGAAGGTAGAAATAAGAGGATCAATAGTTCAAGGTATCCTCAACTACATAGCTAATTTGAAGCTAGCCTGGGCTACATGAGACCCTGTCCTGGGGAGAAAAACATAATAATTTTTAAAAATACGTATTTTTGGAGACAGAGTTTTATTCTGTAGCTCTGGCTGTCCTGGAACTAAGTAGACCATGCTGGCCTTGAACTTGAAGCAAAGTCTTCCTGCCTCTGCCTCCCGAGTGTGAGAGCACAGGCATGCACTCCTGGCCCTGTTTCAGTAGTTTTTAAAAAACGTCTAGTTTGTATAATAGTAGATCACTGAGCACCATTTCCTTAGTAAATCAAACTAGTAATTATTGAGAAGGTTTATGTATAATCGAGAGAGACTCTTTCCCCCGTCTTTTTCCCAATGCTGGAGATTGAACCTAGGGCTTTTCATCTACTAAGCAAGCATTCTATCACTGAGCTACGACCTCATCCACGAAGGCGCTCTTAATATCAACAAAACAGGCTGTTTGTTGTTTTTAAGGTTTATTTAATTTTAAGTGCATAAGTGTTTTGCTTGCATGTATATATTAGCTCTGAGTATGTGCCTGGTACTTAACAAGGCCAGAAGTGGGTGTCAGTTACCATGAAAATGGAGTTATAGGCAGTTGTGAGCCACCAGATAGGTGCCAATAACTGAATCTAAGTGCTCTGCAAAAGCAGCAAGCACTCTTAACCACTGAGCCATCTCTCCAGCTCCAACAGGCTTGTAAACTTCTATTTATAGTATGTTAAATTTAACCTGAGTTCAGGAAGTCAGGCTAGCTTTGGTGACATATTGAGAACCTTGTTCAAAAAATTATTCTTTGTGGTTTCCACCTGTGACATCTTTAAAGTCTTATAAAATAATTCATTTCATGGTAACAGATTCAAGTAACTACCCAGAGAGGTAAATAAAAGTATGAATCCTAACAATCATGGATGGAGACCTATGCTTAGAGGTCCTAGCCACGCTGGGAATCACATTCAGTATCCTGAGTATGTTAATCAAGCACTCTACCATTCAGTCACACCCCAGCCCTATACTTACAGTTGTGAGGAGTTGGAACAGTTGTAAAGGATATCCACCAGGGGAGTTTCCTGAATGCCCACGCCATCATCATAGTCACCTAAAGGGGGCTGGTCTTCCACATCTGAAGCATCCCCTTCACCCTGGTCCTCCTCTTTGGAGTCTTGCTGAGCCTCCCCCTGGGAATCCAAGAAGCACAGGGGACTTTAGAGCTACCCTAGCTGCACCATAACTTGACTTACACAGACTAAGCGAAGGCAGACCTTAAGGTGAGGAGAGGCCAATTCTATACAGCACCAGAAAAATGAGAACAAGGTGACTTTGTTAGACAAACCAATAAAGTTTATTGATAACCTGAACAATTTAAAAATGTCCCCAAAATGAAAAAGTGTACTTAATTCTAAATTTGATGTTGACCTCTATAGGGAAACAAACAAACAAACAAAAACAAAACCCAACCCTTTACCATTACCTGCGGTCTTAAAGTTAGCTATTATATTAACAGTGAGTTTCCAAATGTACTGATTATGTTAAGGCTAAAACAAATGTTAGGATAAAAATGGCAAGTTTGGGAACAGTGGGAAAGCTAAAAAAGAGGGCTTGGAGCTGGGTGTGACGTGGCTAACTGGGCTGTAGCTCAGTAAAGTGTTTGACTAGCATGCTTGAAGCTCTGGACTCTATCCCCACCAGGAAAAGAGAAAGTACCATAGGCCTCAGCAGGCTCTAGTCAACGCCTGTGGGTGGACACTTCCCTGATAAGTACAAGCAGAGTACCACTGCCCTTTCCCTACTAACTTTTTCAACCGTAGGTAGTTCTACCTTTCTGTGTACTCTCACATTTAGTGCATCTAGTTGTTACAAACTAAATTAGGGGTAAAGACATCTTCTAAGAAACCCTCTGCCTATTCCAGGAAAGAGACCACTCCTACTGTCCCAGCATGAGGCTATGAGGTTAAAATGGGAGGCTGTTGCCCCTTAGCTCAGACTTTCACTCTGGGAGGTGATTTCCTGCTGTGGTTCTCATCTGCTGAAAATAATCCTCTGACTCTTTGTTCTACCTGTTTGGGGTTAAATGCTGAGGACATAAGAACAGCTGTGGCTGGGATCAAACAGGAGACAACTCCATCTATATAACAATTTTTCTTTGATTTTCGAGGTAGGGTTTCTCTGTGTGGTCCTGGCAGTCCTTGTAGACCAGGCTGGCCTTGAACTCAGAGATCCACCTGCCTCTGCCTCCAGAGTGCTGGTGTGAACCACCACCACCAATTATAGTAATTATGAGCCATGCATTGTACTTGACATGAGCTATCTTTTTATTTCCCTATTTATTTTTTGTTTTTTGTTTTTTTGTTTTTGTTGTTTTGCCTCTGGAATGCTGGGATTTAAAGCATGTGCCCACCGCCCGGCTATTTTTTAAATTTTATTTATTTATTTATTTTGGTTTTTCGAGATGGGGTTTCTCTGTGTAGCTTTGCGCCTTTCCTGGAACTCACTTTGGAGACCAGGCTGCCTCGAACTCACAGAGATCCGCCTGCCTCTGCCTCCTGAGTGCTGGGATTAAAGGTGTACACCACCACTGCCCGGCTATTTTTAGTTTTTAATTATGTTTATTTGTACACACACACACACACACACACACACACACACACACACACACACACACACAGCATACGTGGAGATCAGAGGACAACTTTCAGCAATCAGTTTCCTCCTTCCAGCATGTGAGTTCTGGGGACCGAACCTGGGTCTTCAGACTTGGTAGTGAACACCATTAGCTGCTAAGCCATCTCATTTTCCGATTTAGCTATTTATTGGTTTTGAGACAGGTCTTACTGTCTTGCCCAGGCAGATCTCAGCCCCCAAGGTCAAATGGTACTTCACCTCAGCCTCCTGAGTGGCTGTGTGCATCACTGAACTCCGCTCAGCTGTCTCCTCAGCCTCCTGAGTGGCTGTGTGCATCACTGAACTCCGCTCAGCTGTCTCCTCAGCCTCCTGAGTGGCTGTGTGCATCACTGAACTCCGATCAGCTGTCTCCTCAGCCTCCTGAGTGGCTGTGTGCATCACTGAACTCCGATCAGCTGTCTCCTTTGTTTACAACCCAGTCTTAGTTAACTCAGACTGAACTTAGATGCAGCTGAGGATAACCTCAAAATTCTGATCTTCCTGCTGCTACCTCTTTACACATGTGCATCGTTACACTCTGCTTATTTGGAGCTAGGGATCCAACTCAAGGCGTTATATGCATGCTAAGCAAACAATCTACCAATTAGTTCACCCCTAGCCCTGTTTTGTTTTAAGACAGGGTGTCTTATAGCCCACACTGGTTTCAAATTCATTGTGTAGCCAAGGATGGCCTTGAATTTCTGATCCTCCTGCCTTTGCCTTCCAAGTGCTGGGATTACAGGGGTGTGCTACAATGTCCAGCTGAATTCTTACATTCAGATCTCACCATAAGATCTTTAAAGAAGAGCACTATTTAATCTGTGTGGAGCAGAGAAAACAGGGTTCTGAATATCCAGTAACATACTATGGATCACAGGGCGCTTTGGACCCAGGAAGTTCCACTAACTGGAGTTAGGAAGACCAGGTGATTGAAACGGTTTCCCTCTTCACTCTCTGTGGGTAGCCCCTCTATGGTATAATATCTGTGGGGGCTGGAGCTTCCTCTGGCTTTCCATATTCTCTCAGCAGCTTCTTTCAAGCCACCGAGTCTAGCTTGGCTACAAGCTCTTCAGTCTGTCTGCAGGGCTCCTCTTTCACTTTGGTAGTTTCCATTTCCCTCCTCTCCTGTTGCCTGGTACCAACCAGACGAAGGGCAACAGTTTTCCCTTGATTCTTTGCTGCTAATGCACAATGGCTCCACTAAATAAGCTACCTGCAATCAAAGTTTATTATTAGATGCACTGGAACAGCAGCGGAAAACAGCATCCATACCTCAGTGATGCCACATGCTCGCACTATCAGTATGATGTCTTAGATGGCAACTAGATTTAACCCACTTGATCATTCAATTAAATTTTATCAAAGGCACTGGGTTAGTTGTGGTGAACATGTAGACATAGTTCTTTTGATTATGGTATAATTTTTAATCTCAAGTGCCAATTGTGATTAATTGGAAGTAGCTGTCTAGAAAACTTAAAATCTTTTTCTTCTATAGAAGTGGTGATATTTGAACTAGATACTTGCTGAACTTGATGTACATTCTATTGAATATTTTCAGCTGCAGAATAAATATAAATTCACTGTTCCAATCTGTTGGTCCTCAGCCCTTAACCAAGGTAATGACACTTGAACAAATAGCAAGAATACTCATCATAAGGCAGCCCTGCATATAAAAATTCTACTTCCTAAGACCCAAGGGGCTAAAGATGTGCATTTAGGACATTCCATTGCAAACTACACATTTGTACCATATTCTACATCAGCACCAAGTGCTGAGGGCATAGAAATCAACCAGCCACTGCCATAGTGGAACTTGTATTTTGTTTTTACTTTTTAAAGATTTATTTTTATTTGCTGGGCATGGTGGTACATGCTTTTAGTCTCAACACTCAGGAGACAGAGGCAGGCAGATCTGTTTGAGGCCAACCTAGTCTACATAGTGAGTTCCAGGACAGCCAAAGCTGCAGAGTGAGACCTTGCCTCAAAGAAACAAACATACATACAAAAAAAAAAAAAAGGTTTTTAATTTTATTTACATATATGTGTGCATGTTTCTGAGCATAGGACACATGTATGTGGGTATCCAAAGAGGCCAGAAGAGGGTACTGATCTCCTGGAACTGGAGTTACAGGCATTTGTGAGCTGCCTGATGTGGGTGCTGGGAACCACACCCCAGGCATCTGCAAGAGCAGCAGGTGCTCTTAACCACTGACTCATCATCTCTTTAGGCCCTGAGCCTCTGTTTCAGTAAACTACTAATCGTAGCAGGACTATGCAAGGGAAGCATTTGGTAAAAAGCTGGTGGGACAGGGCGGTGCACCCCTGGGAATGCCAGCCCTGGGGAAGCTGAGGCAGAGTTCCCAGGACTAAGTAGTCAGATCTCAAAAGGAAGGAAAGAAAAGAGAAGGGGAGGGGAGGGGAAGCGGGAAGAGGGAGGGAGAGAAGTGCGGGTCTTTCCAGCTGTGGCAATCAGAGCTTCCCCTTTACCTCGGAGAGGGAGTGGAGGGGGTTCTGGCCGCTGCCTTGCTCCGCCTCCTCCTGAGGTCCTTCACTCTCGACATCTTCCACAAGAAACTCACTAGATTCTCTCTCTGGGCTGCTTTCCTCTAGGTCTTCAGCCTCTGTATCTGGAGCCTCAGTTTCCCTCCAGCTGCCCACATCAAGGTCCAGACTGGAGTCCCAGGAGCTGAAGAGGGACCTGCAGTCATTGCTCAGCTCAGAGTCATCAGGAGAGTCATGTCCAGAATCCAACCAAACCCACTCACACCCCATCTGGAAACATACAGAAAAATGCATTAAATTAACTCAAATAAAAACAAAACAAATTAATTCAAATAAACACTCTCAACACACCCCTATCTTTCAAGTTCATAGAAAGGGTCCAGAAATTTCTATTCATTAGGAGGCATAAGAGCCAGCTAAAGGGAGACATTAGATGAAAATTTTATCTTTTGGATAAAAAAAGCTTCAAGTTTGTATTACCCCATTTTTAAACTTGGAGATCTTCATCTCCAAAAAGGGGGTGGGGATTGGAGCATACCTGCCTTAACAGACTTGCTTTATCACAAATCATCCATGAACACAACCACAAGGCAATAAACTTGAGAATAAAGATTTTCCTCAGTGTATACACATTTTAATCTATTATGAACTTATTAACCATTAGTTTCAAAACAATCATGGTTACCTTTGGCATCCTTCTGGTCATATCTGACTGTCAGAATAAAAACAGAAACACTTTTTTATTCATTTGGAAATTTTATTATTGTTACCTGGTGTGTGCATAAATGCCATGTGTGTGCAAGTGTGTGAATAATGCCATGCATGTGCAGATGTCCATGGGCCAGCAGAGGGAGGGATTGGATCCCTTGGATTATAATGGTGGTAAAGCCACCTGATGTAGGTGCTGGGACTTGAACTCAGGTCCTCTGGAAGAGCAGCAAGCACTCTTTTTAACTCTTGATCCATCTCTCCAGCCCAAAACAGTTTTAACCGCCTCCTCTTGTTCATTACACTGTTTTTTGCACTTTTCTTTTTTCTTCCATTTAAAGACAGGGTCTCTTGTAGACTAGTCTCACATTCAGTAGGCAGCTGAGAACGACCTGGTTTTACTTGGTGCTAGGAATGGAATCCAGGATTTCACGCATAGTAGGTAAGCTAGCTACACCCCAGCATCTAGCTACAGCTTTCAATAGATTTTTTTTTCTTGAGTTCTTGCTTGGTCTTCTGCTTTGTCATTAATTCCTTTAAAGTTTCAACTTTTCTCTGTTCAAGTTGCTCCCTTGAGTTTTAAAAAATTTAAAATTACCGTTAATGTGTATACGCCTGTGTGACAAGGCTCCTTGGGTGCTGGGAGCTAGAGGCAGTTGGGGGCTGCCTGGTGGAGTGCTAGGAACTCAGTCTGTCAGAAAGGGCAGTACATGCTCTCTGCTTCTCCACACCACCACCACCCCGTGTTGTTGTTGGTGTTTTGTTTGTTTGGGTCTTGCTATATCATCAAACTCAAAATTCTACTTAAGCTTCACAAGTGCTGGCTGGAATTACAAACTTGCCCACCATGCCTAGCTTTCCACCATTGAGGGGAATTCCTTTCATCTGTCTGTACTTTATTGCTCCAATAGCCTGAGTCCTAATTATGTCTCCTTAGTCTTGCCCCCAACAGTTACTACCTTTGGAAGCTCATGTATCAGCTTTTCTACCAACTGAAAATTTACCTTTAATGTACTTTATTCACAAACTTTTTCAACTTAAAAACTTTTTAAATTTTACTTATTGAGGCCGAGTCTCACCATGCAGCCCTGGCTGGCTTGTGACTCAAGAGATCCACCTCCCTCTGCCTCTGGAGTGCTGGGATTAAAGACATGCACACCCGTGACTAGCAGTTTTCCAACTCCCAGTGGCTTCGTTTGTAGCACATGTCAGTTTGTGGACTGCTTTGAGACTTATTTCATATTCTAACTCCTGGACTGACTGAATTCGATTTCATTTCAAAGACTAACTTCTCCCTTAGTTTAACAAATTTTACATTTTTGAACAGGGTCTTATGTATCTTGGGGTGGTCTAAATTTTGCTAGTAGCCAGCTGTTATCGGCTTTACCTTTATCTACCTGCTGAGTCCAGGATTACAGACTTCTGTCACGATGGTGTATGAAGGACTAGGCATCAAACCCAAGGCTTCCTCCATTCACTCTAAGCTACATCCCAAACCCTCAAATTTTATAAACAGTCCTATTTTAGGCACTAAGACCTGACCCTTTTTACTTATTTTTTTTTTTAATGACAGGGTCTCAACTAGGCAGTCCTGGCTAGCCTGGAACTCACTATGTAGACCAGGCTGGCCTCGAACTCACAGGAGATCCATCTGCCCTTGCCTCACGAATGCTGGGATTAAAGATGTGCACTACCATGCCTAGCTTTAGGTATATTCTTCTTAAACCTTTTCCCTCAAGAAAGAATAAAGAACTAAAGCATGTCCTATTATTAATTTTATTTTTAAAAAGGTTCATACTAGTTCATTTTACTGCTGAAAGAATATTTTATTTAGTAACAGAAATTAGTATGGATAGAACTGAGGTCACATGGTCTTAACACATTTAAAAAGTTTTAATTACATTTGTGTGCACACATCCATGTATACATACAAGAATGCACATGCCACTGTGTGTGTGGAGGTCACAGGAGTCAGTTCTTTCCTCCCACCATGTGGTTTCCGGGATCAAACTCAGGTGGTCAGGCATGGCAGCAGGTACCTGAACCTACTGAGACGTCCGTCATGCAAGCCCCACCTACCAGTACACTGTTTTGAGACTGCCTCCCTCCCCTCTGCAGTCCAGGCTGGCCTCAGGCTGCCAGCTATCCTCTTGCCTCAGTTTCCCAAGTGCTAGGATTACTGGTATGAGCCACCATGTTGTTTTTCCCCAGCACGGAGATTGCCAAGGACACTAGCCAAGAGCTGTACAGTTATACTACCAAAATATAGTCCCAGCCCTACACTTTCTCTCAGAGATTAACCTTCACACAAATAAACTTAGTAATGACTTGTTGCTGTTGCTGTTGTTGTTTTAAGCACTCTTAGCCCAGTGTGGCACACACACCGATAATCCAAGCTACTGGGGAAGTTGAAATTAGAGGATCTTGAGCTCTAGGCTAACCTTGTCTCTCTCTCTCTCTCTCTCTCTCTCTCTCTCTCTCTCTCTCTCTCTCTCTCTCTCTCTCACACACACACACACACACACACACACACAATTATTGTACAAGCGTTCTACCGATAGAAATAACAATAACACAGGCAAAGACAGTCCCGGCACAACCCATTCCTGACACACTCTGCTGCCTTTGTCCATGCTCTAATCCCCAAGGAATTACAAGAACTAGATCCTGAAAACCTTAACATTTTCCAAATATTCAAGAAAAGCCAATCCAACAGCCCTATTGCACAATTAGTTCTTTTAAAAACACTAATTATGAATTTAGACTTGGTTACTCACCTCTTCTCAGGTGCAGCAGGCAGCTTCTAAGACCACGTCTCAGCTCTAACAATCTTAGCCCAATGATTAGTTATCATGGTGAAGAAAACACATTTCAAACACAAAGGACACACCAAAGGCCAGAGTTTTCCTTCTGTTTGTTATATACACACGCTTCACAGGTTTATTTTTTAAAAAAGTCTGTACACTTCACAAGACAGTACAAATTGGCTACAATCCGCTAGCTACACATTAGGGCATTAACACAACCCATGATTTTTGCCCTAAAACGGGCAACTGTGCTACTCCAACTCTCTGAAAAGAGATTTTTCTCAACTCATGGCATCTGGCCCAGGCACCTTCTCTTCTGGGCCCATACTGCTTCTCAGCCGTTTGACTAAGATCAAGTGTGGACCTGAGCCCACAAGCCCCACGCTAGATCTTGTTTATTCCTAGTTCAGGTTCAGCTCAAAGAGGGACTCTGAGGCTTCACTTCTTCATCTTCATATCTGCTTCAATGGCACAGCGGCGTCCCCTGGTTCCCCCATCCTAGACAACACCGAAGGGAGGAAGGAAGGAAGGAAGGCACATGAGTGAGCTGGTAACACACTAAGAGACGACATACAACAGGAACGCTGGGAATCTGACTTCTGGGGGAGAATCTACAGAGACTACCACAGGGATGAAGTGGAAAGGATTTTCTGTTTTCCCACAGAGTAGCTAAAAGAACACCTGATACTGTGAGTGGAACTGTAAGAGAGTACTTTCTCATGTCAATACAAAGGTCTTCAAAATTCACCTGGGGTCCCACAGAATGACTACCAGTCATCCCACCCAGCCCCCAATTGTGTGTAAAGAACAGGTAGTGAAAATGAGAGGTGAGAGAGGCAGAAAGGGCAGCGGGTAGTGAGGTTCTTGGCTAACATACCTGTCCAGTTGCTGGTCCCTATAAGAAAGGCCTTTCCTGCAGACTGACCCTGGCACTAGTTCCCTAGCACCTCCTGACAGATGTTCTCCATGAGATCAGGACAATCAGGCTTCTTTCCATCTGCTGCTCTCTCCCTGCAGCCCAGCTCCTTCCTCTTGTGCAAAACTTTGCTGTCTTCGATAGATAAAAGATCCTATTAACTGGCCTTGCAATAGCCAGCCACTTGAATGAGGATCGAGAGTCACTGTTGCAGGCCAATAACAAAGAATAGCGATCACAGTGTTCTGTTTGTGGTACAGGTCTATAGGCAAGATGAACTAGTGAACACTTTTGCTGGGCCGGACCATTTCTGCATTTCTAATATGCAAGGATTAAAAAATTTTTAGAACATAAGTTGCCAATAGCCAACAGTAAGAATAGAAATAACACCTTGCATTTGTGTAACATTTTAATTTGTTTTAAAGTTAGTTTCATAACTTAGTTTTTATCCTCACAACATCCCTGTGAGGTAGGCTAGACAGGTATCTCAATCTCATTCTTTCTTCTTCCTTTTTGAAAAAGACTTATTTTCATTTAGTGTGTATGAATGTTTTGCCTGCATGTATATTCGTGCACCACAAGTGTGCAGTGCCTGTGGAGGCCAGAAAAGGGCTTTGGATTCCTTGAAACTGGAATTAGAGGAGGTATGAGCCACCATGTGGTTGCTGGACACTCAACCCAGATCCTCTCCACAAACAGGCAGAGTTCTTAACTTCTGAGCACCTCTCTATACTCTTCCCTCCTGCTCTCTTTGGAGACAGGGTCCTAGGCCATAGCCTAGGCACGCCCTGATCCTCCTGCACTCAACTCATTAGTACTTCTACCACAGATGAAAACAACAAGGCCCTCAAAGGCTGTCCAATGATCTTAAGACCATGTGGGTTTTCAGCATGCTTTCCCTTACTTCACTGCTCTACCATGAACAGTGTTAGTCATTTAATTTATGGAGCAAAAAAATAAAAGCCTTTAGGCTAGATCTACTATGTTCACCTGTCACCCCACCAGCTGGTATTGTATCCAGTGGTCACCGCTACCGGGATCTTTAAAACCATTTTTAAGGAATGTGACGTGTGTGCAGGAGCACATATGCCATGGTGCACATGTGGAGTGCAGAGGTCAACTCTGTGGAGTTAGTGCTCTCCTTCCGCTTTCATTGGGGTCTGGGGATCAAATTCAGGTCGCCAGACTTCCACGGCAAGTGCCTTGACCACTGGAATCTCGAGCTTAGTTCTACTGAGGGTCTGTGTGTCAAGTCTCTCAGCTGAGGTAGGAGGAAGCGGAAGGGGTGTGTTAAAAATCTGCCAACACAAGGACACTGCTGAAAGGCCAGCAGCAGCTGCCGCCCTGAGCTATCTTCCACTTGTAACTAAAGAACTGGTAAAAGGTGGAAGTGAGAAATGAGGAGCAGGTGCATCCTAGTCTTTTACCCCAAGAACACTTCCGGTTTCAGTGCAGCCATCTTATAGTCAGTCCCTTCCCAGCGACAGACACCCCGCCCCCCACGCTCCCTGACACACACACATACACACACACACACATGCAAAGAGCCCAGAATGCAGAAGAAAGGAGTTTCTTATTCAATGGATAAACAGAATTTCAAGACATTGCCACAGTCTGCATGTTGGATTTCCCTCTGCCACCCAGGCCCAGCAGGAGCTGAGAATCTTTCTGCCAACATCACCCCGTGCAGCCATTCAATACTTACAAAGAGAGAGAGAAGGAAGGCAGGAGAGCCCATGGGGACACTGTCCTGTTAGAGGACAAACAAATACTGATCAGGTTCCACAGAAACTCTCAGCCACAAGCACCCCAAACCTAAGGACAGAGGCAAAAGCACCACACACACAGCACAAAGACAAAAATGTAAAACTGGAGATCAAGAGGAAAGATCCCACAGCCATCCGCCATAGGACTCCAGAACAGGAGCTAAGTTAAGTCACCAGCCGCTGGGAGCTACTTCCCCCCACCCTGACAGCACTCTCCTAGAGGATTCACAATTCACTCCCGCGCTCAAACTTTCTCTCATGTCAGTCCCGCAGAGTTCTTCATCAGCTAGACAGGAGCAGTCACCACCGTTCTATCTGTTTGCATACCACCGGCTTGCAGAAGGTTGTTAGCACTATCAGAGTAACTTAGGTTCTCTGGGTGTTTTAGACTTCATTTCTGTCTCCTTACCTTCTCTGAAGCATCTTGTTTTCGGGTAGAATCTCTCCCCCGAAGACTTTTAGCACTGATTCCAGACTCAGATGTTTGCATAATCAACTGTGTGGCCAAGAATTGCTGTAGGGAGAAGAAAAAAAAGTTTGGCCACAAAGATCCGATCTAGTAGGAAAGGACCAACATACTTCAGGTTTTGTGACTATAACTTATATAGTATCTTCTATTCACTACTTTTTGGCTTACTAAGAGGCTTAATTCTAACTGTTCCTAAATAACTTAGAAGTGAAAAGTAGCTTTTAAATAAAATAAACCAAAGACCTTTCTTTCAGCAATTCAAGTCACTTGGCATACTTAACAAAGATACACTGGTCCTCCAAGGCCAACATCATAAAGGTGTGTGGGGATACAACTGTAAGACTCAAGCGGACTTCTTGTGGTAATAGGGATCACAAACTCTTGGTGCATGTGCCACAGAATTCTATGTAACTAAAAATAACATTAACCCCTTAAAAACTAACTTTAAAACTTCAGGGATATAGGGCTAGGGATATAGCTTAGCTGGAACAGTGCTTGTCTGCCACACATGAAGCCCTCCCTGGGCTTCATTCCTAACATGAATAAATTGGGTGTGGTGGGGACAGGATGTAGCTCAGTGGTACAGTATCTGTGCAGACCCTGGAAGTACTGGTTTAGATCCCTAGCAACAAGAGCAAAATAGCAGCAGCAACAAAAACCTTCAAAAACTGGATTAATTTGCCCAAGAAAGACAGAATTTCTACCATATTTCTTCCATCAAACCAATAAAACCTATACAACTTCAGTAAGAAAAAAAAATTACTTATCTGTGTTCCTGATGCCTATTACAAACAAAAGTCATCAATATGAATTCTTCCCTTTACTTCATCCCTACTGAAACAAAAATGAGCCTCAATGTACCTGGATCTGTTCCAGGACATCTCTTTGCATCTCTACTGCCATGTGATACACATCATGGTCTGAGCTGTTATACATAACAGCATTCTGAAACATCAGCATGATGTCACGCTGAAACTCGGCTGTGCTGCGGATCAGTCCATTTTCAATGTTTTTCTTAATTGTTGACAAATCCATAGGTCTAAAAAATAAATAAATAAACAAACAGGGCTAATTGGCTGTGGAGGAGGAGGATTCATTTGGATTTCTGAATATAGTATCACTATATAGTCCTGTTCACATATACCTTCAGTATCAGCCACCAAGATTTAAATGCCAACCCATTATCCCAAAGCATGTACTCAATTGCCCCAAAAAGCCAATCTGTATAATAGGCATCAAGAAAAGTAGCGAAAGGTATTAATTCTTTTGGACTATTAATGGTAATTAGCCACTGCAATGGTCAGTTTAACACTAATCCTATTCTTTAACAATCTAGTGTGAGGCAGAGGCAGGGATTACTCACTCTCTGTGACTTTGAGGCTGGCTTGATTTACAGAGTTCCAGGCCAACCAAGGCTATATATAATGAGACCCTGTCTCAAAACAAAACACTTGCCGGGCAGTGGTGGCACACGCCTTTAATCCCAGTACCCCAGAGGCAGAGGCAGGCAGATCTCTGTGAGCTGGAGGCCAGCCTGGTCTACAGAGCAAGATCCAGGACAGGCACCAAAACTACACAGAGAAACCCTGTCTTGAAAAACAAAACAAAACAAAACAAACAAACAAAAAACCCACTCTTGCTTTAAATGTACTACCTAATGCAAAAATTCACTTACGTCTACACCAACTCTAAGTCAGGCCTGTTGGCTGGACCTCGGCTTACCTCTGCACGATGCTATGATAGCCCGGTGCTATGTCATCTGTGACAGGTTGCAGGAACACATTGGCATACCTGTCCAAAAAGAATACATTTGTTATTGACTTATTCTCCTGAAGCAAAAGGAGAGAATTCACTCTATGCAACAGAAGGTATGTAGACCCAACACCAACATACATAATCTCATGGCTTACTCAAATATTTCTTTTTTTTAAAGATTTATTTATTTATTATATATACAGTGTTCTGTGTGCATGTACACCCACAGACCAGAAGAGGGCACCAATCTCATTTCAGATGGTTGGGAGCCACCATGTGGTTGCTGGGAATTGAACTCAGGACCTCTGGAAGAGCAGTCGGTGCTTTTAACCTCTGAGCCATCTCTCCAGCTCCTCAAATATTTCTTAAGCCAACAACGAGGAGCTGGCAATGCCTGCTCACCTGTGATTTGCTGCAGCCCTCCACACAAGCATAATGGCTTTCTTCCATATTTTCTGAGCCTGAATTGCTTCTTGATCTTCACTGCACACAGAGCTGAAATAGACACAGGAGTGCTACTAAGCATAAGGAGAAAAACCAAGTCCTATTTCTCTCCAACTATTTGTTCAAGCCGCGAGAGGGAAAATTACAAGTAAAATTAAGGCTAGGGATGTGGCTCTATGGTAGAATGCTTGCCTAGCAGTCAAAAGTTCAATGCCCCCAAACACCAAAAACCACCCACCCACACCCACACCCACACACTGTGGGGAGTGAGGAGGCATGGCTGTTCACACCTATAATCGGCCTGTAATCCTAGCACTTGGGAGACACAAGCAATAGGATGAGGAGTTCAAGATCACCCTCAGCTATGTAGTATGAACTGAACACCAGCCTGGGGTACATGAGACCATGTCTCAAATGGAAAAAAGAAGGAATCACAGATACTCACAACTGTGAGGAGGCAGGGCTGCTTGGGATAGAGTCTGCCAGTGTGTGTGACTGCAGTGTGGCATTATGGATACTAAAGCCATCATCACTTTCGCTCACAGGGGGTTCATTATCCATCTCAGACAAATAGCCTTCTCCTTGATCCTCTTCCTTAGGCTCTTCTAGGCTAGCTACCTCACTGACTCCGTCTTCTTCCTCCTCCTCACCCGGAGCATCCTTAGATAGAGTGTGCATTAGTCAACAAATGCAAGCAGAGCTACCTAGTAAAGCATTATTGAATGAGATACTGTTTTGGGTTAGATCAGCTCTAGAAACGGCCTCACACTTGTTTTCTTTTTTTTGCTGAGCCCTCTGTCACTTATACTACCCTCTACTTAACTGACTAAGTAAGGTCAAGTAATTTAGAGCCTGGACAAAGAATAAAGCCCAGGACCTTTTTTAAAGGAAGGAAAAATAAAAAAGCTACTTACTTAAGACTAAGCTAAGAGGCGTTCCTTCTTTCCCCTGGCTCTTGAGAGGAACTCTGACCCTGGGTACAAAGTTATCGAGAATCATTTTATTTCATGTCTTTGCTGATGGAGCAAGCTCACCTCACATTACTTTAAATCTGTTCCTACTACTTTAGTGACTCTAAGATAAAACCCAATAATTCTCTTTCAATAGTCTAAATGGTAACCTGACTCCCCACACGTTCTTCCTGGCACCTCTAGTCACTCTCAGTCATTCCGGATGTACTAAACTTCTTTGTGCACTATCCACAGAGAAACTACGTGATCTTCACAACTCTCCTAGGGAAGCACACGCTGCTGCTACAGTACTCCCACTAGGCCAGACTGTCTACTACAGCTTTTACTCATCCAACTCCCTACCAGTTTTACGAAAAAGATAAAGATGAATTTACTAAAATTCATTTACTAGATAGCAGTGTGGGAAAATCTAATCATATGGCAAGAAGAATAAAGAAAAGTCTGAAATACCTTTATCTGGCTTCCAAAAATAGTCCCTGATTCTTCTTTCAATGGGTCTGCAGAGGAGAGAAAGACTCCCTGAAGAGTTGTGCCTTAGCTTCCCCTTCCTGTGACCACGAGCCTTCCCTGAAGCTCTCCTTTCTTTCCATGCTGTCCTGGCCTACTCCTCTACCTGCCCACAACCCACAAACCCTGAGAAGCCAAAGGAAGAGACTTCAAGTTAGAGACAGTTCAAAGTTCCTATCCTCTACTTACCTGACATTTCAAACTTGTGTTGAGTCTCTGCCTCTAAAGGATCTTCAATAGGATTTGAGCCATGTGATGGAGACAACATGCTTTCAGGGGATGCCTGAAGATCAAAAAAGAGTAAGTATCCTAATTACTAAGAAAGAAATTGTTATAGCTCCCACAATATTATTCTCCAACGATTGTAAGACCATAGAAGACATCATCTAGTATTTTAATGATCGCTTGGCAGGATAGGGTGAGTATAATACTAGTTGGCAGCCTGTGGCTTTGGGTGTGTGCAACGTGCCAAGACTCAGGAATTCAAGAGCCTAAGTTGCCTAAGTCATACCCTCCTCCTCTCTTCCCAACCCAGTCATATTAACTACCTCTGTCTTCACAGTTGAAAGTGGCATCTCATCGCCTTTCCCACCGGGACCATCTGTTTCACCAATCTCTCCAGCTGCAGAACTTCTAGGCTCTTCATCTAAGTCTTGACTCCTGAGTTCTGGTGGCTCCATACTTGAGACTGGACCGACTCCAGCTACTATCTCCGCCCCTGACATGCCTGGCTCTGGCTCTGCAGGTTCCACCTTAATCTCCACACCTGACTCCCTGATGTCTACCAGTTCATGGATTCCTTTGTTTTCGGGTTCCTCAAAGTCGAGCCTCTCTTGTTTGACTGTCATCTCTGGTGCTGGAAGAGGTACTGGCTTGTCCCGCTCCTGCTGGATAGGGTGCTCCCAGGGGCCAGGTAGGGACTGAGGGTCATCGTTTTCTTCACAGAATGACAGTGCTGCTTCTACAGCTGCCACATCCAGCACTTCAGGGTGATCATCAACCTGTCCCCCAAGACACAAACTGTTGAGAACACAGAAAGAGCCCCCGAGTCCCTCAGCGCACCAGGACAGAATCAGATGCTAAGTCTAAAGCAGCTCTCTCCACCTTGACCGAAGTTTGGCAGAAACAACACTTGTGCTGAGCAAACAAGTGGGGCGGCAGGGACAATTAGCAGTACATCAGACTACCAAGATGGAAATGGGCAAAAGAATGAGTCACCATTCTTACTAAGAAAATCAAGAAAGGAAGAAGAGGGTGGTCTGTGTAGTTCTACACAGGGAGACTTTTCAGGATTTTGCTAAGTAGTTACCTTGTCTTCAATGATGGCAATAATATCTCCAACTGTTTCAAAGTCCAACTCTTCACCTGTGTAAGACACAGCAATATCCATCTTCTCCGCCAAATCTAAATCTTCCTTCCCATCTATGCTTGGAGCCTTTGATCCACCAGGCGCCTCTGCTACTCCTGACCGGAAACACTCTTCTTTGATAGAATTAATGATCATGGAGATTTCACTGCTATCCATGGAAACAGTCACAGTATGTGGATCCCCCACAGCTTCCAGGGGAACACAGCTCTCGGGCTGACTCACTGATTAACAACAGGAAGAAAAAAAGCAACTCAGAAGCTTATCCACTATTAAATGACCACCCAGAGATCACACCCGGAGCTGTAGACACTTATGGTCAGACACACGTAAGGTCAAAAACTCACTTCTGCCCATGTTTTCTTCTCCCTCATTTTTTTTTACAAAGGAAGATGAGAATACAGTCTCAAGCCTGCTTATGTGTCTACACTTAACCTTCCCCACCCAACTCATAAAATACACACCCACTTCTATCCTTGTTTTTCTAAGGATAAAGATGACTGGCGTCTATGGAGAACAGCAGAGAAGCATCTATGTGGGAGGTGAGCTCTTGGTCACCCTGCTCTGACTGAAGTTGGGTGTTGTGGCTGCTCAGGGCACAGGTCAGGGACGAACCTGGAGCTACACTGTCAGGAGTGGAGACAGCCGGAGCAGAGGATGGTGCTGGCAGCGCAGGCATCATGACAATGGTAGCCTGGGACACAGACTCTCCAGGGGGAGGCCCGAGTTTAACTGGAGGCTCACTGGCAACAGCAGTGAAGGAGGGAAGAGGAGTGCTGAACTGTGTAGGGCCAGCTTCTAAAAGCCGGGAAAGAGTGGGAGCACCTGACAGACAGAGGGACACAAAATGAGGAAAGAAAGCACGTGAACAAGAAGCAATAGCCATTCTAGGACTCACAGTTTCAAAGGATGAAAGTAACTCCTGGTTGAATAAACTCATAACCACACCCTACCTTCTTTAACCTCACTTTTCTCCAAGCTAGGAATGAACCCAAGTGCCAGACTATACACTGTATACATTAAAAATGGGGAGTCATTTTCTCGGAGGAAAAATGAGCAGTCACCAACAATAAAATAAAATGACTGGTATGACAGGCAAGAGGCTGAGGAAGAAAAGAGAGTTCCAGGGCTACAAAGCAAAAATCCCAGGACAGCCTGAGCTGTCTTGAAAACAAAAAAAAAGGAAGAAAAAGAAAATGGAGAAGAAACCTTGCCACTTCTGTTGAAGTTTGGCACACTGTATACCACCCAAACTCAACTTTAATCAAATGCCAGTTGTTTTCTTTTAGGGGTGTTTATTTTGGGTCTTTGAGACAGGGTTTCTCTGTGTAGCTTTGGCTGTCCTGGAACTTGCTCTGTAGACCAGGCTGGCCTCGAACTCACAGAGATCCACCTGCCTCTGCCTCCCAAGTGCTGGGATTAAAGGTATACGCCACCATACTCTGCCCAATCTCTAATGTTTATATGGTACTAGTATTCTTGCTTCATATTTTCTGTTATTTAATCCTTAACACATCCCTGAAGTATATATGTCACCATTATAAAACAGGAAACCAAGTCTCAATAGTTAAGCTGCCTGTCTAATGTCACAAAACCAACAGTATGGTGGATCTGAGATTCAAACCAGGTCTCTAGTTCCCAATCCCTTTCCCCTACTTTATAATCTCCAAGGTCTCTAACTTTTCACAATGTTGCAAAAACTAATATTTGCCACCATTAATAAAATAGAAAACTAAGTTTCAATAGTTGTCTATTCAAGGTCACAAAATCAATAGTATGAGCGACGTGAGATTCAAGCCCAGATCTCTGGTTCTATATCTCTTTATTTCACCTCAGGGATCTCAGGAATCTTTACATTTTGCAAGGCACAGAGAAATAGCTTCATTATTAACTTTACTGTTCCTTTTTATTATCACCTATACTGAAGTCAATTAGAGCTATCAATATTTTATTTTGGAACAGATCAATATCTCAAACACTATGTTGTTTAATACAAAAACTAGCTCCAAAGCAAAGTCTAACAACTGTAATTGGGCCTTAACTATATGGTAACTATTCTCTCTATGATGGCCATGAAAAGCATGCGCAGTAGCTTACCTGAGGCAGCAGGGGAGGCTGCAACAGTACTGGTTGTTGGCTGCATCTCCCCACCATGTATCATGGGAAGAACCCCGCCTACCTCCAGGAGCACACCTGTGCTGTTCAGATGGCCAGAAGCCACAGACATCTCACTCTCATTGACCTACCAGGGAAGAACAGAGGTGAAGGCTATACTCAAGCTCTTCCACTACCACTTCCCAAAAACAAAAACAAAAATGCGCTCCAGTGCTCAAACAAATTTCTTCAAACCAAAACTCAGTGTCCACAAAAACCATTCAAGATAGAAGGGAAACTCTAAACTATAATGTTCAGAACTTAAGTGACAAGAGTTCTCTGGGGGAAGAAAACCACCAATCATTATCATTCAGATACCTTAGGATCCAAGGACCAACTAAGCGCATTTTTTAGGAGTTAACCTTTAACTAGGACATTGCTGGGTTTTTTTTGTTTGTTTGTTTGTTTTGCTTGTGTTTTTGTTTTTCCCCAGGTCATATTTTAGGGCCCAGGCATTCCCTTCCAAGTACTAAATCACCACAGCTCTCAAACACCCACAGAAGTCTCCATACCAGTCTGGGGCTAGTAGGCAGGAGGCTGCCCTTCTTCAAGAGCTCTGACAGCAGAGGGGAGGGGGGTGGAGTTGCTTTCTGTCCAAGCATCTTTTTCTGGGGTGAATCATCTGTTACTGGGGTCATGGGGGCTTCTAAGGGTGCAGAGCCTGGAGGAAGGGTGTCAGGAATCCCAGGAAACGAGGTGACTGGGGTACTCGGCAAAGTCCCAGGGGTTACCTAAGAGACAACAGAGAACCTTTATCTGACTTCTCAAACTACGGAAGGTTCCCTACTAATCTGGATGGGTTAGTGTGTCTATTATTTTATTAGTTCTGAATGGAAATACCCAGAAACCGTCTATACTTCTTTCTCTTCCACTCACTGTACCCACAACCCAATCAGTCCATCCAACCTCCTTATTTTCAAACTCCTCAAAACACTATTACTACTTTATTTATAAAGAAATGGTCTCTTTCTTAAGCAGAAATTTCAGAAGACTAAATACATTTACAAATAATTCACATAGTCCTTTACCTATCTCTCAAAAAGTAAAATCCTCCATGCTTTTAGGTCCACCTTTACAATCTTTAGCATTCAGATCAAGAGAAGTTGCTTCTAGGCAACAAGTGGTTTCCCATTATCAGCTCTCTGCTGGCTTATTGTTCCTTTGCAAAGCAACATCAATAAATGCCAATAGACTTACCCCAGAGGTAGCCTCTTCCATAGTGGTTGGAGTCAAGTCTCCAAGTGGATAATCACCTCCTGGGGAGGCAGAATCTATAGGTGAGCGGACCATCACAGTGGGCAGCCTTCGAGGAGGTGTTTTGACTGCTTGCCGAGCTAGAACATAAGCAAACAGAGACCAAATCTTCAGGACTAAATAAGTGAAACCAGCCACTAGTATATCCTAAAGTAACATTATGAGTCTAGATTAGAAATTTTATTACTTTCTTTAGCTTAATTTTTCAAACTAATGGCAATTCTCACATTAAACAAAATAACTACTTAACTATTTCAAAGGTCCTTGTTGTAGTAAATGGTTTACATACTTCTCAATGTCTTCTCCAGCAACTTTAGAGTCTGCTTTTAAAAAGAGGAAAAGACCTCACTGGTTCACACCATGTAGTCTATCTTACAGTTACAAACACTGAATTTTCTCCCCCCCACCCCATCTCATCTCCCAAGGCTCACTGAGATGAATTTTTGATCCGACCTTCCTGGATCCACTTCCCAATTTCTGGAATTACAGGCATTCACCACTATATCTGGCTTTCCTTCCCCGCCCCCCCTCTTTTGGAGACAGGGTCTCACAATGTAGCACTAGCTAGCCTGGAACCCACTCTAAGGTGGACTGGCTTGCAGAGATCTGCCTGCCCCAACCTCCCAAATGCTGGATTAAAGATGTACACCACCACAACCAGCTCCATATTTGGCTTTTTTTTATTGGCCTCTGAGTTCTTTTTTTTTTTTGTTTTTTGAGACAGGGTTTCTCTGTGTAGTTTTGTGCCTTTCCTGGAGCTCACTTGGTAGCCCAGGCTGGCCTCGAACTCACAGAGATCCGCCTGCCTCTGCCTCCCGAGTGCTGGGATTAAAGGCGTGCGCCACCACCGCCCGGCTGGCCTCTGAGTTCTAAAACCTTAATTAAGGCCAATGAGATGATTCAGTGAGTAAAAGCTCATGCTACCAAGACTGAGTTCAATTTCTGGGACCCACATAGTGGGAGAAGAGAATGGACTTCCACAACTTGTCCTCTGATTTGTACATACATGGCACTCACCTGTGCCCCCCACCAACAAACCAATAAAAATAAAAAAATAAAAAATTTAAAAAGTAACAACATAAAACCCATACTATGTTCAGCATATCATCAAGCTTATGAGTCCTACAAGTAAACTGGAGATCTAGACTATAAAGAGACCTCATTTTCTAAGTCTTTCTTCTCGGAGACTAATGGGTGATTTATTCTGGTAGAAAAAAGAAAACAGGAACTATTCTTTTCTTTTTAGTTGTTTGTTGGTGCTACCGACTAAGCCTCATCCATGCAAGGTCAGTGTTTTAGGACTGGGCTCCATCCTTTACTCAGATGCCTTGTTTTATGAGGCTTCTGTGCACACGCTAACAGTAAATCTCTACATTTCTCCTGTTTACTGGAGTTTGCTCCATAAATTCAAAAATACTGAAACTTTAGAGAGTGAGGGAAAGTTTTTTTTTTAATTATTTATTTCTTTATTTTATGTACATGTGGTGTGAAGGTGTCAGAGCCTCTGGAAGTAGATTTACAGACAGTTGTGAGTTGTCACATGGGTGCTGGGAATTGAACCCAGGTCATCTAGAAGAACAGTCAGTGCTCTTAACCACTGAGCCATCTCTCCAGCTCCGAGTGAGGGAAAGTTTTAACTGCCCTACAATTTGGGCAGATCAGTCAGGAGCCTAAAACATTTTGCTTATTTGGAGTCTACAACTGGGCAATCATGGGACAAGACAAAACCAGTTATAGGAAACATGAAGGATGAAAGAACTTAACAGGTGTAGGTTTCTGGTAATTTCCAAAGCCAACCAGTACAGTAGAATTCCTTTTGATAAAAGCCTGTTTACTTAATGTCACCTGGAGGTCTAACTTTAGGGGGCATGTATAAGGCCCTCAGGTCAATCCCTAGCAGAGAAAACAAAAAAAGGATGTTTTGGGAGGAAAAAAGAGACATGATAAATTTTGCAAGCACTTTAAACTAGCAGACGATATATTACAGAATAGTGAACAGCTACGTTTCCACAATGGAGCGGTCACCACACTCATCTCACAGGCCAGCCAGCCAACTGTCACCAGTGTACAGCACTGCATGACCCAGGGACAGCAGAGGCACCAGGCGCGGCTTACCCTGGTAGGCAGCATCTGTAGCCTTCCTTTTCACTTCAGCCTCTTCCTCCTCCAATTTCTTTTTCCTAAAGAAGGAACTGAGTTATGTTAGCAGGCTCTAGCTCTTCCCCATGGTTCACACTGCCTTCTTCACAAAAACGCTTTTGGCCAACCGGCACAGAGCCCAGATGGAACCTACATTGCAATGTCATTGCAAAGCTCATCCAGCCTGCTGTCCATGTGTCCGGCTTGAATTAGTTCTGCATCTCTTTTTAGCCGCCTATAAAAAAGAAAGAGACAGACTGCAGTTCTCTTTATGATTTTTTTTTTTAGTTTGTAAGCTTCTTTTTTTTCTTTTTTTCTTTTTCTTTCTTTCTTTTTTTTTTTTTTTTTTGAGACAGGGTCTCCCTCTGTAGCCCAGGCTGGCCTCAAACTTATAGAAATTTTCCTGCCTTGGTCTCCTGAGGTAAGCATTGAGATTACAAGCATAAGCTACCATACTGTTTTTTTTTTTAAAAGATTTATTTATTCATTATGTATACATACAGTGATCTGCCTGCATGTATGTCTGCAGGTCAGAAGAGGGCATCAGATCTAACTACAGATGGTTGTGAGCCACCATGTGGGTGCTGGGAATTGAACTCAGGACCTCTGGAAGAACAGCCAGTGCTCTTAACCTCTGAGCCATCTCTCCAGCCCCCATACTGTTTTTTAAAAACTAACGAGAGAGAGAGAGAGAGAGAGAGAGAGAGAGAGAGAGAGAGAGAGTGTGTGTGTGTGTGTGTGTGTGTGTGTGTGTGTCACAAGTACAGGTGGACACATTCTACGGCACATGAGGTCAAGGGGAAAATGTGGACGACTGGCTCTCTCCTCCACCTTGACTCAAGCAGGTCCCTTTCATCTCTGCCCCTGGGTTGCCTAATCACCATCTACTATAAACTAACACATCCAGAGCTTTTTACATGAGGTCAGGGGCTCAAACCCAGGCTGTCAGGCTTGTACAGTAGGTGCTTTTATCTACTGAACCATCTCCATGACTCTTGTCTTGTTTATAAGCAAAAACCTTGCTAAGTGGTCCAGGCTGGCCTGAACTTGTGGTCTCAAGTGAGCTTTCCATTTCAACCTCCTGAATTCAACACCAAGCCTTAATTATGTTTCTTTTTCTTTTCTTTTTCTTTTTTTTCCCGAGACAAAGTTTCTCTGTGTAGCTCTGGCTGTCCGGAAACTCACTTTGTAGACTAGGCTAGGCTGGGCTCGAACTAACAGAGATCGCCTCCTCTGCCTCCCAAGGACTGGGATTAGAGTCATGCGCCACCGCTGCCTGGCTTAATTAAATTTCCTAAGCTGCTATTTGAAAACTTTTATGGGAGCTGGAGAGATGGCTCAGAGGTTAAGATCACTAGCTGCTCTTCCAGAGGACCTGGGTTCAATTCCCAACACTCACATGACAGTTCACAACTGTCTGTAATTCCAGTTCAAGGGGATCTGGCATCCTCACGCAGACATATATGCAGGTAAAACCACAATGCAGATTAAAAAAAAAAACTTAAAGAAGTCAGTTCTTGATTTCTTTCCGAACTACCCCCTCCCCAAGTCATGTGATAACTACCTGTATCTCTCCTGTGTTTCCTTTATCACCTTCTTTAGTTCCTCAACTCTCTCAGCAGTCAATTTCCGAACAATAACATCTTCAACAGTTTCTACCACTTCTCCTTTTTCACCCCGTTTCCGTCTGTGGAAAATCAAACAACAATAAATCCCAGTTTCAGTAAGAGGACATTTGTATTCTTTGAGCCTTTTTTTTCTACCATTGAACCATAAGTACTATCTGCTATACTTTTCTCACCCAATTAAAATGTATTTCCATAGTGAACACTTTCCTACTAAACAGAGGTGTACCTGGGTTCATACTCACTTTGGAGTCTCAGTAGTCTCTAAGAGCTCTGAATACTGAGAAGCACAATGCTATAGGAAAAAAAATGAAAATGTGATAAGCAAGCTTGGAAAGAAACAAGATTTCCAATTTTCAACAATTAGAATAAGACTAGTGAAGAAAACTATTCAAGATTGTGTGGTTTAGCTGGTCATGGTAGGAGGCAGAAGCAAGGGATCTGAGTTCAAGGCTAGCCTGGTGTACATAGTGAGTTCTAGGACTGCCAAGGATACACAGTAAGATACACACACCACTACTACCACCACTAAATAAAAACCAGAAAAAAGTTTGTAATAATTTTTTGCATACATAAATAACCAGATTAGCAAACAGTGGGAAAAAGAAAAATGGTGTTTTCTTTTGTTTTCAATTTTTCAAATATTTTCCAATATTTTAAATTTTTTTGTTTTGAGACAGGGTTTTTTTGTGTACTTTGGCTATCCTGGAACTCACTCTGTAAGAACAGGCTGAACACAAACTCACAGAGATCCTCCCATCACCCAAGTGCTGGGGTTAAAGGCGTGCACCACCACCAGCCAGCTAAGTTTCTTATTTTTATTAAATTTAAAATTTTATTTTCATTAAACTTAAAATATCTAAATATTTAATTTTAAAAATATTTTTACTTAAAAATTTATTTTTTACTTATATCTTCATATATGAGCCCTCAGAGGCCAAAGAAGGTACTGAATGCCCAGAGCCTGGAGTTACAAGTATTTGTAAGACACCGGATACAGGTGCTGGGAACCAAACCCAAGCCCTCTGTAAGAGTGTTAGGTTCTCTTAACCACTGAACCATCTTTCCATTCCCTTACTTTTTTTTTTTTTTTTTAATGTGTGGTGTGTCTCTGTTCATATGCTCATACACATGTGTGGGTGCATGTAAATGTGTGAGCACATGCATGTGGATACCCAAGATTAACTCTGGGAGTCTTACTCAATCAGTCTTTACCTTATTCTTTGCAGTAGGGTCTCTCAAAGAAACTAGATCTTGTTTCAACTATCTCGAAAGCCAGCTTGCCCCAAGGAATTCTTACTGCCTTTGCCCTCCAAATACTCTAATAACTGGTGGGCTGCCACACCTTCTTGGCATGTAAGGAGATTTAAGTATCAAACTTCAGCCTCTGCTTCTACAGTCAATACTTGAACCACCTCCCCAGCCATGATTTTTTGGTTTTCCTGAGACAGGGTTTTGCTATGTAGCCCTGGCTGGCGTGAAACTCAGCATGTAAACCAGGCTGGTCTCACACATGTTGATATACTCTTGCCTATCTCCCAACTGCTAAAATTACAGGCATGTACCACGACACCCAGCCTCTAACACTGTTAGTTACTGCCTGCTTCATGAAAGGCAGAGCATGATAAATAACAAATTTCATCTTCCAATGAGTGTAAAAAAGCATCTGATTGGTAACTTACTTTTTGAGAAAACCAGTCTGGAGGCCGGCCAGGTTCTGCAAAAGGCTTGATTGCTCTGCTAACCGATACCCTACAGAATAAGAAAAGCCTTATTATATACCAAACAGGAAAAATACGGGTGGCAGAGGTACGCTGAATTCAAAGTTTAGGGTTTATAGATCACATTAGAATAAAAAATTGCCACAGAACTATTTTAGAATACCTTCCCTTTATCATTTACTATTTGCTTTTCAGTGCTGAGAATGAAACAGAGGTTCCCTCACACACATCAGCTAAGTGCTCCAGAGTTAATAGCTCTAGGTCTGGAATACCTGACAATGGAAAATGACACAACTATGTAAAAAGCAATTCAGGGGCTCTTGAAATAGCCCAATGGGTAAAGGCACTTGCTGGCAAGGCTGATGATCTGAACTCCATTCCCCAAATCTACAGAGTAGAAGAAGAAATATCAGCTTTACAATTTGTTCTCTGACCTCCACATCATGCACAGTGGCATTCACACACCTACATACACATACATGCACAATAAATTAAAATGCAATACAAAATCTTTAAATGTATCCAGAGTCTCACGTATGTAGGCAAATACTATATAACCAGCCTATATCCCCAGCCTGGATTAACTCTGTTTTTTTTTAAAGATTTATTTATTTTATGTATATGAGTGCTCTATCAACTTTATGCCAGAAACGGGCATCAGATCCCATTATAGATGGTTGTGAGCCACCATGTAATTGCTGGGAATTGAACTCAGGACCTCTGGAAGAGCAGCTAGTGCTCATAAACACTGAGCCATCTCTCCAGCCCACTTAGATTCTTAAAATCAGCTCTGTGGCCACTCTCCCCTGACCAGTGCCCATATTTGGAATACCTTCCTTTTGACTCTTTGGAGAAGCCCACACCTCTGCTCTCACTTCCCTTCTGAGCCACTTTCTCTCCTAACCCTCATTATGAAACTGTATTTAAATACCTTTATTAACACTTAACCGTTTTTTAAAACCTGCTCTTAAAAGCTCACAACTTTTTTTTTTTTAAAGATTTTTTTAAACTTTATTTTATGTGCATTGGTGTGAAGATGTCAGATCCCCTGGAAATGGAATTACAGACAGTTGTGAGCCGCCATATGGGTGCTGGGAATTGAACCCGGGTCCTCTGGAAGAGCAGCCAGTGCTCTTAACCGATGGGCCATCTCTCCAGCCCCAAAAGCTCACAACTTTTTGTTTGATTTTTGAAGACTGGGTTTCTCTGTGAAATAGCCCTGGCTGTCCTAGAACTTGCTTTGTAGACCAGGCTGGCCTCAAACCCAGAGATCCACTTGCCTCAGAATTTTGAGTGCTGGGATTAAAAGCATACACCAGCCATTTAAACTTTATGAAGTATTTTTCACAGTATACAATGTATGCTTATAATTCTAACAAATAGGAGGAGGCTGAGACAGGAGGGCTATCACAAATTTGAGGCTAGCCTGAGCTACATAATGAGTATCAGACCAGCCAGAACTAAATAACAAGACCCTGTTGTTGCCCCCACCTCACCCTTCCCCCAAAGCAGCTGGGTATTGGTCTACATGGCTGACCAGGCAGCCAGGGCTACAAAGGAAAACCCCATGCCAAAATTAACCAAAGCAAACCTCTCCTATGAGCATCTCCGATCAATCGGGCCCTGTAAATATGCTAAACCTTTCATTATCTTCCTGACAGAGGAAAAACTAAACACTAGACCATACCTGTAATCAAAGTAGCAACATCAACAAAGGCAAGTTATAGTCACTGAATTAAAAGACAGGAGCCAATCTATGTACAACTTTCTGTAATTAAAATATGATCTAGCTGAGCTCAGAGGTAGTGGTGCATTCTTTTAATCCCAGCACTCAAGAAGCAGAGGTAGGCAGATGGATCTCTGTGAGTTTGAGGCCAGCCTGGTCTACAAAGTTCCAAGACAGTCAGGGCTATTGCGCGCGCGCGCCCCGCACCGCGCGCACACACACACACACACACACACACACATCTTGAGGACAAAATCAGATGATCTGGAGCTATATGGAGATTTAGAGGCTAACAATAAAAACAAATCTTTATAACCAACTAAAGACATTTCAGTAAGACTTCCAAAAGCACCAGGCAAGCATATGGTACACATGCATGGAGGCAGGCAAAACACAGATACACACAAAATAATGGTAATAAAAAAATTTAATAGTAAAGGCCAACAAACAAACAAAAAAGCAAAATAAGTATTTTCACAGCCGATTCTCAAGCAAAGCAACAGAAGAAACTAAACTGGTATCATTAGAATTAAAGACTTTTGGCTGAGCCTGGTGACTCACACCTTTAATCCTATTACCAGAGAGGCAGAGGCAGGCACATTTTGGTGAGGTCAAGGCCAGCCTGGTCAATATAGTGAGATCCAGACAGCCAGGGCTATATAGAAAGGTCCTGCCTTGGAAAATTTTTCCCAAAACTTTTGTGTTGTAAACAATACCAATCAAAACAGTGTAAAGACAGTTGGAGACATAGTTCAGCAGTTAAGATCATTGGCTACTCTTCCAGAGGACCTTGGTTCAATCCTCAGCACCTACTTGGGTGGCTCAAAACCATCTGTTACTCCAATTCTGGGAATCTCACATCCTTTTCTAGCATACACATATGTTAGATATATACAAACAGGCAAAACTCATACACATGAAAAATAAATGATTACAAATTGTTTCTTATAAAAGTGTAAAGACAATATGCGAAGTAGGAGAAATAGTTGCAAACTGTCAAAGGATTAGCCTCCAGATTAGAGCTATAGAATTATAATGCCGTTGGTGGCACACGCCTTTAATCCCAGCACTTGGGAGGCAGAGCCAGGCGGATCTCTGTGAGTTCGAGGCCAGCCTGGGCTACCAAGTGAGCTCCAGGAAAGGCGCAAAGCTACACAGAGAAACCCTGTCTCGAAAAACCAAAAAAAAAAAAAAAGAATTATAATGCAATTACAGAAAGAAATCAACTAAACAAAAATGGACAAAAAACTGAGCATAAATTTCCCCACAAATATATAATGCCTATATAACCACATGCAAATATACTCATTACTGCACAGTTCATCAGAGAGATACCTATCAAAACCACAATAAGGAACTAGATATGGTGGCTCAAACTTGAAATTCCAGGCTAGAAGGCTGAAAAAGGGAATCACTGAGATCTCTAGGCCAGCCTGGACTACATATACAGAACCTTTCTTTAAAAAAAAAAAAAAATAATGGGTATGGGCGTGACTCCCAGCACTCAAGAGGCAGAGGTAGGAGGATCTCTGTGAGTTCGAGGCCAGCCTGATCTAAAAGAGTTCCAGGACAGTCAGCCAGGGCTTTACAGAGAAACCTTGTCTAAAGGAAAAAAAAAAAAAAAAAAGTGGAATGTGTTGGCTCAGTTCATTTACAGCTCATACTGGTAAAGACACTTGTTACCAAACCTGATGATCTGAGTTTGATCCCCAGAATCCACAAGGTGGAATAAAAGAAACAAATCCTGCAAGCTATCTTCTGATCTCCACACCTATATACACATGCAGCCATACAAACACACAAATAAATATAAAAAATCCATAATGAGATATGGCTTTATATTTACTAGTATGGTTACAAGGACAGGAAATATTGTGAAGCAGATAAAAACTGAAGGTGATGGGGATACAGCTCAGCCGGTAGAGCGCTGGCCTAGCATTCATGAGCCCTTGGTTTGATCGTACACAAAAGCTGGGCCTCATAGTATATGCCTGTAATCAGCACTGGGGGGTGGGGTTGGGGTGAGCAGAGGCAGGATCAGGCCACATAGGGAGGCACCTGAAGTTAGCTTAGCTTAAAAAATTAATAATAAGGCTTGAATAAGGTTGTGATGACACGAGCCAGTAGACTATGCTGGAGAAGGAGCAGAAGGCCCGGGCTATACTTTTTTACTGGGCATGGAGCACATTCCTTTAATCCCAGCACTCAGAAGCCAGAGGTAAGAGGATCTCTGAATTTGAGGCTAGCCTGGTCTATAGAGTGTGACTCTAGTTTGATGGCCGAAGGTGAAGACGGCAGACAGCATGCACAAGGCCCCGAGTTCCATCCCCAACACCTCTATTCTCCAAAATTTGTGGCGGTGATGAAGAGATGGCTCTTAGCACCCCAATTCTGTTGTAGGAACCTATGTCAGATGTCTCACAACTGCCCGGAACTCTACCACTCCAGGGGATCTGACGTCCTCTTCTGTCCATCTCTCAAGGGATCCTACGCTCGTGTGCCCATATCCCCACTCCAATACACACATAAACCTCCATAATTTTTAAAATAATATATTAAAGAAAATGATTTGGCAGTTCCTCAAAAAGTTAGACCTGGAGTTACCATATGACCCAGAGACTCTACTACTTGGGTGGAAACTCAGGAGAACTGAAGACACCATCCACAAAGAACTTATTCACATCTATCCCAAGGTGGAAACCCAGTATCAGGAAATGAATATGCAGCTGCCTGTCCATAGCCAAGGGATGTGCATTCTTGGAATTACTCAGCCTACACTGGACATTATAGTCACTTCTAAAAACAAATAAAAAAATGTGTCTGTACTGAACATGTACAGACTTTATTCCCTAAATCAATGGCTCTCAAGCTTCCTAATGCTGAGACCCTTTAAAACAGTTCCTCTCAGGCTGTGGTGACTACTACAATGTTGCTACTGTTATGAACCATTATGTAAATATTTTTAGAAATAGAAGTTTGCCAATGGTCATAACCTACTGGTTAAGAACCTCTGCCCTAAACCATTAACATACAATTTCACTGTATTAGAGATAAATTGGAGTCTTCAAAAGGATATGTGTTGGTGACATGCAAATATGAGGCATCTTATGTAAAGGAATTGAGCCATCACCATTTTTATACCCTCAAATGTCCTGGAACCAATTCTCCATGGATATGGAAAGGATGATTCATACTATTATCTGGCCAATACTAGAAGAGAAGTATTAATATACATTACATGTGAATAAACATTGAAAGTGCTATGTTAACTGACTAAGATAAAATTAAAAGTTCTAAAATTAGATTGCAGGGATTGCTGCACAACTTTGTGGAAATAGAAAAAAAAACTGTCAAAGTTTTCGCTTTCAGGGGGCTTATTTGATGCTATGTGATTTGTACTTTGGTAAAGCTTACTACTATATAAAGCTAGCTTGATGGTCCACGCCTTTAATTCCAGCACTGGAAAAGCAGAGGCAGGCAATCTCTGAGTTCAGGCCAACCTGGTCTACAGTGTGAGTTCTAAGATAGCCAGGGCAACACAAAGAAACCCTGTCTCTAAAACAAAAAACAAAAAACAAAAAAAAAAAAGAAAGAAAGAAAGAAAAATAGTCATACAGCCCAAGAAATCAGACATCTTAGATTCCTTACCAGTTCTGATCTCCACTCCTCATAACAGAAGATGCTAAACACAACTTCTCTCGGATGGACCATGGCTCTGTTGGGCCGGTACTCAGCAGCTTGTGCTCTGGGAATAAAGAAGGCTTAGAAACGATCACCGAGCTAGTTCTAAGTCCCAGAACAGCTAAAAGTCTGATATAAAATAGTATCCCAGGCTGAGTGTGGAGTATTAACCCTGGTTCTCAGGAAACAGAAGCGAGCAGACTTCTGTGAGTGTGAGGCTTGCCTGGTCTGCATAGCGAGTTTCAGACCAGCCAGGGTCAGTCACACAGTAAAATCCTACCTCAAAACAAATAAATCCCAATCTTGTTCGAACAATGTGAACTACTACCATTAATTATTTATTATCACCACATCTTGATTTTTCACCATTCCAACGAAATCTCACTACTAGCCAGCACAACTGTTTTCTGAATACTCATTTATAGAACACTTTATTTGTTCAAATGCCATGGCTTTAAGTTCCGCTCTCAAACGTTGGCAGTATTACGTTAAAAAAAAAAAAAAAAAAAAAAAAAGTTCTTCCTAACGACCCAGTTTTATAACTTTATTCCAATTTGAACGCAAGCTTATTTCCCAGGATTCCCAGCGGTCACCGGCTCCCACTGCCCACCTCCTCCTTTGCATAAAGTTGTTTACATCGCAGCCCCCCCCCCCCAACTGTCGGGTACCAGACAGATCGTCGGTGAAACGGAAAGAATGGCCGAGAGTCAGGGAACGCGTTTCCCCCAGTGGCAGGAAACGCCCACCGTTAACAGAGCTCGTTCCGACTGCTCGCCACAGCCTGGTTCGAAAAACGACTGAGCCGCGGGCCACTCGCTGCTGCCTTTGTTTACCCGAGGTGTTTGCGCCCGGCACACAAAGGCGGCCACGGCTGCGTCTCTGCAGCCTCGGTTCCACCCCTCCCCTGGCCAAACCCCAGGCAGCCGCCCTGAGAGCCCCCCACGGAGGGCGGCGGTCTGGAGACCTGGCGCTCTCTGACAACCCGGTCCTCGCACTGCGACCGTGCACGACGGGAACGGGATGCCCAGCCTCGACTCTGCGCGGGCCTGGAACGCAAAAGCGGCTCCGATACTCACTGCCGGTCCCGGTCGCCATGTTGGCCTCGACGTCTTCAACGCAAGCGAAGGGTGCGGGGAACTCTGGGAAATACGGTACCAGCGTCTGTTCGCGGTGCCTCCTGGGTAATGGGGGTGGGTCCGCCTTAGGGAATTTATTTATTTTTTTAACTAACAAAGGACAAGGGATAGCCGCCGAAGCCTCAGGGAAGAAACGTCTAGATCTGGAGAGAAAGAGTTAAGTGAGACGAAGCCCACAGCCAACCGCTAAGGAAGTCCTGACAGTTGGTAACCCGGACCCACATTAGAAGCGAAGAGGTCAGCCAGAAGCAAACGGACTCCCGGCAGGCCCCGCCCCCTTGCCCTCCGCGGATTGGTGGCTTCAGACCTCGCTTCCTGATTGGCCGGACGGGCTCAGCGCGCAATTTAAAACATTGTCCGGGGAACAAAGCTGCGCCTCGTGGGCGGAGTTGTGCCCTCCGGTAGCGGGAGTCCGGGTTCTGCGGCCGGGTGGGAGCTGGGACCGGAGAAGCAGCGAGGCAGACCGTCTTCCGGTAAGTGCGATTGGGCCGGAGCCCTGGTTATCCGCTCTTGCCGGCGTGGCATAGTCCTCAGGACGCCCCCCCCCCCGCGCACCCACGTCCTCCGTAATCCCCGCGTTCTCTCCGTGGTCTTCGGAGTGAGGTTGGAAAAGTGCCCTAGAAATCAGAAACACACCTGCACCGGTGGGCCTCTAGACAGCCTCTGTGGAGCGCTTGTAGAGCTAGATATCTCTCGGTGCCTGTTCGCCTCCAGAAATGCAGCCTCGGGCTGGCTTATTCTTCTCATTCTCTTCCCCTTGGCTGATAATAGTATAGAGTCGTGACGGAATGTCCTGAGCAAGGTCGTCCCCCTCACCAGGGGATTGTTTATTAACCTACAGGTTTGCAGTTTCTGTGCGTTAGTGTCCTTCTGCCCATCTACTCTTCACTTTTTGTTTGTTTTTAGACGTTGGCTGACCCTCCTTGCCATGTCTCACGAGATCCTTTCTCCGCCAGCGGGCTTACTGTCCGATGAGGATGTTGTAGTCTCCCCCATGTTTGAATCAACAGTTGCAGATCTGAGGTCTGTGATCCGAAAGGACCTTTTGTCAGACTGCTCTGTCATCACCTCCTCTCTGGAGGACAAACAGGTAACGGAGTTGACTGGTTCTGGGGCAGAAAGTGATATCCTCAGCTTAATGGTTCTTTATGCAAGGTAGTATGAAAGCTGGGCGGTGGTGGTGCACGCCTTTAATCCCGACATTCGGGAGGCAGAGGCAGGAGAATCTCTGTGAGTAGAGGCCCAAACTGGGCCTTGTGGCACACGCCTTTAATCCCAAAGGCTGGTGGATCTCTGAGGCCAGCCTGGTCTACATAATGAGTTAGTGCCAGGACAGCCAGTACTACACAGAGAGACCTTGTCTCGAAAAACCAAAACAAAAAGGGCAAAAAGAGTTTATACCCATAAGAATATTATTGGCATTATATTCATGTTAAATACAAGGATGGAGGGTGTGAGAGTGCATGTTTGGTATGTCCTGGGTTCAAGTCTAGCACCACATGTAACTGTTTGCACAGAACCATGGTGGCCTTAACTAGGTAGAATGGAATTCATGTTTCAATAGTCATAGCTGCCATTGCTTCAGCCTTTCTTTTGTAAGGCCAAAGATATTTCATTATAGCACTATTCATGTTTGGGGCCAAGCCTTTGTTGGAGGGGGCTGCCCTATGCTTCACAAGATGTTTAGTAGCATTTCTGGCCTCTATCCACTAGACACAATACCTTTTCACAAATTAGAATTCAGTGTCCCTGGGAATACAGAGACAGTCTAAATATCTGCTGAATAAATGGAGTGATTGCTATTTAACTTCATTCTTCAGGTGAGTCACTAAGAACTTTGTTCATGGTCTCCCAATTACTAAATGATGAAATTGGGGCTCAGATTCAGGCATGTCTATTCTTATTTGTTAGTGTTGTATGTATGTATATGTGGTGGGGATACACACATGTGGAAGCCAGAATAACTTTGTAGAGTCAGTTCTCTTCCTTTTTTTTTTTTTTTTTTTTTTTTTTTTGTCTGAGACAGGGTTTCTCTGTGTAGCCTTGGCTGTCTCTTCCATTATTATATGGAGTCCTGTGACTGAACTCAAGTTGGCAGGCTTGTTTAGCAAGCTGAGCCATCTTGCTAACCCAATTTTCATTATTGAGCTTTGAAAAAAAATATTTATCAGAGCTGGAGAGATGGCTCAGGGTTAAGAGCCCTTCCTACACTTCCAAAGGACCCAAGTTAAATAAACAAAAATTATTTATTTTGAAGTAGTCTTTGTAGTCAAGACTGGCTTTAAATTTCTGATTCCCTATCTCTTATTGCTGGGTGTTGCAGTTACACACAACCATGCCTGGCATATTGGTTTTCAAACATCATCCGATTCTAACTCAGATCACTGGTAGAGCAAGCCAGATTTGCAGGACAGTGATGAGACAGGGAAGGGTAACAAAGTTCACGTGAGCAAGAATGACTGTGGAGCCAAAGAATAGTTGCACAGGCCACTTAAGGTGGAATGAGGGGTTGATAACATGCTCTCTAGGAACTGGGATGTTTGCCCATTTGCTTAACTCTGTGTCCTGGCTGGACTCTGTTACAGGCTCCATTTGAGGACACTGCAGAAAAAGTGAAAGTTTACCTTCGAATCAGACCCTTCTTAACTTCTGAGTTGGACCGACAGGAAGACCAGGTGAGGATTTAAGGTGGAAGGTGTAGTACAAAAGAGGCTCCCTAGGAATGCTTCTTTACCATGCTGACCTCACTTTCTACCTTCTCAGGGCTGTGTCCGTATTGAGACTACAGAAACCCTTATGCTGCAAGCACCCAAAGACTCCTTTGCCTTGAAGAGCAACGAGAGGGGAATTGGTCAGGCCACCCACAAATTCACCTTTTCCCAGGTACACAATACTGGGGTATGAACATAGACCCAACACTTAGGGGAAAGTGTATTTCTTTGTTAAAAGAGTTCTGCCTGAGTGTGAGTTCTTTATGTGTGTGTCTATAGTTTTGGGACCCTTGTCATGTGTCTCGTGCTTTATGTGCATTCCCTGCCGCTGACTGATGCTATAATTACGAGTAGCTCTTTTCCCTGGTAAGAATACTGTGGCTCATATCACAGTGAAGGTAATCTGAAGCCTGAGCGCTAGTGAGTGGGAAGACGGTATTGGGATCTAGATCCATCCGTCTCTAAATCCATGCAATAGCACTCCTTAAGTATTTAATTTGGAAGAAAGGGACTAGTGGAGAGTGGCTGAATCTTCTGCGTTTAGGAACAGCTGGAATCCAGCAGGAAAACCTGCTTGAGTGGTCCCCAGAGAAGGAATACACCTACTAGTCCTACAGAGGAAACATGTGGCAGATGACATGTGGCCTCTGACAAACAGGTCTGTTTCTAGATATTTGGGCCAGAAGTGGGACAAGCGTCCTTCTTCAACCTGACGGTGAAGGAGATGGTCAAGGATGTACTCAAAGGGCAGAACTGGCTCATATACACATATGGAGTCACCAACTCGGGGAAAACCTACACAATTCAAGGTTAGTAAGCTTCAGCAGGGTTGCTAACCAGCATCTAATGGTTGTCTTTACTTTACCTTTTGATGCCCTGAGTGAAAGTTATTATCTCGGATATTCTTCTAGGTACTTCTAAGGATGGGGGGATCCTGCCCCGGTCTCTGGCTCTTATCTTTAATAGTCTCCAAGGCCAACTTCATCCAACACCTGATCTGAAGCCCTTGCTCTCCAATGAGGTGATCTGGCTAGACAGCAAGCAGATTCGCCATGAGGAAATGAAGAAGCTGTCCTTGCTAACTGGAGGTCTCCAGGAGGTGAAGTACTCATGAAGCTGGGATAAGGGTACAGATTTCAGGAAAGATTCGTGCTTATCTTCTCTCCATGCCCCTGCAGGAGGAGCTGTCCACCTCCTTGAAGAAACGTGTCCCTCTAGACAGTCGGATAGGCGCCAGCACCAGCTCTGACAGTGGCATTGCTGGGCTCTCCTCCACCAGCCAGCTCACCAGCAGCAGCCAGCTGGATGGTACGTACCACGAGTGGGCTCTGCTGGGCAATGGTGGGGTCCCACTCCCTATACCTGGCAGCTCTATGGGGTATAGGGCAGAGATAGCAACTTGAACCCCATTGTTTGAAGTTCCTATAGACCAAGGCAAGATGAAATGCTCCATGGTTAATGACCTACACGTGGATTTTTCTCACAGAAACAAGTACTTCATGGGCACAGCCAGATACTGCCCCAGTAAGTGTGCCAGCAGACATCCGCTTCTCTGTCTGGGTCTCCTTCTTTGAGATCTACAATGAACTGCTTTATGACCTGTTAGAACCACCTAGCCATCAGCATAAGAGACAGACGCTGCGGCTGTGCGAGGATCAAAACGGCAATCCTTATGTGAAAGGTGCGCAAAGGTCGAGGGCGTTGGTGGAGACCTGGAGGGACGTGTAGGGAAACTAGAAAGCATTAAGTGTTCCCACCTTTCTTTCTTGGCCCCCAGACCTCAATTGGATTCATGTTCGAGATATTGAGGAAGCCTGGAAGCTCTTGAAAGTGGGCCGTAAGAACCAGAGTTTTGCCAGCACCCACCTGAACCAGAACTCTAGTCGCAGGTGAGTTGTGAGAATGAACTCTTCCCTGTGCCTAGGAAGCTCTAGCCCTCCACCTGATAGAACACGCAAGACGTTATAGTGACTTTTCTCCTTTCCTTTTCAGTCACAGCATTTTCTCAATCAGAATCTTGCACCTTCAAGGAGAAGGAGATATAGTGCCCAAGATCAGTGAGTAAGTTCTCCTTCCCACTTAGAAATCTGAGCATCTTGGCCATCTGGTGTGAGGGCCAAAGGGAACTTCTCAAAGGAATTAGCGTTCTCCTTCCTTGCGTACAAAAAATTGGTAGGCCCTCCCCTAACAGGGTTACATAATAGGCTATGAGTTCCTGACATCAGATCCTACACATTCTTCCATGCAGACTGTCACTCTGTGACTTGGCTGGCTCAGAGCGCTGCAAAGACCAAAGGAGTGGGGAACGGCTAAAGGAGGCAGGGAACATTAACACGTCTCTGCACACCCTGGGCCGCTGCATTGCTGCCCTGCGGCAAAATCAGCAGAACAACAGGTAAGCTGGAGCTAGGGTGGCCGGGGGCTTGGCCTTTTGGCCCGTTCTAGGTCACCAGTGAGGACCGGCTGCAGTTGTGTTGTTCACAATGCTGTTTATCTGATTTGTGCAAGGTCAAAGCAGAACCTGATTCCTTTCCGGGACAGCAAGTTGACTCGTGTGTTCCAAGGCTTCTTCACAGGTCGAGGCCGTTCCTGTATGATTGTCAATGTGAATCCCTGTGCCTCTACCTATGATGAGACTCTTCACGTGGCCAAATTCTCAGCCCTTGCCAGCCAGGTGTGAAACTACAGGGATGATGATTGTCCTTACTTTGGACAGGCAACCTTAAGATAGCTCTTAGGAACTAGTTAAGGAGTCCAGTAAGATTTTTTCTTTTCCTCCTCCAGCTTGTGCATGCCCCGCCTGTGCATTTGGGGATCCCATCCCTGCATTCCTTCATCAAGGAGCACAGTCTTCAGGTATCCCCTGGCTTAAAGAAAGGGGGCACAGCTGACTCAGGCCTTGATGACCAGCCTGAAAACGACGCTGACATCTCCATGTATGGCAAGGAGGTAGACGATGAGAAGGCTCCGGGCTAGCAGCCCCGCAGGGTGTTCGGATGGGTTGGGGCCTTTGACTGCAGGGGGATCTGAAGATCTCTGACAGATGTGTTCTGCCTAGGAGCTCCTGCAGGTGGTGGAAGCCATGAAAACACTGCTCGTAAAAGAACGGCAAGAGAAGCTGCAGTTGGAGATGCAGCTCCGTGAGGAAATTTGCACCGAGATGATAGAGCAGATGCAGCAGCGGGAGCAGTGGTGCAGGTACTGCCGGACGGCCCCGCTGCCGGGTTCCCTGTGTCCAAGGCCGATGGCGGACACTGGGTCTGTCCCTCAGCAGTGGTGCAGGTACTGCAGGACGGCCCCGCTGCCGGGTTCCCTGTGTCCAAGGCCGATGGCGGACACTGGGTCTGTCCCTCAGCAGTGGTGCAGGTACTGCGGACGGCCGCTGCGGCCTGGTCCAGGCGATGGCGGCACTGGTCTCCCTCAGCAGTGGTGCAGGTACTGCAGGACGGCCCCGCTGCCGGGTTCCCTGTGTCCAAGGCCGATGGCGGACACTGGGTCTGTCCCTCAGCAGTGGTGCAGGTACTGCAGGACGGCCCCGCTGCCGGGTTCCCTGTGGCCAAGGCCGATGGCGGACACTGGGTCTGTCCCTCAGCAGTGGTGCAGGTACTGCCGGGTTCCCTGTGTCCAAGGCCGATGGCGGACACTGGGTCTGTCCCCTCAGCTGCCCTCCTGCAGAAGCCTCACTGCCCTTTTCCGTAGTGAGCATCTGGACAACCAGAAGGAACTGTTGGAGGAGATGTATGAAGAGAAGCTAAAGATCCTGAAGGAATCACTGACAAGTTTCTACCAAGAAGAGATTCAGGTGAGTTTGCCCCAACCAGGCCCAGCTGCCACACAGACTAACATCACTTGGTTGTCTGAGATAAACACATTTTTACTTTTATTTCTTTACTGATTGATTTGGTTTTGTGAGACAGGGTTTCTCTGTATAACAGTCCTGGTTGTCCTGGAACTCATTCTGTAGACCAGGCTGGCCTTGAACTCAGCGATCCACCTGCCTCAGCCTCTGTCTGCCTCCTGAGTAGTGAGATTGAAGGTGTGTGCCACCACGCCCAGCTTATTTATGTATTTTTTGAGATAGGGTCTCACTATTTTATCTGTCTGGCCTGGAATTCCTATGTAGACCTGGCTGACCTCAAACTCAGAGACCCATCTGCCTCTGCCTCCTGAGTGCTGAGATTAAAGGTGTGCCACCACACCTAGCTAAGTTTTATAAACTCTAGTCTAAAAAGGAATATATAACTCATTTTTCTTCATCTCCCTTATGCCTGTAGTTGTTGAGTTTAAATTCAGGGTGCAGGGTTTAGCGTCAAGTTTTATGTTCATTTAATCTGGTCCTTTGGCATTTTTCTGACGCTGGACAGAATGGTGCTCTCTGCTTCCCTCTTAGGAACGGGATGAAAAAATCGAAGAGCTAGAAACCCTCTTGAAGGAAGCCAAACAGCAGCCAGCGGCGGCCCAACAGTCGGGGTCTGGACTGTCCCTAGTACGGCGGTCACAAAGGCTGGCAGCTTCTGCCTCCACTCAGCAGCTGCAGGAAACCAAAGCTAAACTAGAGCAATGCAAAGCAGAGCTAAGCTCGACCACTGAAGGTGAGGAGGGAAGGCAGGAGCCTGACGGTGCTAGTGGGTGAGCGAAGAGCGGGTAGTCCAAGCTCCATCTTCCCACATCTTACTCCAGGATGCACACGCCTCACTTCGTCTACTTGCTACTGTTACAGAGGAACACCTAAAGCTGAGAAAGCCATGTATTAAATGTATTTGTATTGTTTCCCTCTCTCAGAGCTGCAGAAGTATCAGCAAATGTTAGAACCACCACCGACAGCCAAGCCCTTCATCGCTGATGTGGATAAGAAGTTAGAGGAGGGCCAGAAGGTGTTTAACCTTTCTCTGTTATCAATGCCCTTTATCGGGAATTTATGGGAGAAGAGGTTTTTGTGCTTGTTTTTTTTTTTGTGTTAAGAGTCCTGAGGAATGGTTATTTCATTCAAAAAACCAGCTTTGTTTTGTTTTATATTTATTTATTTGTGTGTGGTAATGTGGAAGCCACGTGGGCTCTATGTGGATTCCTGGGATTTAGCTCAGATTGTCAAGCTTGGGGGGCAGGTGCCCTCACCAGCTAAGCCATTTCACCAGCCCCCAGCCTTCCTAAGTCTGTCTTCAAATCTGACTCCTACCCTTTCAGAATATAAGGATGCTCCGGACTGAGCTTCAGAAACTAGAGCAGTCTCTCCAGTCAGCAGAACGGGCCTGCTGCCACAGCACGGGGGCAGGAAGACTTCGGCAAGCCTTGACCACCTGCGATGACATCCTCATCAAACAGGTGAGTGCAAGCTCAGGACCCTCCTTCCAGCCCACGCCAGTGTGTGTGTGAGAAGGGAACTGAGAACAGAAGAGAAAAAGGAAGCCAATGCCATGTTGGGGATGGGACTCAGGACTTTATGTATGCTAAGCAGGCATCTACCACTAAACTGTGACATTTCCTGATGTGTCCTGATGGCAGAGATCTTAAATGCTAAATAAAAATGTATAATTTTTAGACTGAACATGGCACTTGATACCTAGGGACAGGCTGGAAGTTCTGGTATTTGTTTTTTAGAAGATGATAGGGTCTCACTATGTAGCCCTGGCTGGCCTAGAACACACAAAAAAAAAACTGGGATTAAAAGTATGTACTACCATACCCACCAAAAATTCAAACATTTTCTCTAACTTACGTTTCTTAGAACCAGACCCTGGCTGAGCTACAGAATAACATGATGCTAGTGAAACTAGACCTTCGGAAAAAGGCAGCCTGCATCGCCGAGCAGTATCACACCGTGCTGAAACTCCAAGGCCAGGCTTCTTCCACTAAAAAGCGGCTGGGAACAAACCAGGAAAACCAGCAACCAAATCATCAACCCCCAGGAAAGAAACCATTCCTTCGAAACTTACTTCCCCGAACACCCACCTGCCAAAGCTCAACAGACAGTGGTGGCCCTTATACACGGATCTTGCGCTCACGGCACTCTCCTTTGCTCAGATCTCCTTTTGGCAAAAAATACTAACGTGGGGATGAAGCTGCACCCTTGTTGCTCTAAGGGTGGTCAGCTGATCAGCTTATAAGTCTCCTAAGTTTCAGCACAGATATATATATATATATACCCTGAACTGCATCCAAATTATTGTATTATAATCACCTATATAATCTTGGTTTTTTCATGCACAAATATTATACTGAATAAAGACATTGTTTATGCTTTTATTTGGATACCAAACTTAGAAAAATATAAAAAGGGGGACAGAAACTGATATAAATACCACCTAGCCCGTTGGACCCTTGGACAGGAACAGCAATGGGAACCAGCCTAAGGTGCACTATGAAATGAGTCAAATGGCAAAAGAATTCCAAAGGTGTGTTTGTTTGGCTGTTTGGTTGTTTGGGGTTTTTCGACAGGTCTTCCTATGTAGCTCTGACTGGCCTGGAACTTGCTGTGTGGATAGCTAGCTTCAAAACATCCACCTGCCTGTCTCCAAAATGCTAGGATTAAAGACATGCACCACTATGCCCAGCTAATTCTTCTTTATAAATGAAGTCTCAAAAGTAAGAGGGAAATAAAAATGTTCTGAGCACAAGGAAGGCTACATCCTAAACACAGAATGATCAATAGCATCATACATAACAAACATCAAAGTGTGTTTGAAACCTACAAGAACAGAAGGATTCCCTCCACCTTGTAGATAAGGTTGGAAACAAAGTATTCTTTTGGAGATAAAAGAAAAAAACAATTGCTTCAAGCATTTACTAAAAGATCCAGCATGAATTTTAATATCTGAAATAAAAAAATTACTTCCAAATGTCCATGAAGTTATCTGGTCTCCTTGTGTTTTCTCATCAGAGTAGAGTTACTGCCATAGCCATCTTTGCCTTCAATAGGAGCCACAGTTCATGCTCATTGAGACTTCCTTTGAAAACTCTCCCAAAGAACATATGGATAGCTACACTCGATTTAAATCTAGTCTCTGACATCAGAACAGAGGCCACACTCAGCAAAATGAAGGTCATTCTAGCCAGGTTTCATGGCATATGCCTGTAATCCCATCATGAGGAAGGCTGAGGCAGGAAGACCCCAGCCTAGGCTACAGAGAAACCCTGTCTTTAAAAGAAAAAAAGAGGTCATTACAGTCTGACACCTGGCCTTCCTACTGTCAGAGGACAAGCAGGCCTCTGACTCCCTTCCTTGCCTATCCCACCCCAGCAGCATTAGAACCTTGTCTCTAGAGCGTCACTTATGGTAAAGTGCTGTAGAAGGGATTTCTGGAGGTGGGGAGACTGGGAAGGCCAAGACCTCTGAATAGAAGGGAGAAGTGCTGGCTGGCAGAGGCCAGTGCCTGTCCCCGCCATATTTCTGTCTGCCTCTGAAGGTGATTCCATAGGCTGTCCCCAAGGCTGTTTCTATCTGTAAAAATGAGAAGAGCTTAGGTCCTCGGGAGAACAGATGTGGCCGTTCTTTACTGGAGGTAAGGCTTAATACTGGTCTAGCTGACTTGAGCGGCGTCCACTACGGAGTGACTGAAGACAGGTTGAGTGGAGACACTCTGCGGGTGGGAGTGTTGTTTGCAGACAGTGAGGCAGGGAGGAAGAAGGTGCCAGGTGTGTCGGTGCTGGCCGCCTCCCCTTGGTTTCGCAGCTGGAGGATCTGGCGGAGCAAAGCCTTACCTTCTTCCCGGGTCTGAAACAAAGTCACAGCCGTTTCAAAATGTGTTCAATGCTATACTCAAAAGCTGGTGATTAAAATACTGTTCAGAACATTCCTTACAAATAAAGGGAGTCTTGCCCCCTTAAAGGAAAAGGAACTGTTCAATGGACGACTCCCACAAGTCAAACGAAGCTTCCCTACCCACCTTCTAAAGACCATACGTTTTGGAGGAAAATCTAACCCTTTTAAAATCAATACTCACATCGTTGAATGCACAACACTTCTGGGCACAAGTTGAAGCTTCATCCCACAGCTTGCACTTGAAATAGTACTGGGCCAGATAGCGGAAGGCTGTGCTCTCCTCCAAGTGCTCCACTACTTCCTAGACAAGGAAAGCAAACATGACTGAGGTGACAAGAACCCGTCAGTGACACAGCTCTCGTGCTCGGACACATACCCCACAGGAATAGATATCCTGGATGTATTTGATGTAACACTGGGCAGCCTGCTCTGACTCAGTCAACTGTTCATGAAGCCTACAAAAGAAATTGGGCTTTAAATCAAAGACCACACAGCAAGTCAGAGATTGAAAGTAAAATGTGATTAAAACCAGAAATGACATATAAACAAGTAAATTTTAACATACCATGTTGAGACCCAGAAGATGATTAGTACCTATCAAATAGTTACTATGGTGCATGCCTTCAATCAATTCCCCCAAGCACTCAGGAGGCAGAGGCAGGTGGATCTCTGTGAGTTCAAGGCCAGCCTGGTCTACAGGCAGTTCTAGGATAGCCAGGGCTACATACACAGAGAAACCCTGTCTTAAAAAACCAAAACCAAAATAATAAAAACAAAAAAAGCAAGCAAGGTGTCTCCCAGGACTACATAGTAGGACTTTGTCTCAAAAAGAAAGAAAAAAGATGGTTACTTAAGGGCTAGGTAAGATGTCTCAGCAGTTAAAGGCACTTGAAGCAAAGCCTGAGAACTGGGTTCGATTCCCAGGACCCACGTAACAGTAGGAGTCAACGGACTCCCACCCACAAGATGTCCCCTGACCTCCACATGTATGTACCCACATACATATACACAATATATTTTAAAAACTTCTTTAGAAAGAGTAGTTAACTTAAACTGACAATTGGATAATATATCCTTGCAAAAATTTCCTGTTAATACTGGTGAGAATGAAAACTATAGCAAATAACTGACCACTTCTGAGCGACTCTCCCATGCACATAGGCCCTGATGCATGCTAGGCAAGTCCTGGACCACTGAACTACACGTCTAGTCCATGTACGTCTTTTTCAACTCATCTTTCATCTCTTGCCTAGTAGGACATCTATTTCCAATTCAAGGTGAAGTGGAACTCTCTAGAGTCAAAGGCTAAAGCCAGAATGTAACTTCGAGCCTAGCATGTATAAGGTCCTGGGTTCATCTACAACACAGAAATAAGAAAAGAGTGGTGCTCGATTGCAAAACCAGTATTTCCACACCCATGCCCATGTTCATATACGACAGCACCTCAGGAAAGGCAACCCCAGTGTCAGAAACAGTCACTCACTTCGCCAGCTTCACGAGAGCCATTTTCTCCACATCTCCCACAGCATACGCTCTCCAATAACACTGTCAAAGAATAAACCAGTCACTTCTGACTACTGCCCATGTGCAACAACGATCACATCAACGCTAAGGCCATGCAAGCCTTCTAGAAATGCAGGCTTGCACGATACAGAGCATTTTCCCTAACTATGATAGGTCCAGGCTACATGTAGACTTCCACACTGATAATCTCAGCCTCCAGTTCTTTTATCCTATGCACCTACAAAATATTCAGACATTGCTATACACATAGATCAGAATAAGGGGGTGTGGGGGGGTGGAAATCACAGCATATACAGCCCAACCTCCTTCTAAACAGCACGTTTCTGCTCAAATTCTCCAGGCCGAAATTTGAGGTACCTTTTTGGCTTCCACTAGTTGATTGAGTTTCTCATAACATTCTCCTAAGGCAACCAGCATACGAGAATCATTGGGACTATGAAAAAGAGTAACAAATGGTTAGAGCAAAGACTTTACCAATACCCCAAGTCCTCAATTGAAAGATTAGTCTCTACTATTTCCAATCTATGCAAGGGCTGTTCTTCAATCAGTGTTCCTTTAATTACATTACTTTGTGTTCGTAATTATCCTATACACCCACTAGAAGAGACACTAAGTAAAAATGACTAGACCACACCCTTTAGGTCCCAGAGAGATGGTATCAGATGAACCCTTCCCACATAGTCAAGAAACCAACTTACCGCAGCTGGTGGGCCCGCCTATAGTAATAAAGGCAATAAAACGGCATCTTAAGGATTTCATAGGTCTGCCCAAGGCCATACCAAGCTCTGTAATCTCTCTTGTTGACCTCAATGGCATGTCTAAGAAAGACAAAACAGACAGAAACAAGGCAAAAGAATTAAGGTTAGCAACACTAGGCTCACCAGAGGCTCCTGCTAACACAGCAGTCCGTTCCCCTCACCCCTCCAAGCCATAGGCGCTCACCGGTAAGCTTGGATAGCAGCAGATGTGTTTTTCATTTCCATGTACTCATGACCCATCAATGTCCAGGCCCCGAGATACCTAGGATTCAACTTTAGGGCTCTCTGGAAATATAAAGCTGCTTTCTCATGCTGGGAGCGTAAGCTATAATAATTGCCTGATTTTAGAAAAAAAAAAAATTCACAGTAAACACACACACACATATAAATAAAAATAAAGGGGTAGAAAGATGGCTTGGTAGTTTAAGAACACTGGCTGCTCTTCCAGAGGACCCGGGTTCAATTCCTAGCACCCACATGGCAGCTCACATCTATCTGACACCCTCTTCTGGCCTCCTTTGTACCAGACACATACATACACACACACACACACACACACACACACATACAGGCAAACACTAATAAACAAATAAACCCTTAAAAATAAATAAAAGAAACATAAAAAATCAAAACCTGTTCCCTTCATTTCCTTATCTCATGTAGATAAGGCATTTATATACATTTTTGTAATCCTCGAACTCACAGAGATCCACCTGCCTCTGCCTCCCGAGTGCTGGGATTAAAGGCGTGCGCCACCACCTGCACCACCACCACCACCACCACAACCACCACCACCACCACCACCACCACCACCACCACCACCACCACCCGATGGCCTGGCTGGATTTTTGTTTGTTTAGATTAGTGGTTCTAAACTATATATTTTAAACCTACACTTCAAAGGAATTTCTCAAAAGGATTAAAAAGGTAGAGCTCTCAGCTTCTTAACCAAGATCACAGCATTCTATTACAACTGTGTGTGAAAAGAAAAATTGGTTTAGGATGGTATAAAACCTACCTGTCTTACCATGAGTCATGAATGGATAAGAAAAATATGGTAGGCTGGGCAGTGGTGGCGAATGCCTTTAATCCCAGCACTTGGGTGTCAAAGGCAGGTAGATGTGAGTTCAAGACCAGTCAGGACTGTTATACAAGAGAAACTCTATCTTGAAAAATCCAAAAAAAAAGGGGGCTGGGGAGATGGCTCACAGGTTAAGAACACTGACTGTTCTTCCAGAGAACCTGAGTTCAATTCCCAGCACCCATATGGTGGCTCACAACCATCTGTAATGAGATCTGGCGCCCTCTTCTGGCCTGCAGGGATATGTGCAAGTATACATAACAAATAAATAAATCTTTTAAAAAAATTTTAAAGAAATCAAAAGAAGGAAGAAGCAAACAAACATATTTAAATATTTTAGATCCGAAATATGGGATCCAATCCAGGAAGAAAAAGAATTACTTTAGATGCTACGTTTGTCTCTCTCTCTTTTTCTTTTCTTTCCTTTTTGGTTTTTCGAGACAGGGTTTCTCTGTGTAGTTCTGGTGCCTATCCTGGACCTCGCTCTGTAGACCAGGCTGGCCTCGAACTCACAGAGATCCGCCTGGCTCTGCCTCCCAGAGTGCTGGGATTAAAGGCCTGTGCCACCAACGCCCGGCTACATTTGTAAGTTTTTTTTTAAGGTTTATTTATTTATTATGTATACAGAAGAGGGTGCCAGATCTCTTTATAGATGGTTGTGAGCCACCATATGGGTGCTGGGAATTGAACTCAGGACCTCTGGAAGAGCAGTCGGTGCTCTTAACCTCTGAGCCATCTCTCCAGCCCTACATTTGTAAGTCTTAAAAGCATGTGAGATGAATGGGTGGCAAATGCCTTAAATCCTAGCATTTGGGAGGGAAAGGCAGGCAGAGCTCTGAGTTTGAGGCCACTCTGGTCTACAGAGTAACTCTAGGCAGCCAGTAAAAAAAGAAAGGAAGGAAGGAAGAAAGAAAGAAGGAAAGAGGAAGGGAGAGAGGGAGAGAAAAAAATGCTAACTAAAAGAAATCAAGCAATAAGATTTTATTAACATTAAGTAGTATTCATTTACATAAAATTCTTGTAAGAGGCAAAATTATGAACTAGACAGCTAACCAGTGGCCTGGGGCAGGGAAAGGCGTTGACTGAAAACAGACAAATGAAAACCCTTGTGTTAATGGAGTCAGAGTGGAATGTGGCTAGCAAATTAAAGCAGGTAAATTAAGGCTGGAGAGATGGCTTAGCAGTTAAGAGCACTGACTGCTCTTCCAGGGGTCCTGAGTTCAATTCCCAGCACCCATATGACAGCTCACAACATTCTGTAACTCCAGGATCCAACACCCTCACAAATACATACAGGCAAAAAAAAAAAAAGAAAAGAAAAAGAAAAAGAAAAGAAGGTAAATCATGTGGCTTGTTAACCTTTCCAACAAAGGGAAGTTTCTTCTTTTAAAGAAGAACTAAAGCTGTCATGAGACTTGAAGGGTTGTCTTTTCTTTTTTTTTTTTTAACTGTATTTAGTTTTTCATTTACCAGTGCTGGAGAATGAATTTGGGGCCTAAGCAAGCACTCTACCATTGAACGTCCAGGCCCCCCTCAAGGGGCTTTCATAACATACAGCTGAATGAGAAAAATTAAAGGCACAGGTGAGAATATCATTTGGACTACTTTTACAAAGCAAATAACCGTCACATCTGACGCGTATTTTTATATCAGCGAATGTCAACCTGTGGGTTATGGGTCCTTGGGGTTCAAATGATCTTTTCACAGGAGTCGCCTAGAACCATTGGAAAACACAGACATTTACATTACGATTCATGACAGTAGCAAAATTATAGTTATGAAGTAGCAATAGAAATAATTTTAGAGCTGGGCGGTGGTGGTGCAGGCCTTTAATCCCAGCACTCGGGAGGCAGAGGCAGGCAGATCTTTGTGAGTTCGAGGCCAGCCTGGTCTCCAAAGCAAGTTCCAGGAAAGGCGCAAAGCTACACAGAGAAACCCTGTCTCAAAAAAACCAAAAATAATAATAATAATAATAATTTTAGAGTTGGGGTCACCACATGAGGAACTGTATTAAAGGGTCACAGCACTAGAAAGGGTGAGAACCACTGTTTTATATGGAATGAGAACATACTCAGACAAGTATTATAAAGAGGAAAAAGTGCAATGAAACAAAACAAAATTCCACAAACTCCCCCTTTGGTTGGATACAGTGACCCCACTCAGGAGGACGAGGCAGGTCTGCCTAGGAGCTGCAGGCCACCTTGGGGGACACAGTGAGTTCCAGTCCATCTTGGCTATAGGTTGAGACATTACCTCAAAAATCAAAATAAAATTTCCCTTAGGTATAAATCACACATACACAAATAAGCCAGCCAAAACAGAGACTGCAGTATGTATTCTACTAACTTTCAGAGAGCATGAGATACTGTTAAGTAAGATAATGAGAATCTCAAGTAATTCCATAGCAGATTCCATTTTGGTAAAACAACAAATAGTAACAAAAATTCTCTATATGTTTTTAAAATAGTTTTACGAGAAATCAACTATATTCACCGTTTGTACTCTATGTCTGTTATTTAAATTCAAACTCAACTTCATGTTCACCTTGAAGAAATCAACAGGGTTGCTCTATAAAAATATCTTTGCCCTAGGCAAGGTGGCTCACACCTTTAATCCCGGTACTTAGGAGGCAGAGGCAGGAGGATGTGTATGAGTTCTAGGTCAGCCTGCTCTATGTAGTCAGTTCCAGGAAAGTGGGGGCTCTGGAGATAGACTATGTTATCTAAGAAAAAAACAGAGCTGGGCGGTGGTGGCTCACGCCTTTAATCCCAGCACTCGGGAGGCAGAGGCAGGTGGATCTCTGTGAGTTCGAGGCCAGCCTGGGCAGGACAGGTTCCAAAGCTACACAGAGAAACCCTGTCTCAAAAAAAGAAAAGAAAAGAAAGAAACAAGAGAGAACAAGGAGTGCACCTGCACCTGCAATCTCAATGCTTGAGAGCAGTCAGGAGGTTAAGGTCACCCTCAGAGACAGAGTGAATTGTAGATATGAGATCACGTCTCAAAAACAACCAACCAAAACACTGGCTGGGCGGGGTAGCACCAGACTGCAGTCTTGGCCTTTGGGAGGTGATGGAAGAATCAGCAGTTCAAGGTCATCCTCCACTGGTTACATTTCGAGCTGAAAAAGGATGAAGCTAACTGAGAGAAGTGTCTCAAAAACACAAAAGCAAGCTGAACAGAGTTGGAAAGGTGCCTCAGCAGCTAAGGGTGCCTACTGCCCTTGCAGGGGACCTGGGTTTGGTTCTTAGCTCCTGTGTCATGAGACCCCAGAGGGATCTGACACCTCTAGCCTCTGTGGTCACCTGTACTCACAGGCCAAGGTGTAAGCACAAACAAGTTTTTAAAATAAAAATTTAAGGTGGACAATGGTGACACATGCCTTTAATCCCAGCACTTGGAAGGCAGAGGCAGGCGGATATCAATGAGTTCGAGGCCAGCCTGGTCTACAGAGAGAGTTCCAGAACAGCCAGGACTATTACACAGAGAAACCCTGTCTTAGAAAAGAAAAAAAAATTTCAAAAGCAAGTCAGCCATGGACGCTCATGTCAATAATCCTAATACTTGGGAATCTAGAGCAGAAGAACCACCATGAGTTAGAAGCCAGTAGGGCCTAAAGGGCTCTAGGTCATTCTGGGCTAGGGTGAGACGCTCTCTCAAAATACCTCTAAGATGGGTCTGACTGTAGCTCATCAGTTCAGAGCATGGGCTACTGTTCCAAAAGACCAGGGTTCAATTTCCAGCACCCACATGGCTGCTCACAACTACCTACAACTCCAGTTCCAGGGGACCAAGCTCTTTTCTGGCCTCCAGGGATACCAGTACACAGACATACACGCAAGCAAATACACACAGAAAATTTAAAATTATAAACAGAAAAAAGAAAAAAACAAAACAGCCAGGTGATGGTGGCACACGCCTTTAATCCCAGTACTTGGGAGGCAGAGGCAGGGGGATCTCTGTGAGTTCAAGGCAGCCCTGTCTATAGAGCGAGATCCAGGACAGCCAGGGCTACACAGAGAAACCCCATCTTGAAAAACCAAAAAAGAAAAGAAAAAAGAAAAAATCCTCTAGGATGGCTCAGAGGTTAAAGGAACTTGCTACCAGGCCTGATGACCGACATTTGATCCCTGGGACCCACAAGGTACAACTTCTTCAAGCTGTCCTCAGACCACACCACATGTGCACCTTGGCACACACATCTTGGTACACACATGCATGCACACACAGACACAGACACACACACACACACACAAATAAAGAAATATAGTAAAAGTAATCATAAAAATAGGTCTAATGAGATGATTTTTAGCCAGATAGTCTATATAACTGTTTGAGCTTACGTTCAGAAACAGATCCTATCTCAAAAAAAATCAAGGTAGAGCCAAGTGTGGTAGCTCTGTCTTGACCTTTAATCCCAACATCCAGGAGGAAAATAAATACAGGCTATCTTTGTGAGTTCAAGAACAGCCTGGTCTACACAGCAAGTTCCAGAGCTATATATAGAGATTCTGTCTCAAAAAGAAAAGTATGGTGATATTTCATTTGTACTGAAATGTGATTTTATTTGTATGTTAATAAATAAAGTTGCCTGGGGGTCAGAGCTAATAGCAAGCCATAGCAGAAGCTGTGCAGTGGTGGCGCACCTTTAATCCAGATCACATGACAGGCAGATCTCTGTGTGTTCAAGGATACAGTCAGCATTGGAAACACACGCCTTTAATCTCAATACCAAACATAGAGACCTAGAGGTCTATATAGACAGGCAGTGACGATGAGGTCATGTAGTTAGGTATACAACCAATAAGAAGGCAGAACAGAAAGTCAATAAAAAGACAGACACACAGGATGTAGGTCTCTTGCTGAGGGGAAGGACAGCAACGGCAGGAAGGGTAAGAAAGGGTTTTAAGTCTCAGCTCTCAGCTACTGCTCTGACCTCTTGGGCTTTTAACTCTGCATTTGGCTCTGTGTTTCTTATTTAATAAGACTGTTCATCTACAGGAAAGAGATAGATTAAAAGAAATAAAAGTGGCTAACTCTCACCAATTACACAGCATGTTTCTACTCGGTATTTATCAATTTCACAGAGGTTATGGGCCAGATAACTCAATTCAGACTTCATGCTCTGGGGATAAAAAAGAGGAAGACCACATGAGCCCGATAAAGCACCCCGAAGTTGGTTTTCTTTAGCTAATGCAAACATGATATCTAATCCAGGAGCTTCATCAAGCTCAATCGAGAGAAACAAATTACCCGGACGTAAAGAAGATTGGAGAATGTGTCCATATTTTCAATCCTGTAAGGATCTTGTTTCCTCAGCTCATTAAAAATAGAAAGGGCTTTGTCGATATCTGCAAAAAGAAAGCAGAGTTCAAACCCCAACTAAGAGTACCCCAAGTCCGCCAGCATTCCAGCATCTTATTCACCCACCTCTGATATTGTGATAGGCAACCGCGATCTGAGAAACGATGTAGGAGCTCTTGGAAAAGCCCACGTCAATGAGATGCTGGTACTTCTGCAGGGCCTCCTCTATCAGCTGCAATTCTGTGTATATATGAGCCAGGAAGAAGTCTTTCATCCAGGTGTCGGGTAAAGACAGGAACTTCAGCTAGCACCCAGAGAGAGGGACACATTTAGTATAATCTGATCTTTCTCCCAAAACAACACCAAAAAAACAGCATTATTTTCTAAAAAGGATTCATCACTAAAAGTTTATTAGAACACCTACAAATGAATACAGGGTAGTATCACTGAATTTGATTTATAAGCATAATTAGGAGAGAATGGCCCAGTAGGATAGACTTTAAAAAAACAAAACACAAAACAAACAAAAGCCACAAGACTTCAGACTAAGTAGAATCTAAGTAGAGCACAGAGAAGAGAAAAAAGACAGCATTCCAGGAAAGGGCAATAATTAAGGTGCAGTGTTGAAAACAAGGAAACTAGCTTTGTGTAAAAAGACTGGATCCCATCACACACCAAAAAACAAGATACTGTCAGAAACAACTGCGAATTTCTGCTACCATGCTGGGCGGTGGTGGTGCACACCTTTAGTCCCAGCACTCAGGAGGCAGAACTAGGTGGATCTCTGAGTTCAAGGCCAGCCTGGTCTACAGAGCAAGATCCAGAACAGGCACCAAATTATACAGAGAAACCCTGTCTCAAAAAACAAAACAAAACAAAATTCTGCCACCAAAGTGTTTTAAGACAGCTCCTTCATGTAATCCCAGCACTCAGGAGGTTGAGACAGAAAGATGGCCATGAAGTTGATGTCAGTCTGGTCGTCACAGAGAGGCCACCTTTTAAAAAAAAGAAAAAGGAGCTATGCATGGTGGTGCACATTTTTAATCCCAGCAGTTGGGAGGCAGAGGCAGGAGGATCTTTGTGAGTTCAAAGCCAGCCTGGACTAAAAATCAAGTTCCAGGACCCAGACCTACACAGAAAAACCCTGTCTCCTCCTTGGGAGGTAAGGCAAGAGGATCTCTGTGATAGTCTGTTCTACATGGAGAGTTCCAGGTCAGCAACAGCTACATAAAGAGATCACTCTGGTGGGGGGTGGATGCTCTTGCAGCAGACCTGGGTTCAATCCCCAGTACCCACAGTGTGGCTCACAACTGCCTGTAATTCCAGAGATTTTGATGCCTTCTTTTGACTTCCTTGGGCACCATGCACACATATGGTGCACATACATTCATACAGGCAAACACTTGTACACATAAAACTAAAGTCTTTGAATTAAAAAAAAAAAAAAAAAGGAATTTTGGAAACTGCAGGATGACTTGGAAATGGAGGAGTATAAACCAGAAGCTAGGGAGAAAGTATCTACTATTTAATGAAGTAATCCATATCTAACAGAAGTGACAGACCACCGAGAGAGATTCCTAGAGAACAGTCACCATGGCACTGTTTCATCCTGGGATGAGAGAGACGGAGAAAAGGCCATGACAGGCTCGGAGGTGCTGAGGCTGGGCATCTTGGACTTAGGATGCTTTCTCAGCTCAGGGCAGGATCTAGACTTAATACCTACTATGTCCAGCATCAACAGTAACCATCCCTACACAAACACAGGATATCTTGAGTAGTGATAGTAGTGATCAAGCAGGAAAGAAGAAAAAAATCTGACAGGTAGAAGAAGAGAGATTTTGATATGCAGGATAAAAACTGCTTTTGCATATTTTGGTTTCAAGGAAAGCCTAACACAGAGGGAATACAGATAAAGGTACAATTTCAGACACTGACTTCGACACACACCATGACTGGGGACAGAAGAACCAACACACCTTTAGTTTTTGTTGTTTTTACAACAAGGTCTCGTCGGGCAGTGGTGGCGCACACCCTTGGTCCCCGCACTCAGGAGGCAGAGCCAGGCTGAGTTCGAGGCCAGCCTGGTCTACAGAGCGAGATCCAGGACAGGCACCAAAACTACACAGAGAAACCCGTCTCAAAAAACAAAAACAAAAAAAACCAAGGGTGCTGTGGGATGGTCTGTATATCAAATTGCTTTGATTGGTCAATAAATAAAACACTGATTGGCCGTGGCTAGGCAGGAAGTATAGGCAGGACTAACAGAGAGGAGAAAAGAAAGAACAGGAAGGCAGAAGGAGTCACTGCCAGCTGCCGCCATGACAAGCAGAATGTGAAGACACCGGTAAGCCACGAGCCACGTGGCAAGGTATAGATTTATAGAAATGGATTAATTTAAGCTATAAGAACAGTTAGCAAGAAGCCTGCCACGGCCATACAGTTTGTAAGCAAATAAGTCTCTGTGTTTACTTGGTTGGGTCTGAGCGGCTGTGGGACTGGCGGGCGACAAAGATTTGTCCTGACTGTGGGCAAGGCAGGAAAACTCTAGCTCAACAAAGGGGAAAAAAATAACCCAGGTCTCACAATGTAGCCTTGGCTGGCCTGGAATTCAATACATAAACAGAGAAAGATAGCCTTGAACTCATACAGTCCTGCCTTCCAGGTGCTGGGATTAAAAGCATTCACCACCATTGAAGAAGGACAAAATGAATACTAAACAAAATAGCAACTGTTAAAAAAGATTTCAGAGCCATGTGGTGGTGGCTCATGCCTTTAATCCCAGCACTCGGGAGGCAGAGGCAGGCGGATCTCTGTGATTTTGAGGCCAGCCTGGTCTACAAAGTGAGTTCCAGGAAAGGCGCAAAGCTACACAGAGAAACCCTGTCTGGAAAAACAAACAAACAAACAAAAAAAAGATTTCAGGGCAGATCATAATGGCACATACCTTTAATTTCCAGCACTTGGGAGACAGAGGCAGCCTTGTCTACACAGAGTTTCAGGATAGCCAGGGCTACATAGAGAGCCTCTTTCTCAAACAAACAAAAAGCCAGGCATGACAGTACACACCTATACTCCCAGGGAGGGAGGTACGAGGAGGCAGAAGAACCACAGGTTAAATAAACCCTAGGTTACCTCGCAAGTTCAAACAAACAAAACAGTGAAGGGCTGGGGACACAGCAAAGACTAGCTACAAACCAAGTGGACAGTGGGAGCACGCTTTCCCCCACGAGACCATCACAGATTGCAAAGTTCCCCACGAAGCTTACGTCAATTTACCATCTCTTTGTCTGTGATCAGGTTACACAGCTCCAACCAGGCTCCCCAGTGCAAAGGCAAAACGTGAGTAGCCTCTACAAACACATCAATGGCCTCCTTCACCAAGTCCAGTTTCCGAAGCACCACCCCGTACCTGGGAAAGCAAGTCACAGCCACCAGGGAGGTTAGTGCCTGAAAACGTCTCCTCTACTCAAGGGGTCAAAGGTGCTATTGAAAGCGTCAGACCCCAGGGACACTCACAGGTAAAGGCCAAACCCATCGAGTCCCCGGGCCTGGTGCTTCCTGCTGAGTTCCACTCTCAGCTCTCTGAGGGCCTCGTTCTTCACCTGTCCTTTTTCTAGGGGTCCTAGGAGAGAAAAGACGTCCGTTGTCATCCTCAGACACACACATATACTTCTGTATCAGCAACCAAAATTCTAGCTGCGACCCCTCCCCCATCCATTTACTCTAGATGATGGCTGGTGTGCAGTCCATGGTTATCAATGTTTACCAATCACAAGTTTCAATCAAAACTGAACTGCCCACTGCAGGTTGCAGAAAACAAGCATGGAGTAAGGGAACCAAAGAAGCCACCAGATCGATTCCCACAGCAGCCCTGAGGTGGAGCTGGATGGACAACCAGGGAGCTGAGATGAGCCATGAGCTCTCCATTCTTCATGGGCCATGCAGTCTACTTATGGTACCTGTATGGCCTGTATGCATCTAAGTGTGCAGACCTATCTTTTAGGACAAAAAGTTAGACAGGAAAAAAAAAACATACCTAGACTATCAACTGTTTCATCATCCTTCTTTTTCTCTCCAGACTGTAAGAGAGGAGGGGAAAAAATTAACAAATAGGTTTTTTTTTTTCAACTTATTCTAAAATGCTTCCTAAACTCGGCAGTCTGATTCTATCTACAGGGCTAACTAAAGTCTACGCAAAATAACACCCACCTTCTAAACAACCATCATTCAGGTGTTCCCACTGGCTAAATATGGGGTACACTGAGCACCGAAGACTTAAATATAGTAATGAATCATAGATGGCTAAAAATATGAGCATCTGTGAGTTCATGTTGATACTAAGTAGAGAAATAAATGTGGAAGGGATGGAGGCTCTTACTGGAAGCATAATGCCTTGTGTGGATTAAGTGTGGAAAGAATGCTAGAGTGGAAACAACAATTTCAAAATATCAGGGAAAGGGGTTCTGGGGAGGAAAGTGTCTGTTTCAGGGAAAATTCAGCAATGGACATTGGGGCTGAAGCTGTAGCTCTGTTAAGAGTGTCTGCCCACCATGAATGTAGCAGCTTACTATGCTGCTCAGTCTATGGATAACAGAACAAAAAATGGGTAATATACATCAGACATGCCATACGAAGATTTTGTTTGTTTGGTTGGTTGGTTTTTTGGTTTTTCAAGACAGGGTTTCTCGGTGTAGCTCTGGCTGTTCTGGAACTCACTATGTGGACCAGGCTGGCCTCAAACTCAGAGATCCGCCTGCCTCTGCCTCCTGTGTACTGGGATTAAAGGCGTGTGCCACCACCACCTGGCAAATGTTCTGTTTTTTAAAAAGGAGTCAAACTGAGCATGGTGGTACATGCCTTCATTCTCAGCATTTGGGAGACAGAGGCAGGCCTGGTCTACAGACAGAGTTCCAAGATGACCAAGGACACACAGAGAAACCCAGTCTTGGAATGGAAAAAAAAGAAAAGAAAGAAAGAACACAAGAAAAGCCACATGTGGTAGTGCATGCCTATAATCCTGGCACCCTGCAGAGCTATCCACAGGAGGACAGTGGTTCAGTTCGGGGCAGCCTGGGCTACAGTACATAGTAAGACAGTATCCAAAACAGAGTTATAAATACAATATTAATTTTACTCACATTGTCACTTATTTATTTAGGCTTTCTGAGAAAGGTTCTACTATTATAGCCATAGCTGACCTAAAATTGTCAATACAGACCAGGCAGTCTTTAAACTAGGAGAAATTCTCCTGCCTCTGCCTTTTGAGTGCTAGGATTACAGGTGTATGCTGCCATACAAGGCTGCGTTGTCCTTTATATTAAAAATTGTTAACAGCCATGAAACAAAGGAATAAATACACTACAAATAAGTGATAAATGAGTTCATAAAACCTTAAATCAACTGAGACTTTTTAACTCAATTCTGTTTTTTTGGGGGGTGGGGTGGGGAGAGGGTTTCCTTTATTTTATTTATTTATCTGTTTGTTGGCTTGTTTATTTATTTATTCAGACAGGACTATACAATGCAGACCCAACTGGGTTCAAACTCTTACTCCTTCTGCCTTGGCATCCCAAGCCCTCGGATTCATCATGTGCTGCTTTCAGGCCTTTGTTGAGTTAGGAACTCTGCCACACCTGGCCTGGAACTCACTATGTCACTGTGCAGACCAAGATGGCCTCAAACCTGCTGGGATCCTTAACTCCTGCATCTAGAGTATGGAGATCATGGACACCACCAATCTCAAGCATCACTAGCAATTCAGACAGATCCTTCCATCACCCAAAGAAGAGCCACCCGTTGTCAATCTTCCTACCTGCATTCTCTTATGTTGCCATTTCTTTAAGCTTTGCTACACTCCTCTTTTTTCTTCCTTTCTTATTTTTTTTTAAGACTTTGTGTAGCCCTAGTCTGCTAGACATTCACTCTGTAGACCAGGCTAGCCTTGAATTCACAAAGATCCACCTGGTTCTGCCTCCTGAGTGGTAGAATTAAAGGTGTGCACTACCAGACCTGGCATCATTTTTTTATTATCATTACTGCAATATAGTTATTATTAAGTACATTCACTCGGTGACCCACTCCCTAGCTATTTAACGTTTTCAAGGCTGGAGAAATGATTTAGCAGTCAAGAGCAATGACTGCTCTTCCAGATGGCCCAGATTCTAATCCCAGCACCCACAAAGCAGCTCATAACCATCTGTAACTCCTGCTTCAGGGAAGCCAATGCCCTCTTCAGGCCTCTGCTGGTGCCAGGCCCACCCATGTTACACACACACACACATGCAGGTAAAACATTCACATATATAATTTCTTTTTAATTAAAAAATTTTCCTCTTGCCAGGAGGTGGTGGTGCACACCTTTCATCCCAGCACTCAGGAGGCAGAGCCAGGCGGATCTCTGTGAATTTGAGGCCAGCCTGGTCTACAAAGCAAGTTCCAGGATAGGCTCCAAAAGCTACACAGAAAAACCCTGTCTCGAAAAACAAACAAACAAACAAGAAAATTTCGTCTTGGTTCCAAATACAGACGCTTCGGTGAAGGCAGAGTAACATCTTAAAGGGACCTCACCAGGTATCTGGAATACATATACAGGAAATAGGCCTTCTTGCTATTGCAGCCATGCAGGAAATGTGCTGCCCGATCATACTCTTTAACATCAAAGTAGGCCTTAGCCAGGGTGTAAGCGTCCACATCCTGGGCATCCTCCTGGAAGAAACAAGGTTATGTGAGAGGTTAGGACTAAGACAGCCAAAGTTCACCATGAAAAGCATATTCATTAATTTCAAGATACAGGAAAATAATTATTTCTCCTCCCCCAAAATGTGTAAATACATGCACTTATATAGTATTTTTTAATAAATGTATCACTTGTAAAGCCAAAGAACTTTTTTTCTAAAGTGGTTTTTTTTTTTTTTTTTTTTTTTTCAAAATAAAAAGTGGGGCCTGGCATGGTGCTACACACCTTTGATCCCAGCCATTGGGAGGCAAAGGCAGGCAGATCTCTGTGAGTTCAAACGAAGCCTGGGCTACATAGTGAGACTCAGGGCAGACAGTGCTATGTAATGAGACTCTGTCTCAAAAACAAAACAAAACAAAGCTGGGGTCTGGGGAGATGGTTCAACGAATAAAGTGCCTGCCACACCCACATAAAAACCAGATACAGCAGCCTGCTTCGGAACCCCAGTGCATGCCTACAATCCCTTGGGGGTAGAAGCAGGAGGAGGAAGTCAAGGCTATCCTCAGCTTCACAGCAAGTCTGAAACCAGCCTGGGCATCAAGCGGCCCTGTGTCAAAAGAAAGAGAAGAGGGGAGGAGAGTCAGAAGGGAAAAAAAGAAAAGGGGAAAGGCAGGAAGAGGAGAAGATGGCATCTTGAACGGAGAAAAAGAGGGCATCCCCATTACTATAGTGTTGACTATCCCTGCCTGTCATACACAAGTCTGGTTTGCTGGAGCCAGCAAGGTGACTCAGAAGGTTAAGAACACTTGCCATCAAGCCTGAAAACCTGAGTCAATTCCCAGGATCCATATAGCAGGAGGAGAACCAACTCTGGCATCTGTGGAATAATCCTTCTGTACACTGTGTAAATATATGTCGCTATGATTGGCTTAATAAACAATCTGACCGGCCAATAACAGGATAAAGTTAAGTGGGAAAGCCAAACTGAGATTGATGGGATGAGGAAGGTCAGGGTCAGAGGAGTCAACAGCCAGGTGGAGAACGAGTTGGACACACAAAATAGGACAGAGATAAAAGTCACAAGCCTCAGGACAGCACCTACATTAATAGAAATGGGTTAAGTTGTAATAGCTAGTTAGTAACAAGCCTGAGCTATTGACAGAGCATTTACAATTTGTATTAAGCCTCTGAATGATAATTTGAGAGAGTGGGACAGGAAAACTCCATTTACACCTGCAGGCTATCTTCTAACCTCAACATATGTGCCATGGCATGCATGCACACACATACTTATACAGTAAGTAAATAAATAAAATTTTACGTGAATTATGATGAAATTCACCCAGGACAGGTGTGGTGCCTATAATCTCAGCACTCAGTAGGCAGAGGAAAGGGGATCTTTGAAAACCCAAGGCCAATCTGGTGTATACACTAAGTCTGAGACCAGCAAACACTACTAAAAAACTATGCCAAACTGCATAAACATACACATATAAGGTAATATTCCTAACTCTTTATGCACCTATGTAACTCAGAAAGTTTTACTACTTGGTACTAGACAGTCTTTAAATCTGTATTTTTTGGAGCCAGCCATGACTCAATATCACCAAGCCTGAAAATCTGAATTTGATACCCAGGACCCACATGGTAGGAGGAGAAAACTAACTCCCAAAAGTCATCTTCTGATCACCACATGGCATGGTAGTGAACATCTCTGACCCCAGCACTCAGGAGGCAGAGGCAGGCAGAGCTCTGTGAGCTTAAGGCCAGCCCGGTCTACATAACAAGTTCAGGCCAGCCAGGGTGTCTTAGGGTTAGTGTTGCTATGATGAAACACCATGGCCAAAGCAACTCGGGAAAGAAAAGGTTTATTTCACTCACAGTTCCATATCACCATCAAAAGCAGTGAGGGCAGGAACTCACACAGGGCAGGAACTCACACAGGGCAGGAACTTGGAGGCGGGAGCTGATGCAGGGGCCATGGAGGGGTGCTGCTTACTGTCTTGTTCCTCATGGCTTGCTCATCATGCTTCCTTATAAAACCCAGACCACCAGCCCAGAGATGGTACCACCCACAATGGACTGGGCTCTCACATCAATCACTAATTAAGAAAATACATTACAAGCAAGGAGGGAGGCCTGGGGGTGGTGATGCACGCCTTTAGTCCCAGTGCTCGGGAGGCAGAGGCAGAGGCAGAGGCAGAGGCAGGTGGATCTCTCTGAATTCGAGGCCAGCCTGGTCTTCAAAGAGAAACCCTGTCTCTGAAAAAAAAAAAAAAATGAAAAAGAAGAAAAGGAAAAAAGGAAGGAAGGAAGGGAGGGAGGAAAATTCCTTACAGTTGGATCTTATGGAGACATTTTCTCAACTGAGGTTCCCTCCTTTCAGATAACTAGCTTGTGTCAAGTTGACATAAAACTATCCAGCACACAAGGCTACATAATGAGACCCTGTCTCAAAAAATAAATAAGTAAAAGTAAACACCCAGAATGTTCTGCTCAAAGTTAGAGACAATGTAATTCAGAGAGATTTGGTTTTAAAACGAAAGTTTCATCCAGGCCTCGTAGCATAGGCCTTTAATTTGAGCTACTCAGAAAGGTGAAACAGGAAGATGGCAAATTTAAGCCCTGCCTGGGTCCCTGAGTGAGACTCCCATCTCGAAATGAAGAGTGGGGCTGGAGAGATGGCTCAATAGTTAAGAGGACTGGCTACTCTTGCAGAGGACCTGGGTCTGGTTCCTAGCACCCACAAGGCAGCATAAAGGGAATCTGACACCATCTGCTGGCTTCCATAAGCACCAGGCACGAAATGTCTGCACACACGCACATGCAGACACACACCCATACACAGAAAATGAAAACAAATCTTTTTTTTTTTTTTTTTTTTTAAGTAAGAAGAGAGCTGCCAATATAAAATATAGCTCAGGGTTAGGGTGCTTACTTAGCACAGGTCCTAGGTTCAGTACCTAAAAGAAAACCAAACCAAACCAAACACCTGAAGTTTTAATGTTTACTCTAAATTTTAGATCAAGGCTAAATTTGATTTAAATATTTCTTCCATGACAGTCCTTAGAGAAAAAAATAAAAACAATAAGTGCTCAACAAATCAGCAAAGGGGCTAAGTTAATACATCTCATAGCCACGTGAAAGCTATTAACCTCGCTGGTAGATAACACTTAGAATGTCTATAAAACCCATTATTTATGTAGTTTACACTTACTTCGTGTGTGTGTGTGTGTGTGTGTGTGTGTGTGTGTGTGTGTACACATGTGTACACCACAGCAAGCCTGTAGAGGCCAGAGAACAACTTTCAGAGGTCAATTCTCTCCCTCCACTTTGTGTGGTCCAGGAATACAAACTCAAGTTGTCAGCCTCTTATCTGGCCCTCGTGACATGAATTCTCGAGAGGGGGATATTTACTGAAGCTCTTCTCTCACTTGATATTGTTCACTGCTTACTCATTCAACAAAGCGTTATCCTACTAAGGACATCAATGTGCCTAGGCACTGGGACAGTTGGCCCAGAGACTACAAGATAATGAGGCAGATGCAAACCACAAGGATTTTAAAGTCATATAAAGTAATATATGCTTCATTTCACCCTCCTTGCCTTACTTATCTTCTTGGAAACTGGAAATTTATTAATACTATCTATAAGTGAAAAGGCTGTCACATTTGGGAGGAGATTAGAGGGTTGAAGTAGGTGCTCACTCAATAGGCTGGCCTCAAGCAACTGGCAATCCCCCTGCCTCAGCATCCCAAGTGTTGAGACTACAGGCACGAGCCGCCACACCCAGCAGCAGAAAGCTTGCCACTTCTAATTCACCCGCCAACACTGATGGTGCTAGTAGAGAACAAGCCTGAAATACAGATGAAAATCTACTCGAAAGTCCCATGCACTCCATCTCCTGCTGTTAATGAGAATGGTTAATTTTACTGAATCCTATGAGCCTGGTACACTTTCTTTGGGGGGGGGCGGGGTAAAGGCAGGGCTCTTCGAGACAGGATTTCTCTGTGTAGGCTTGGCTGTCTTGGAACTCCCTCTGTAGCCTAGGCTGGCCTCAAACTCAGAGATCTGCCTACTTCTGCCTCCTGAGTGGGATTAAAAGTATGTGCCATAGGCCAGCCCAAACCCATACTCTTAATCAATTTGCAACGAAGAGTAACGGTGTAAAAGAATGATTTCACTCTGTTGCAAAAACTTCATGTTTCCTATTAGCATTGTCCAGGTTGGCTTCAAAACCTGAGTATGTCTGTGCATCGCATGCCTATGTGATGCCCTCCAAGGCCAGAAGACGGCCTCGGATCTCCCTGGAACTTTGTTACAGGCAACTGTTAGCTGCCTCTGTGGATACTAGGAATCAAACCCAGGTCTTCTAGAAAAGCTGCTGATTGATGAGCCATCTCTCCAGCCCAAGGATGACTTTTTTTTAAAGATCTATTTTTCTTTATGTGTATGCATGTGTATTTGTGCACCGTGTGTGTGTGTGTGTGTGTGTGTGTGTGTGTGTGTGTGTGTGCGTGCCCGTGGAGAACAGACGGTATTGGATCTCCTGAAGTTGGAGTTACAAGTGATTTTGAGACGCCTGCTGAGTGAGGGTGCTGGAAATCGAACGGGTTTCTTAACCACTGAGCCATCCCTTCACCCCCATCAAGGCTGAAATCTCAAACAATAACTGTTCACCAAACTCTCTCCAGCTTAAGTGAACAGCAGAGACTACATCTTCCAAGGCGCAAGCAAGCCCCAGAGATGAATTCGCTTGCAAGGCCCAGCTCAAACGCTGGCGTTTCAACTCCATCGTTCCCACCCAGCAGCTGGCTCTCCTCCAGTGACAGGGCGCCGAAGACCTCTGGGGCCCCAGCCCCCTGTGGCTAAGGAACGTCACTGTACCGACGTCCTTACCTCTGTAAGAGGCGGCGGCGGCTGCAGCTCGGACAAAGGCAAGGCGGGCAGGGAGAAGGCCAACTCCGCGGACCTGGAAACACCACACACACTGCATCAGCCACGCGAGCCCCCGAGGCCGAGATCCAGCGCCGCCCCTGCCGACCCCGACCTCTCACCATTTGCTGCTGTGGAGCAGGCCCCGCTCCCGGGTGAGGCCCGCGATGAGCAGCAGCTGCTTCTTGATTTCCCGCAAGTCTGAGAAATCCGCGCTAGTGGACACGCTGGGTACCGCGGCGGCGGCCGCTGCCACCGAGACTACCGAGGAACTCGCAGCCATTTTCCTCCCTCGGCTGCTCCGGCCAATCAGCGGCGGCGATACTTCCTCGGCCGAGCCGGGAAAGCCTGTCTCTCATTGGCCTAGCCTTGCTCCGGATCAGCCAATCACAAGCCTTCTCTGTAATGTGCAGAAAGGGCGATGGAAGGGAGGAAGAGACAATTACACCCTGATTGGCAAGAGATGCTGAGGGAGGCAAATTAGAACGCGAAGTGAAGGGGAGGGAGATGCCTAAAGAATTTGATGGGTGGGGCCTGAGGGATCGTAGCAAGAAAAGATGGAGAAGAGAGAAAGCCATGCACCCTTAGTGGTAATATGAGAGACGGAAAGGGGTGTGGTTTTGGGGAAGATTCTTTGCTAGGGGATAGCAATGATGGACGCATTCTGGAAAGAATTCTCAGATTCCCCTGGCATTTTTCCTTGCAGTATATTAAGATGCACTACCTCCCGTGGGAAGTCATTCCTCTTTATCACCCTCCGCTTTGCCCAAACAGGGGGAAAACTGCCAAAATTGATTAGTGTTGCACGCTTTTACAACTGTAATCTGACTTAATTCTAAAATCAGAACAATGGTATTCCTATCATTTGATCACCACAGCTTTATAGATAAGAAAACAATCTCAGGCCCAAGAAAAAAATTTTAAATTATGAACTACATGTGACTCTGAAGCCCAGTGCTCTTAAATATCACATATAGAGTGCTGTAGGTGTGTAACTCTTGCCCTGGGTTTAATCCCTAGCACCCACCCCCAAAATTACATGAAATAATTAGCATTTATCTGTTGTTTGATTGATTTGTGGGGATAGCTCATGCTGGCCTTGAACTCCTAATCTTTCTGCCTTCACCTACTATGCTGATATTACAGAGGTGTACTCTTAAGCACCAATGATTTTTTTTTTTTTTAACCCAAGAGTCTTTCATATAGCCAGATCGGGAAGTTGAGGAAGGAGGATTGAATGAGCCCAGAAGTTCGAGACTAGCCTGGGGAACATAGCCTGGAGTTTTGCTGTTGTTGTTGTTGGTTGGTTTATTTATTTATTTATTTATTTATTTATTTATTTATTTATTTATTTATTTATTTTTAATGTACTTAGTAGAGTCAGACTAGGCCCGAGACAGGGAGTGATGTGGAGATGGGGGCGGCGGCCGCTGAGGCCGAACCGCACTCTGTTTGTGGGTAACCTGGAGATGAAGGTGACTGAGGGCCCCTCTTGCAGCTGTTCCACCAGGCTGGGCCAGCAAGGAAGGTGAAAATCCCGAAAGATAAAGATGGCAAACTGAGGGCTGGAGAGATGGCTCAGAGGTTAAGAGCACTGGTTGTTCTTCCAGAGGTCATGAGTTCAATTCCCAGCAACCACATGGTGGCTCACAGTCATCTGTCATGAGATCTGGTGCCCTCTTCTGGCCTGCAGTCATACATGCTGTATACATAATAAATAAATAAATCTTTAAAAAAAAAGTTTAAAAAAAAAAAAAAGATGGCAAACTGAAACAGTTTGCGAAGTTCAAACACAAAGTGTCTGTTCCTTACGCCATGAATCTTCTCAATGGAATCAAAGTTTTCGGGAGGCCCATCAAAATTCAGTTTAGATCAGGAAGTAGTCACGCCTCCCAGGATGCCAGTGCGTCATATCCCTAGCATCTTGTTGGAATTTTAAGCCCTACCTCCACATCTCCGAACAGCTATGCAAGGACGGTGGGTAACGTAACTCCGTCAGCACAGATGGTCCAGAGGTCCTTCTCTTCTCCGGAAGATTATCAGCGGCAAGCAGTGATGAACAATGTTTTCAGACAGATGTCGTATGTTGGGAAATTTGGTTCTCCACATGCAGATCAGTCGGGATTTTCACCCTCAGGTCAATCACACGCTCGTCTTCCAGCTCCCAGTGGCGCCAAGATGCACCGTCATTACAGCGTAAAAAAATTCTCACCCTACGTAGGAGATAGACACCATAGCCGTGACCAGCGCTACTCTGATCATGGGTCTAGGTCTGACTATCATTACATAGGAGGCTGAGAGGGTTTCTACTATGACGACAGGAATCATAATGGCTGGAGCCATGGCACTAACAAGCATGCTAAGGACATATTTACAGGGCCATTTTAGCCCCACCCCACCCCACCCCACCCCACCCCCTTTTTTTTTTTTTTTTTTTTTTTTTTTTTTTTTTTCAAGACTGGGTTTCTCTGTGTTGTTTTGGCGCCTGTCCTGGATCTCGCGCTGGAGACCAGGCTGGCCTCGAACTCACAGAGATCCGTCTGGCTCTGCCTCCTGAGTCCTGGGATTAAAGGCGTGCGCCACCACTGCCCAGCTCATTTTAGGTCCTTTTAAGTTGTTCTGGAAGTATTTCTAAAAAGTGTACAGAGTAGCCCCACAATTTTCCACCTGTCTTAGATTAAAAAAAAAAAAAATTTTTTTAACCCAGCAGCAGTTTCATAGAGAACTGGGAACTGTGACACCGCATTTGTTACTTCAATTACCTCCCCTCAGAGTTTCAGAAGAGATTTCATAGAAGAGAATGGGCCACCATTCCAGTCATTTCAGCCTAGGAAAGACGAACTGTATAGATTGGTTGATTATAAAGCAAACATTTTAATTATCTCACCCTTTTGTGTTGCAAGGAATTTCTTGGTAATGAAATCATTTTGGTGTATATAATAGGAAACATCCATGTTGGTAGTCTGAAATGGCTATTTGCATTTTATTAATAAATGAGAAAATAGGACTTCTCAGTAATCCATTTTATTAACAACTTATTTAAAACAGTTTATTGGTTTTGTTTGGTGATAAATCATATTTTCTAACTCAGAATTTAAGTACAAATTCTGTGGTGTGCTCTTAAATTTTATCACAATTGAACATACATTATAAATCTATACTAGTTCATTCTAAGAACTTTAAAATTCTTTCATTAAGCCGGGCAGTGGTGGCGCACGCCTTTAATCCCAGCACTCGGGAGGCAGAGCCAGGCGGATCTCTGTGAGTTCGAGGCCAGCCTGGACTACCAAGTGAGTTCCAGGAAAAGGTGCAAAGCTACACAGAGAAACCCTGTCTCAAAAAAAAAAAAAATTCTTTCATTAAATTATATTTGATGTATGACTAGTCACTCAGGAAGTTAAATATCTACATGTATATTTTTGCATAAAAAGACAGTGTTGATGAAAGTTCTTTTTAGAGAACTTTAGAGAACGATGCTAATACATAGATAAAATGGCAAAATGTTTCACTGCAAGGATTATAATTTTGAACTTTTGTTTAATAAAACTTCCATGCTGCTTGTTCACTGCAAATCATTTTTAAGAATTTATACTGGCCGGGTGGTGGTGGCGCATGCCTTTAATCCCAACACTTGGGAGGCAGAGCCAAGTGGATCTCTGTGAGTTCGAAGCCAGCCTGGTCTACAAAGCAAGATCCAGGAAAGGTGCAAAGCTACACAGAGAAACCCTGTCTCGAAAAAACAAACAAAAACAAAAACAAACAAACAAAAAAATGTAACATGCAGTTTGGTTCTTAAATACATTGTACGAATATTGGCATATGTTCATGACCACTTCCAAAAGAATGAAAAAGAAAAGATTTTATTCTGTGAGAAATGTGAATACTCTTTATACCATAGCATTTATTTATTTGTTTGTTTGTTTGTTAAAATCATTTTTTATTTATTATGTACAGTGTTCTGCCTGCATGTATGTCTACATGCCAGAAGAGGGCACTAGATCTCATAATAGATGGTTGTGAGCTATCCTGTGGTTGCTGGGAATTGGACTCAGGACCTCTGGAAGAGCAGCCAGTGAGTGCTCTTAACCTCTGAGCCATCTCTCCAGCCCATACCATAGCATTTATACTATTTTCCTTTTTAATATATTAAATACATAAAAAGAGGGGGGAAATGTATATAGTAGCCGGGTGGTGGTGGCACACACCTTTAGTCCCAGCACTCCTAAGGCAGAGCCAAGTGGATCTCTGTGAGTTCAAGGCCAGCCTGGTCTATAGAGCGAGATCCAGGACAGGCAACAAAACTACATGGAGAAACTCTGTCTCAAAAAAGAAAAAAAAAAAGTTAAATTAAATTTACAATAATGTGGGAGTCTGCCAGAGTAATGAGGAAATGATAAAAGAAAGAGACAGTAAGAGACACAGGACAGCTTTGGGAGGGCCCTGGGTCAATACCTAGTCGCCTTGAGGTTTATTCCAAAGGGCAATTTATACAATGCCAAGGGGTGAGGCAAAAGACCTCCCTTTTTCAGGATCAAATCACACCATAATGTAGACCCTTCCAAACACCTGGTAACACGCCCCTGGCCATATCACCCCATTATCAGCCCTGCTGGGTAAAGCAAGCTCAGATTCTCCGACCTTGAGTAAGATATGGCTAGGAAGCCTCTGTAGGCCACCACACAATAACATACTTTACCTACAATCATTTTCTAGCCTTTTTTTTTTTTTAGACAAAAGTCTTCTGTTGCACAGTATGGTTTTGAACTCCTCCCAAAGAAGCCAAGGACAACTTTGAACTCCCAATCTTCCTGTCTCTACCTCCCAAGTGCTGCAATTATAGATATATGCCACCATACTTGGCTTTACAATTTTTATTACATTTATTTATATATTTATTTATTTACTGTGTGTGTGTGTGTGTGTGTGTGTTGTGTGTGTGTGTGTGTGTGTGTGTGTGTGTGTGTCTGAATGTGGAGCTCTGACGACAACCTGTGGTTTCTCTTCTTCCACCATGTAGGTCCTGGAATTGAACTCAGGTTGTCAGCCGTGGCAACAAGGACCTTACCTCATTGAACCATCTCTACTGGTTTCCTGCCTATCTTTGAAATAATTTTAAAGAAACTTCTCAGGTGATTTAGCTCATGTCGAGCACTTGCTACAAGACAAGCCCTGGTTCGCCCAGCTCCAAAAAAAAAAAAAAAAAACTTCTCTTTGCAGCAGATAGAGATTATTAAGGAAAACCACAGCCAATCAAAAGGCAGAGGAGAGGGATTGGAGAGATGGCTCAGCAGTTAAGAGCACTGCTTGTTCTTCCAAAGGTCCTGAGTTCAATTCCGCAACCACATGGCTCACAACCATCTGTAGTGAGATATGTGCCTCTTCTGACCTGCAGGGTGTGTGCAGCAGAACACTGTATACGTAATAAATAAATAAAATCTTTTTTAAAAAATAAAAGCAGAGAGAAGAGCTCTGTTAGGGCGGAATCCATCTATCACACAATCCTGCACCTAAGGCTCAGGACCATTGCAGAAGATCTCGACATATGTGATCACTAATCCTCTTGGCCTCCTGCAAAACAAGTATCATTATCTCCATATGACACAGGGACACAGTTGAGAACAACCTCTGATGACAATTTAGGTGAGGTGACCTCAAGGCCTATGTACCTAGTGTCCATATTCTTCCATTGTATTTTTTTTCTTTCTTTCTTTTCTTTCCTTTTCTTTTTCTTTTTCTTTTTTTTTTTTTTTTTTTTTTTTTTTTGAGACAGGGTTTCTCTGTGTAGTTTTAGAGCCTGTTCTGGATCTCACTCTGTAGACCAGGCTGGCCTCGAACTCACAGAGATCCGCCTGGCTCTGCCTCCCGAGTGCTGGGATTAAAGGCGTGCGCCACCATTACCTGGCTAGTAGTATTTTTAAATTTTTATTACATGTTTAATTGACTATGTGTGTTTGTGGGTAGTATGTGCGTGCTGTGGCACACTTGTGGAGATCAGAGGACAGCCTTTAGGAGTCAGTTCTCTCCTTCACCATGTGGGTCTTGGGGACCGAACTCTGATCATCTGGTTTTTGAAAAGCACCATTACTCACTGAGCCAACTTGTTGGTCAATCCTATTTCTTCTTATTTATATGTTGCCGTTTACAAATTGTTTGATGTTATTGAGCCCTTGTGTTCTTTTTCAGATGCTAAAAAGCCCATTTCATAGATTTGCCATGACCATGAGAGAGGTGTACACGTAGGAGATCCTGGAGTTTCTGTAAGGAAACAGGCTGCCATGATTTGGGAACTGTCCAGTCATTTTGAGATAAAGAAACCAGGACTGGATGTTCAAGCCTCTCCTCATATAGCTAGCACTTCTAGAAGTAGCTCAGGAGAGGGTCCAGAAGAAGTGAAACTGGCCATGACCTAAATACATCTTCAAAAAACTCTCTCCTCCCAGGGCCTCGGTCTGTCTGGTGTCAAGGGACAGAGCTAACCAAGGTGACGTCATATTCCTTCCATCTCTGTTAAGCCCCAATTGCAGACTGGAGACCAGTTTGCCTCTGAAAATTGTTGGGGGGGGGGTGATAATGACTTCCTCTTTTTGGTTTATTAACAGTAAATGAATGCTACCACATGTCTGTCATTCCAGAACTTGGAAGTATTGGAAGTAGAGGCAGGAGGACCAGGAGTTCAAGGTCATCCTTCATTACAAAGCAAGTTGTAGCCCAGCCTGAGCTACATGAGACCCTGTCTCAAAACACAAAACATTAAGAAATTAAAGGAAAGGTATCCTAGCAGCTGGTTATTTTTGTAGCATGGTGAATGATTGGACTGAACACAAAGTATGGTAGTAACTGATCTCTCCTCCCTCTGGATGAATGAGCAGACGGAGAAGGATATTGGGATCAGTAAGAACTAAATATGAAGGCAGGATGTGGTGGTGGTGCACACCTTTAATCCCAGCACTCAGCAGGCAGAGGCCATGAATTTCCGTGTGTAGAGAGGCCAGTCTGGTGTACAACAAGAGTTCAAGGTCAGTCAGGAGTTCAAAGGGAGAACCTGTCTTTAAAAAAAGAAAAAAAAAAAAGAACGGGGGTGGGGAGGGAGGGAGAGAGAGAAAAGGACGAATTAAAAATGACTTCTAGCCGGCCCGGGCGGTGGTGGCGCACGCCTTTAATCCCAGCACTTGGGAGGCAGAGGCAGGCGGATCTCTGTGAGTTCGAGGCCAGCCTGGGCTACCAAGTGAGTTCCAGGAAAGGCGCAAAGCTACACAGAGAAACCCTGTCTCGAAAAAAACAAAACAAAACAAACAAAACAAAACAAAAAAGACTTCTAAATTTATCCCTATAAAATGACAGAATACAGTAACAAAAAAACCTTTAAAAGGAACAGAGTGGAACAAAGAACAAATGAAAGAGAGAAAGGCAATGGGAATAGCGTGGGGGGAAAAAGGACACGAGCTGGATAATGGCCAGTAGTTAAGAGTACTTGGTGTTCTTGCAGAGGACCTGGTTTGGTTCCCAACAGCCACATGGCCGCTCACTCCAGGTCCATCCCAAGCTTTTCACATTGTGTTCCGGCTTTTTCAAGTCACGTATAGCTTCACTAAACATTCCTCAGCTGTTTGCCTCGGCTGTCCTGTGCACAAGGTTGATGGCACCTGAGATCCTGAGCAAAACGCCAGTGCTGTCTCCTGCTGTAATCCTGGCTCTGGCCAGCAGGTGGCGCTCTTCCCTTCATCCCTTCTGCTTTTTAGCCTGCTGGATTAGAAATGCTTTAGCTCCAAAGATGCGTGGGTAAAGACACCTGAGACCAATGTACAGTGGAGCTGGCTGCTACCGGGAAGAACTCACTAAATCTAAACTCCATAAGGAAAGAAAGAAGAGTCAGTTCCCAGCAAGTCAGCTCTCAGTGTCACCGTCAGTGACATTTGGGCTGCTTAATTCTTTGAAGTGTGTGTGTGTGTGTGTGTGTGTGTGTGTGTTGTCTATTTATTCAATTACTACTTACCTACTCAAGCAGCTCTGGGGATAGATGAGCAAGATGAATCTGCATTTATGGACATGTCTGAATTGTGAGGGAGGAAGGCAATAAACAGCCACATAAAGAACACTTTAGTAATAAGTTACAGGCCGAGAACGATGACTCTTGTCTACACTCTCAACATTTGGGAAGCTGAAGCAGGCTGTGAACTGGAGGCTAGCCTGGGTTCTATGGTGAGTTCCAGATGAGCCTGGGATACAGAGTCTCAAAAAGAAGCCAGATGTGGTGACCTGTGATTGTAATCCTGGCACTTAGGGTGTGGAGGCAGGAGTTTAAGGTCTTCCAAAACAACAACAACCAAAACCAAAACCAGCTATCGTAGATGCATGGAGGGAAAAGCTACAAGGGAGGCCACCACCCCACCCCCCCATCCCCCCGTTCTGGCCGAGGCTCTGCAAGGTCCACCGGCGTGCCGGCAGCTGGACAACCGACGGAACCACAAAAGCGACTCGAGGCGAGGCCGAGTCCATGGAAAAGCGAAGAATTCTGAGAACACGGCTGGAGCAGATTATTAGGCGGCCGTATAAAAAAGACGTGAGGCCCTCACTTGGCCCCGGGAAGTACATCAAGAAGGCTTTGCTGGAGAAATCAGGTTCAAACAGAAACCTGAGGCATAGGTAGGAGTCTGCCTGTTAGCACGGGGGAAGCATCCAGGCGGCAGAACCAACAGCTTGAGTGCCTTGAGCTAAAAACGGATCATGTATGTCTGAGGACCCACGTGGAGACTGTGCGGCCCAAGACGGTGTGAGGGGAGATCTGGGCCCAGCAATGACCTTCTACCCACTGTGTACCTCCTTCCCCAACCCAGCCTTTAGGTTTTATCACATTCTGGAACGTCAGTGGGATGTCAACCATGTGAATTTCATCCACTGCGTATGCTGAAGAATTTAAAAGTTGAAAATGGAGATCAACAGTAACCTGCTTCCCAGATGCTTGGGCGGGGTTAAATCACCGTCTTCTGGGGATAAATGGTAAGGAGATGGCAAGGCAGCCTGAGCACAGGAAAAATGTCTTTTTAATAGCTGTGGTGACCATCAGAGCTATTATGGCCCCATCTTGACGGGTCTAAACTCATACTTAAATGGAAATTTACTTGAAAAGCCCTTTCTCTGCATAATGGAAAGGCAGGCTTGTCCAATTCCGTCTCCCCAAGGTAATAACCCCAGCATGTAACTGGATGCCTCCTTGTCAATTCTGCTCATGGGGCTCCCAGCCCACGTACCTTGCCCACTTCCCAGTGTCTCTCATCCCTATTAATAAGGCTCCCCTGAAGGATGCCTCACCTCCCAGGTCACTGCTAAGAACTATAAGAGGGAGCATTGATTGAGCTGACATCACTTGTGGCTCAGCTCTTTCCTCTGTCTAAGGAAGATGATCCAGGGGGAACTCCCTTACAGGGGCAACAAGCAGAGCTTGATCGCAGAAAGCTTCCTGTCAGGCAGACAGGAAAAGCCTGCACCCAGGTATCACGAGGGGAGAAAGGCGGTTGGAGAGACGGCTCTGTAGTTAAGAGCAGTGGTTGCTCTGCAGAGGGATGGAATTCAGGTCCCAGCAAGTCACAATCATCTGTCACTCCAGTTTCAGAGGCTCCCAAACTTCTTCTGGCCTCCTCAGAGACCAGGCATGCAGATTGCCCCGGCCAAGGGGGTTCTTCAACAGGGATCTGAACGGAGGGCCGGCAAATGAGAGGGACAAGAGACACAAAGAATGAGAGCAAGACAGGATATCTGATCAAGCTCCAAGATTTTATTTTCCTCTTAAGGAATATATGGGGGGGGGGGGCACAAAGCGGGGAGCCAGCAGGAAGGGTACTTTAATCATGGGTTGTTCAGCCAGCAGGGAATGTTGCCCTGGGGGCTATCTATCTACTCTTGCCTAACTGCCTAATTGCCTAACTGCAGCTTGGTCACCTGATATCTGAGAAGAGGTTCTGGTATCTGTGGGAAGAGAGAGGTTCTGGTGCGGTGGAGACTTAAACAAGGCCTAGATCTCCGAAAAGAGGAGAGAAGCCCAAATATGGCGGCATGTGTGTCAAAGGTCTCTTAGGCTTATGGCTCCTCTCAGCATGTGGTACAGATATATATGTTCAGGCACACACACACACACACACACACACACACACACACACACAAACATTTTTTGAAATCCCTTTTAAAAAGCAAGGCAAAGGGAGAATAGGCCAGACTCCTCCCTGTTAAACTGTTCTGCATTCATCTTTTTTTATTTTTATTTTTTGAGACAGGCTTTCTCTACATAGCCTTGGCTGTCCTGGAACTCACTCTGTAGCCCAGGCTGGCCTCGAACTCACAGCGATCCACCTGCCTCTAGCTCCCGAGTGCTGGGATTAAAGGCGAGTGCCACCACCGCCCAGCTCTGCATTCATCTTTATCCTGCTACTGCTATGCCCTGCCGTAGAAAGGGGGATTTGTATTATTTTAAGTATTAAATGGAACATTTACTTGCAAAAATAAAATAAGTGGTCAGGTGTGGTGGCTCACGCCTTTGACCCCAGCACTCTATGGGGCACACGTAGGCAGATCTCTGTGAGTTCGAGGCCAGCCTAGTCTATATAGCAAGTTCCAGGATAGCCAGGACTACCTAGTAAGACCCTGTCTCAAAAATAAAATGAGTCATAAGAAACTGTAATTTGGCCAGGGAGTGGTGGCACATGCCTTTATTTAATCCCAGCAGTTGGGAGGCAGAGGCAGGCAGATCTCTGTGAGTTCAAGGCTAGTCTGGTCTACAGAGTGAGTTCCAGGACAGGCTGCAAAGCTACACAAAGAAACCCTGTCTCAAAAAAAAAAAAAAAAAAAAAAAAAAAAAAAAAAAAAAAAAAAAAAAAAAAAAAAAAAGAAAGAAAAAAAAACACATCAGAGGAAACAGGGAGTGTTGCAGTCATAGTAAAGCAGAAATATCTGTTGTATCCTCAGTGATTATCCGATGACATTCTTAGCCTTTGAGTTGGTGGAAGCTAGTGGCTTGTCAGTACATTCCAAAAGGATTTACCTCTTAGTAACAAAGATGTAAGATCACACACACTAGTAGACAATAATGGCTATTTAGGAAGCTAAAGATTGCCCTAGATAATTTGGCTCTGAACCTATAACATCCCAGGTCTCCACAATCGCGGAAGTTCTCATCATTCAATCAGCCCTGCAGGATGTTTAACACAGGAAAAGCCATTTTTTTTTTCTGGGGACTTCAGTTCCCCACTGAGTGATTCCTGCCCCCTGAGGAAAACGGCAGAGGACACTCCAAGCATTCACTGAAAGCCATAATGGCCTTAGTGGGCTTGTGGGGTCTCCCTGAGAAGACGGCAAAGCTCTCCCACTTCCCAAGGTCTGCAAGTCTAGGCAGGCAGGCAGGCAGACACGAATGATGCTCTTTATCCGGAGTCAGGGAGAAAAGTCTCTAAGTCTGACCATCTTCAGTTGGATTCCTCCTTCGGCCTTACCTTGAATGGTCAAGAGCATCTTCATCTGGACCAGGGGGCTACTAAGGTCAAAAGCCGAAAAGTGGACTTTAACTAATCTTCACATTGAGAAGAGATAAAGGGACTAAACTGGACCCCATGGCCCAAATTTGTCTTCAGCATATGGACAGGGGCTTCAGGTTCAAACAAAAGAAAAACAGGGTAGGGGGCGAGAAGTGTGCATACTTACACAATCCTGACCACGGAGTGCTTTCCCTCACCTTTGTCCCACCTTGGCAAAGTAGTCGGAAGAAGCCATAGGGCTTAAGGAGGCAAGCTGCTTGCTGGGGTGTTGTAGAATTGTTTTAAGATGTGTTACATTTGTTTATGCTGTGGAACATTTGCAAAGATGTGTTGCATTCTTTTATGTTGCATTTGTTTAACTCTGTGAAGCTGTGTTACATTGCCTGTGTAAAACACCTGATGGTCTAATAAAGAGCTGAATGGCCAATAGCAAGGCAGGAGAAAGGATAGGCGGGGCTGGCAGACAGAGAGAATAGATGGAGAAATTTGGGGCCGGGCGTTGGTGGCGCACGCCTTTAATCCCAGCACTCGGGAGGCAGAGGCAGGCGGATCTCTGTGAGTTCGAGGCAGCTGGCTACCAAGTGAGCTCCAGGAAAGGCGCAAAGCTACACAGAGAAACCTGTTCAAAAAAAAAAAAAAAAAAAGAAGGAGAAATTTGGGAAGAAAAGATCAAGAAGGTGCAAGAAAAAGAGAAGAAGAGGAAGATTCCAGAGGCCAACCACCCAGCTACAGAGTAAGCTATGGAGAAAGAAGTAAAGAAAGGTATACAGAAATAGAGAAAGATAGAAGCCCAGAAGCAAAAGGTAGATGGGATAATTTAAGAAAAGCTGGCAAGAAACAAGCCAACCTAAGGCCGGGCATTCATAAGAAAGAATAAACCTCAGTGTGTGATTTATTTGGGAGCTGGATGGTGAGCCCCCCAAAAGAGCAAAAGAGTAAAAAACAAACAACAACACAGGGTGGGGGTAACTTTCTGCTGTGTGGTGCAGAATTGATATAATGGATATCATGGAGGATTACCCTTAGCTGGGTGATGTTTGGCTCCCGGTGCCACCAGGCTTTACCTCCTATATAGTCATGGGCAATGACTTATTTCTGTGCCTTCATCACTAAAGAGGATGAGCTAGGTTAGGTAGACAGACACTCCCTGAGTGGTTAACATCCCTATGTACATTAAACAAGAACAAGAATCCAAAGTAAAAGAGAAAGACATAAAATAACAGCAGCATGTCTGCTCTTTTTAGGTACCTTGTGGCCCTAAGTGAGGAGTAAGTAACTTTCAGCAAAGAAGGTTTTTAACTTTCTTTTTTTTACTTTTATTTTATCTGTATGGTATCTTGCTTGTGTGTGTGTGTGTGTGTGTGTATGTACACCACATGTGTGCAGTACCCCGAGAGGCCAGAAGAGGGAGGTGTAGGCTCTGGAGTTAGAGTTAAGACTCTTGTTAGCCATCATGCAGTTGCTAAGAACAAAACTCAGGTCCTCTGCAAGAGCAAAAAGTGCCTTTAACCGCTGAGGCACCTCTCCAGCTGCAAGGAAGCTGTTTTATCACATTTTTACACAAACACATACTTTCTATGCAGCAGCTGTAGAGCAGTCAGAGGACAATTTATAGGAGTCAGTTTTCTCTCTTTACAGTGTGGACTTTCAGGGAATGAACTCAGGTCATCAGGCTTAAAGGCAAATGCTTTTGTTACATCTAGAGGCGTTTTTTTTTTTTTTTAAATTATTTATTATGTATAGTGTTGTGCCTCCATGTCTGCCCGCATGCCGGTTTACCATGTAAACCTTTTTTAAAGATTTGTTTAAATTTTTTATTTATTTATTTATTTATTTTTTTAGTTAGAAAGGAGGTTTATTTTGGGGTAGCTTACAGCCAGTAAAGGGGTTGGTTACAGGATCCAGGAGAGGTCCAGCATGTTCCCTGGAGCATTCTGACTCGGTCTTCTATCCAGCATCCAGGATCACAAGGAACCAAGAGGCCTGGTACATCCAGATCTCAGGCCTTAAGGCCTCCTGTCTCAGCCCCACCCCAGAGGCGGGTCATAGGTAGGCATGACAGTTACCAGAAGCCTCGCTAGGGGTAGTACTTCCAGGTCAAAGCTGGAACAGCTACCCACTACAAGAAGAGGGCACCAGATCTCATTACAGATGTGAGCCACCATGTGGTTGCTGGGAATTGAACTCAGGACCTCTGGGAGAGCAGCCAGTACTCTTAACCTCTGAGCCATCTCTCCAGCCCAAGTGCTGGGATTTTAAGTGGTTTCGGTGGCCTGGTGGCCTGGGATGGGTCCTCTTCCCCTAATTTTGATTTCATCATTTTAAACAAAGAAAGGGAAGCTGATAGACCTACATCTTTATGTGAACATGCTCAGGACCAGCCTTGAACACATCTGACTAGCCTGGATCTGTTGATGGGTCCTACAGGCAGGAGGAGAAAAGGCCCAGCAGGTCTTTGACTCAAGTCAAGACTCTATAAACTGATGACGTGACCACTCTTTTGATGTGGTTAAAGGGAAGGGTTTTTTTTTATTGTAGATGTGAGGGAGAGAACAGCCAGAGGCATCTGAAAGAGTCCAGAGTAGAGAGAGAAAGAAGTAGACTGGTTATGGCCAGCAGACAGGACCTGGCCAGGGCTATCTGCAAGAGAGGGGAGAATAACAGGGGATAAAGAATAGAGAAAATACAGTGAGAGAAGCAGGAGCAGAGGAGAGAGAGAGAGAGAGAAACATATGAAGAAGAGCAGAGTTATAAGGAGAATGAGTAGATGAGTAGCTGGGGGACGGAGCTGAGCTGGAGGGAGTTTTAGGTTAGGGAAAAGAGGTAAGAGAGACTAAGACAATAGCATGGACTTTGAAATGGTAACAATACTTGTGATCCTGAGGGAGGGAGCCTAGAGACGGATATGAGCTTTGATATGCTAATAGACACCACAGGTAGTCAGACGTCCCTTCTGCCAGCCATAAGGGAAATGAGTCCATTTGTAGACGAGAACCAGTTTCCCAAATTCCCGAGGAACGCTGGCTTTAATCTGCAGAAACCCTCCTACAGTCCAGGTTGGGGCCCTTGGACTGCCTGCCTTTTGGAGTTTGGGGAATTGGAGTTTCCTTGGGGCCTGAGAAAGACGGTAAAGAAGAAGCAGAAGATTGTTATCTTTGTTGTCTACCCCTGTCTGTGGCTCCTTCCGTCTGACTACATGCCAGGGTTCTGTCGAGGTCCTAGTCCCTTATTTCACCCACTGACCCGTCTGCTGACCAGCCAAGCCGTTTTTGGTGCCTGTGATATAAACACACAGGAGGTGGCTTTATGAATCAGTGGGTAGTAAAGGGTCACTCCTCTCTGCCACCTTAAGGAAAAGAAAAACTGAGTTATTTTATTGGGCATCATTTGGGGTTTGTATGCACATGCGTGCAAGTACTAACTATATCCTATGTCTAGTTTTTTTCTAATCCTTCCAACAGCCAATGGAGGGAGATGTTTTCTCCTTCTAATGCACAGGACATTGAAGCTTGGAAAAATAAGAACAATGGCACAAAGCCAGTGGGCAAGCCTGGTTTAGCCTGACACATCTGTAATCTCAGCACTCAGGAAACAGAGGCAGAAGGTTGGTGGGTTCCAACCTGGGCTGTGTAATTAGACTCTTTTTTTTTTTTTTTTTTTTTTAATTTAAAAAAAAAAAAAGGCAGGAGGTGGCCAAGCCAAGATCTAAATCCAACCACCCACCTACTCGTATTTCCAAAACCTCAGGCAGGGAATGTAGCTCTGTTGATAGAATGCCTGTTGATGTGTCCAATCCTCAACACTGTGTGAATATGCATGTAAGTCCAGCACTTGGGAGGTAGGAGAATCCAAAATTTAAGGTCATTGTAGCAAGCTTGAAGTCAGTCTGGGCTACCTAAGATCCTGTCTCAAGGAAACAAAACAAGCCGGGCAGTGGTGGTGCATGCCTTTAATCCCAGCACTCGGGAGGCAGAGCCAGGTGGATCTCTGTGAGTTCGAGGCCAGCCTGGTCTACAGAGTGAGATCCAGGACAGGCACCAAAACTACAGAGAGAAACCCTGTCTCAGGGGGAAAAAAAAAAAAAAAACAAACCTCTTTTTAGCAAATTATAATGTTCTAAGAAATTGAAGCTTGGAGAAATTTAACCACTATCCTGCCGTCAACCACATTTATTCCTTTGCCCCACTACCTCTCTGTTTGCTGGTCGCCCCTTATTTGCTGGCCTCATACAACCTGTCATTTGCCAGACCAGGGCTGGCTAGGGAGATGTCTAGGGCCTCCCTTGTTTCCTCTTGTGCCCAGTACGTGCCTGTCTGTAGGTATCTACATTTAGGTGGTGCTTGCTAATTGAAATCCCAGTGACTGCCTGGGCCTCTCCTCCACCGCCTGAGGCAGGGTGGGTCCCTTGGGTGCAGAGAAGTGTGATGACCTCAGATTGGGCCAAAGGCAATAGCTGCTGCTGGGAACCCAGCAGCCAGAGCAGGTCTGATTTAATCCCATAATGGAATGTGACTCAGATAAAGCTTTTATCAGTCTTTCCTGGGATGTGGGACAAACAGGTCATTCTAGAATCATGGAGGGACACTTGCTATTGTCCTGGGGCTGCCCAGAGGTACCAGAAGGGCGGGTTCACTGGTAGTCAAGGTATTTAGAGATGTTGAGTGCATTTGAGCCATATTCTCCAGGACTGGAGAGACAGGAGGAAGAAGAGGTTGGAGAATCCATCAGCTCAGGCAGACAGGACATCAAATCCTTCTGTTGTTGTTGTTGTTGTTTTGTTTTGTTTTTCAAGACATGATTTCTCTGTGTAGCTTTGGAGCGTGTCCTTGAACTCGCTCTGTAGACCATGCTGGTCTCGAACTCACAGAGATCTGCCTGCCTCTGCCTCCCGAGAGCAGGACATCAAATTCTAACCACACTTAATAACAACAAGAGCAATAATAAGGCTATTTATTAGGCACCATGCTAAGCCTTCAAATGCATTAGCCCACAAAGCCTTCACAAAAACACCTGGACAGTAGACACTACTTATCATCTTCATTGAACAGGAATCCAAGACAGGACACATGCATCACCTGCCCAAAGTCACACAGATGCCAAGAGTGGGGATGCTGAGACAGATGCACACCTACATCTGGCTGACTTGGAAGCTCTCCTGCGTAAGCACAGTGTGGCCGGCAGGGCACAGCCACTGACTCACCGAGGACTCGAATCTCGGTTTTCAGGGCTCTCACACGCTCCCCCTCTTCCTGGAAGAATTCCAGGAGGCTCTATGTAACCACAAGCTTCAATCTCCCCATTGCCCTGAGAGGGGAGAAATGAAGCTGAAAGCAAGGTGATCTGACCAATCAGGAGCAGAGGGGCTTATCTCACCCCCCCCACCTCCCAACCCCTAGGGGCAGCCGCACCAAAGGCAAAGTGGAGTCTGGCATCCTGCCAACTGCTGCCTCTGCCCCAGGGCTCCTCCCCAGCTTCCCCACTCTCCCTTTCCAGTTTTTCCTAGATCAACTTTACTTTCCAGACTCCCAGCCCACTGGTCTCCTTCATCCAGGAACACTTCTAAGTAGTCCTTGTTAGCAATGGCCTGGGGAATCACCTCCCTGGCTGCCAGAAAGAACCCGTAAAATGCAATATTAATAACAGCTAACACTTACGGAGCCGGCCCCTCTCTTTCATCTTGAGCTGGAAAATGCAGGCAGAGTGAACGAAAGCTTTTACGTCTATCACCAGAGACCAAGTCAGACAAGAGGAGGGAGCCAGTATTTCGTGAACTTCGAGTGTTAGGCCCGAACCCTAACAGGTGCCAAAGGGCATGTTAACAAAGAATACAGACTCTAGACTCGTTTGGAGAAGCCTGAGGCCAGCTCCATTACCATCTACCGTGCGCTGACAGATGAACTAATTCTCTGAATATCAGTTTCATCTATAAAAAGTAAATGTTAAGTTCCCAGGCCGCCACCACTGCCATGGTTCTTGGTTGCCCAGAATTGCTTGCTGAAGATATAACGCACCTCAGTTGCAGGATGTAGAGAAATCAAGCTGGATCAGACCTGACAACTTCCTCCAGGCTGGTTTGCCTTCCTAGTACTAGAAGATTCGACGCAGGCCACTGAGGTCAAAAGGTCATCAGTGGTAGTAGTTATCTCGTGGTGAGCCCCGACCACTCCACTACTGACTTGCTGGGTTAGAGAGGCCCCCTGCTGTGATAGTGGCATGAAGGTTATAGGGTAACCAACCCCTCTCTGATCGGATTTGGGGGATCTGCTCCACAGGAGGGACATTTATTCCTGATTGTTAACCTTTCAAAAGGCCATGGCTTGGGATGTCATAGCTCCTGGGGGGAATGTGTTCTGCTGCTATTGTTTGGCTAGATGGTCATCTTCCTGTTTAATATTAGTGTGTATAGCCATAGACTAGTGTTGCCCTTAACCTTGGCTAGGAAACTTCCTTTCCTCGGTGGGCAGCAGTCAACGCAGAGACTTCGAGCTGGTCGAAGTGTGAGAAAAGGTGGACTGTTGAGTGTTCTACCCTAATGGGGCATCTGTGCCACCACCGTCCACTGTCCAGGCAGGCACTTACTCCGAAGCCCAGGCCTGCTTAGAACTCATTGTGTAGCCCACAGACATCTACTGCTTCTGCCTCTGGGATTAAAGGCATGTGCCGCCAGCTCTGATGAAGAGTTTTTTGGGTTTTTTTTTTTGTTGTTGTTGTTCTTTTTTTTGTTTTTCCAGACCAGGTTTCTTTCTGTAGCTTTGGAGCCTGTCCTGAACTAGCTCTATAGACCAGGCTGACCTTGAACTCACAGAGGTCCTCCTGCCTCTGCCTCTCGAGTGCTGGGATTACAGGCGTGCGCCACCACCGCCCAGCCTGATGATGAGTTTTTAAAGGACCATTCTTACCTCATTGTTAAATGACTTTTCCTAAGGACACACTTATGCACTCTAAATTGGGAGAGTACCCACAGAGTAAAGAAAGGAGCCTGTCAAACCCCAGCATGGTGGAACTTACAGGAGCAGGCATGACTCACAGGTGGATATACAACAAGGAAGGCAGGAAGGCCTCCTGGGCAGCCACCACCACTGAAGAAGACCAACCTCACCATAGATGGCCTGCATCACAGAAGATTCCCCTGGAAATGGATGGACAGCCACACCACCAAAGAGACCCACCCAACCTAGCCAGTTGTTTACCTCTCACATAACTGGGAAGGAGTAAAAGCTTGTGAGACTCTCCCAAAGTCCCACGGGCTTCCCATCCATCCACAAGGGAGCGTTCGCTTGTTTTCCAGACAGTCTCATGTAACCCAAGCTGGCCTTGAACTTACTCTGTAAGGACAGCTTTGAATTTCTGATCTTCTGTCATGGTCTCCCAAGTGCCATCACCAAAAGAATGTTAATGGGTTGATCTAGGGAGGGTCTTCTGTTCGACCATAGTTCAAGGCCACTCCATTCATATCCAGCCCAGAGGAAACAGACACATAACGCCCACACAGGGACAAACCACTTGGAACAATTTTTTTTTCTCTAGACAGGGTTTCTCTGCGTAGCCCTGGCTGTCCTTGAACTCACAGAGATCCACCTGCCTCTGCTTCCTGAGTGCTGTGATTAAAGGCATGCACCACCACTGCCTGGCTACTTGGAACAATTTTAATAATAGCGAATCATTTCCTAAGCTCTCATCCTGGCATCTGGCAGTCTCCACACAACCTACCAGGTATACCAGGTGGACCAGGTATAATCATCTTCTTCAAGACAGGTTCTCACTATGTAGCCCTGGCTGAACTTGAACTCTCAGAGATCCACCTGCCTAAGCCTCATGAATGATGGGACTAAAGGTATATGCCACTATGCCTACCTTAAATATCTGATATTTACTTTTAGTATGTATCAATGAATGTGTCCTGTGTGTACCCAAGGAAGCCAGAAGATGGGGTCAAATCCCCTGGAACTGATGTTATTGGCAGTTGTTGGTGCTGAGAACCCAATTCAGTTCCTCTGAAAGAACAGCTGATGCTCTTAACCAATGAGCCATCCTTCCAGCTCCTTTACTATATTCTTGTCTTCCAAATGAGGAACTTCAGGCTGTGAGAATTAAAGTCCCAGAAGCTTGGACTGTTCGCTGCAAAGCTGCACTCTTGAACTCCAGAGATGGGAGGCTTATGCCATTGTGGTAAAAAGCGGTTTTCAACCACTAAATTAGCTTTCGACCATGACCTCAGATACATTTGTAAGGTCTGCTTACTTCCTCAGGATATATTCATGTCGGTGGTTCATAGGAGCCCACATAACCTGTGAGGTAGTAAGGGCTGGCTCAAATTAAGTGCCTGGTCCTGAGATACTGCTTGATTCTAGGGCTGAAAACCTAATCTGTGGCTGTTCCACCATACCACACAGACTCTTGACCTTCACAGACTATTCAGGACCCCGAGTCTCTCCGAGAGCTTTGGAGACCTGGGTAGTCAAAAAGTTTCTCTCCCTGGACATGTGACACAAATCTTTAACCTCAACATTGGGGAGGCAGAGGCAGGTGGATCTTTGTGAGTTCCAGCCAAACCAGGACTACATAGTGAAACCCTCTATTTAAAATAAATACATTTTTAAAAAAGGACTTGGGCACAATAACACACACTTTCAATCGAGCACTTGAGAGACAGAGGCAGGTGGATGTCTATACCTTTCAAGGCCAGCCTGGTCTATATAGTAAGTTTCAGGCCAACTAAGGTTACATAGTAAGACTCAGTCTCCCTGCCCCCCCCCAAAAAAAAAGAAGAAAGAAGAAACCTCTCTCCCCAATTTCCACTTCAACCTGTGTCCTGCCCCCAGAAAACTACCACCCTGAAGCCCCTTTGCAGGTGACAGGAGTTGGTACCCCACAAGTTCAGAAAGAAAAACATAGCCAGGATTTCTGGTTCTGGGGGAAACTGCCTTTTACACTTGGCCTCTTTTCCATTAAGATCGAAAGTTGCGATTCAATCAGGAGAAAATTGCCCTGGGGACCATTGAACAGACATCTTAGCTCAAATCAGGCCCTGAATACATGTGTCCAAAGTACCTCACACTCTCGTTCACTGCCAACCAAGTCTCGGGGGGTGGTCCAATTGATTCGGGAGCGTTCAGTCAGACCTAATGCTCACTGCACACATCTTCTGTGTATTATAGCTGCCAGGCCAGCCGTCTGGTTGCAAGTTCACAATCCCTGTTCCAATGGGCAGGATGACTCTACCGTGTGACAGACACGGCGGATGCCCTCCCATTGCAGGGTGGACAGACAGACCTAGCTGAGAAGACCAAATGCATGAAAAAACTCCTCGGGATTTAAAAGAGTTGGTAAGAGGACAACCATTGAGCAAGTGGCAGGTACGGGTCCTTGGCAGATACTAGTCCATTTCGTCGTCTCAGCTCTACCAGTGTTCTAGTTTGCTCTCCGTTGTCGTGATAAAGTACTAAACAAAACCAACTCGGGGGAATGAAAGGATTTATTTGGCTTACATCTCCCTATCACAGAACATCATTGAAGAAAGTCGGGGCAGGAACCGGCAGGAACCATGAGGAAAGTGCTCACTGGCTTGCTCTCAGGCTCAAATGTCCTTCCTCTATAAACCAGGACCACCTCCTGAGATGCTGCTGCCCACAGTGGGCTGGGCCCTCCCACATCGATCATTAATCAAGAAAATGCCCCCACAGACTTGCCTCCTGGCCAATTTGATGGAGACACTTGCCCCCATTGAGATTCTCTCTTTCCAGACGACCCCGGTCTGGGTCAAGTTAACAAAAACAAACAAACAAAACCCAGCACAGCCAGGTAGGGTAGATGCTGTTACCACCTGTGTTTACAGATGTAAATAATATTTAGCTATAGAAAGGAGAGGGATTTTTGTTTGTTTGGTTGGTTTTGGTTCTTTTGAGACAGGGGTTCTTTATGTAGTCCTGGCCATCCTAGAACTCTCTCTACAGACTAGGCTGACCTCAAACTCAGAGATCTGTCTGCCTCTGCCTCCCAAGTGCTATGATTAAAGGCATGTGTCACCACTGCCTGTCAAAAGCAGAGTTTTTAAAACACAGTAAGCACTTATGAATTAAGTGCCATCAGTGCATCATTATCTTCAAAACTAGTTTCTCTCTTTTGCTGGGCATGGTGGCCCACATCTGTAATCATAGTACTCAGGAGGCAGAGGCAGATGGATCTCTGGCAGCCTGGTCTACATAGTGTGTTCCAGGCCAGTCAGGGCTATATATGGAGACCTTGTCTCAACAACAACTAGTTTCTCTCAGAGATTATTGGGATAAACCCTCTGGGTAGGATGGTTAAATGCTTATCATTTTTTTATTCTGTCCCATAGTCATCCTTTATGAGACATTTTAAGTGAGGTTTGTGGTTAGAAAGACCTAGATTCAAATTATGGCTCTTATAGTAATCATTAAAATGGCCTCACTCTAAATATTTCAAGCAAAGTACTTAATACAAGGGAATTAACACTGTGGCAGCTTATGTGATGCAGAAGCTGTCACTGAGTCGATGAGAAAGTAAAGTGAACCGGACATTCTAGGCAGGGTCAGAAAATACCAAGGGGAGGAGTATTCCTTCCTCTGTCCCCGTTGTCCTCTGCATCAGTTAACTTCATGTCACTGTGACCACAGTAGCTGACAGAAACAACTTAAAGGGAGGCAGGCATGAGGGAAGGCATGGCAAAGGGTTTCATGTATCCTGGAGGGAAAGGCAGGGCAGAGGTCTCATGCATCCTGGAGGGAAGGCATGGCAGAGAGTCTCATGCATCCTGGAGGGGAAGGCAGGGCAGAGGTCTCATGCATCCTGGAGGGGAAGGCATGGTAGAGGGTCTCATGCATCATGGAGGGGAAGGCATGGCAGAGGTCCCATGCATCCTGTTGGGGAAGGTATGGCAGAGGTCTCATGCATCTTGGAGGGGAAGGCAGGGCAGAGGTCTCATGCATCCTGGAGGGGAAGGCATGGCAGAGGTCTCATGCATCCTGGAGGGGAAGGCATGGCAGAGGTCTCATGCATCCTGGAGGGGAAGGCATGGCAGAGCAGCTCAGTCAACAGCAGAAGGAGCACTGAGGCCCAGGAAGCAGAAAGGAGGATCAGGAAACAGAGTCAGGGAGGAACCAAGAACCCACTCCTAGATGCTTACTATGACCAACTAGGTTTCACCTCCTAAAGGGTTCTAGGCCTCCTGAAATAGGCTACAAGCTGGAGGCCTAACATTCAAAACATGATCCTGAGTGCTGGAGAGATGTCTCAGTGGTTAAGAGCACTTGTTGCTGTTGGAGAGGACCTGGTTCCGTTCCCAGCACCTACTTGGTGGCTCATAGCATCCACAAATCCAGTTCCAGGAGATCCAACAGCCATGCACGTGGTGCATATACCTATTTGCAGACTAAACGTTCATACACATAAAATTAAAATAAATTAACAAGAGCCAGGTGGTGGTGGTGCACACCTTTAATCCCAGCACTCGAGAGGCAGAGGCAGGCCGATCTCTGTGAGTTCGAGGCCAGCCTGGATTACAGAGGGAGTTCCAGGAAAGGTGCAAAGCCACACAGAGAAACCCTGTCTCAAAAGATAAAATAAAGTAAATTAATTAACAAATAAGAAAGAAAGGAGGAAGGAAGGAAGCAGGGAAGCAAGAAAGGAAAACATAGACTTGTGAGGGACTGACCATTCAGGTCCAAATCAGAACCTTTTCATTTTGTACCAGCTGCTCCCATTGGCCAACCTCAGCCAGAGCCAACTGGCAAGGGAGCTTAGAAAATGCAGGCTGGCCAGGTGTGGGACAGGTTTAGAGGATAGGCGGGCCCCTGGAACATGGTAGCCAAAGAAGCGCAGATGTGAGGGCACGCTAGTGTCAAGTTCCTGCCTCATTAAATGACTTTACCTCAGGGGACAAATATACAGAACACGTTAGCACAACCCCTGGCACCTAACAGTGGAGGCTGCTATAGATTCAGGTAGATGGATAGATTTGTTCCAGCAAAGAGGGTGGATATCTGGGAGAGCAGGGTAATCCTGAGGAAATCAATTCCTTTCTTTCAACCTTAATTCTCCTTCCAAGGGGTTGAGGATTTAGCTCAGTTGTAGAGCACTTGCCTAGCAAGCTCAAGGGTCTGGGTTCCATCCTCAGCTCCAAAAAGAAAAAAAAAAAATTCTCCTTTCAAGTCTTTGGATTGCTAAGGAAATTCACTCTTTCTGCAAATATCTACTGAGCACCTGCTGCATTCCAGGCACTGTGCAGGTAAATAAGACAGACACAGTCCTCACTCTCCTGGAGCTAACAGTCTGGAGGGAAGAAAGCCATACAAGTTACACGGGCGACCATAGAGTGGCATTGATCAATGCCACAAAGAGCCAAGTGCTTCTGAGGGAGGTTGAGGGGGCCTGGTCTAGCCTAGGGAGGTCGGAGCATCTTCCCTGGGACCTGGGGAGGATGCCAGCAGAGCGCTCCGGTGAGCAGCACAGGGGCCGCTGGCAGGTTTAGCGCTGCCCAGCGAAGGTGCAGCCGGCAGGAACCGCTAGGAAAGACCCGGCGGCGTCACACCAGGGCACCGGGTCAGGTCCACGCCGCAGGTCCCAGGCCCTCATTCCCCGCCCTGGGCCGCTGCTGATCCTGCGCACTAATGCGTATCGAATTTTCGTTGAATTGGCCCGCGTAGAATGCGCAGCGGTGGCGCTGCCAGAGCCTCCTAATTCCCTTTGCATCGATCCCGCCGTTAATGACATAACCTTCTCCTCTAATTAACTGACGACTGCATTAGCGGCCTCCTGCTCGCAGCCCGCAGCTCCCTCCACCCTCCAGCCCCCACCGCCCGCGCGCCGCCTCAGTGCGGTCAGCTGAGGGACCTGCTGCGCTAACTGGACCCGGCTCCCAGCCCGGGATAGATGGAGGCGGGATATTGTTTCAAGATTAAGCCACCTTTGCATCAGCTCAATCGCGGTTATTCGTGTTGTTGTTTACTGTGTTCCAACACTGAGCAGAGCACTTAACATACTTTAGCTTATGATTCATTATAATGACTCTAGAGACACAAAGTGGAAATTGGGGCCGGTAGGAGGAGGGAAAACGCAGGGACCACGGATGTGGAGCTAAGCCCCTGTTAAGGCGGGGCTCCCTGTCCCCTTCACCAACCAGGTGGACTCCCAAGTTTGTGCTGTACCCACCCCTAGGTAATCCCCAACACTATGCTAAGGGATTTACAGGCTCGAAGCTCGGCAGAACAGCAGACAGATAATTGAGCATTCGTTCAGTAATGTGAATCCTGAAACTCCAATTCGTATTCTTTTTCTCTTTTGCTTTTCCTTTCCTGGATGTTCATTTCTCTGAAGTGGTCAAGTTTTCGCTTTGCTTTGTTTTCAATTATTTAATTACAATGTATTTATTTTGTATTGGGAGGGAGGTTGTGGGTGTGCCACAGCATGTGTGCAATTCGGAGGACAACTTGCTAGAGTTTGGTTCTCACCTCCCTCCATGCATGTGCGCTGGTGTTTTGTCTATATGTCGGTGTGAAGGTGTGTCAGATCTTGGAGTCACAGACAGTTGTGAGCTGCCATGTGGGTGCTGGGAATCGAACCAGGGTCCTCTGGAAGAACGGCATATGCTCTTAACCACTGAGCCATCTCTCCAGCCCTGCCCCTTGTTTTAAGTTTTTACCATTGATTTATTTTATGTGCCTGTGCGCAGGGGTGAGAATAACTTGCAGGAGCCGGTTCTCGCCTTCCACCGCGTGGGTCATGAGGCTTGGCAGCAGGCGCCTTTACCCAGTGTGCCCTCAGGTTGGCCCTGGTCTTGATTTTGAGTTAAGGTCTCCTGTGTAGTTGGCCTCCAACTTTCCATCCTCCTGCCTCAGCCTCTGGGGTGCTGGGATTACAGACCCATGCCAACACATCCAGAAAGTGGTCATGTTTTGGAATCCCTTGGGTGCAGAGAAAACAGAGGAAATTGTCTTCTCTTGGCAAACACAAATACAGGGGTCCCAAAGTTTGTATTCTTTATGATCGATATCTCTGTCTCCCTGTCTTTCTGTCTCTGTGTGTTTTTTAAAGATTTATTTTTAATGTATACAGTGTTCTGTTTGCATGTGTCCCTGCAGGCCAGAAGAGGGCACCAGATCTCATTACAGATGGTTGTGAGCCACCATGTGGGTGCTGGGAATTGAACTTAGGATCTTTGGAAGAACAGCCAGTGTTCTTAACCTCCGAGCCACCTCTCCAGCCCCGTGGTTATTTTTTGAGAGAGTCTCAAGTAGCCTGGGCTGGTCTTGAACTTCTGATCTCCCTGCCTCAATCTTCCAAGTACTGTAATTTCAGCCCTAAAATGTAAACTTAAAAAAAAAAAATGTATCTCTTGGAGCTGGAGAGATGGCTCAACAGTTCAGGGCACTGGCTGCTCTTGCAGAGGATCTACCTTGGGTCCCCAGCAGCATGTAGTGGCTCACAATTGTCTGTAACTCCAGTTCCAGGAAATCTGATGCTGCTTTTGATCTCCTTGGGCACCAGGCATACATGGGGTGCATGTCCATACAAACAGGAAAAACACTCGTTCACACGATTTGAAATAAATTTAAAAGAACCTGTCTTAAAAATGAAAGATGAACTAGCCTTCCAGAGTATCCCTTAAGTTGAAGAGGAACGTGAATGTGAAGAAACAAGTTTAAAGAGGTTGGTGAGAGCCAGGCGGTAATGGCGCACGCCTTTAATCCCAGCGTTCGGGAGGCAGAGGCAGGCAGATTTCTTTGAGTTTGAGGCCAGCCTGGTCTATGAAGTGAGTTCCAGGACAGGCTCCAAAGCTACACAGAGAAACCCTGTGTCAAAAAAAAAACAAACAAAAAAGAGGTGGGATTGCTCTAGCACAGTGAAGAGACTGCAAGACCAGAAGCCCTCTGTGTTCATCTGCCCTCCATCTTTTCCCTCCATGGTCTAAGAATCTTTCCTGAGGGAGAAACCTGGATTTATGAAGTAAATATTAGAATCGCTATATCTAACAGCCAGTATTTCTTCGTCTGTTTTTTTCTTTTTTGAGACAGGGTTTCTCTGTGTAGTTTTGGTGCCTGTCCTGGATCTCGTTCTGTAGACCAGGCTGGCCTCGAACCCACAGAGATCCGCCTGGCTCTGCCTCCTGAGTGCTGGGATTAAAGGCGTGCAGCATTTCTTCATCTTTGATACATCTACCGCATCATTCTTTGGATGGAGACTGAAGGGCAACAGGATTCAGCCATTTGCCCGAATCCCCTCAGCTGATTAGTGGTGCTGAGTCTCAAATCCAGATCAAGCCGGATCTACTCCCCCCCCCCCCCCCCCCCGTGCCCTTTCCACCACACTATGAGTTCTTTAAGCCACTGAAGGCCTGTGCTGACAGTCAAGATGTCATTTCTGAGGAATTGAGTACTTGGTTTGGGAATTCATTTCCCTTCACTACAGATCTCCCCCTCTTCCCCACGGTGGGGAGCAGGCTTGAGTCAGATGGTCTCTTTCAGGGACTACAAGGGGTCTTTTGTGTTAAGAGGGCACAAACAGGGTCTGCCGGGGGCAAAGTTGGGAAACAGACAAGTCTTCTTCTGCCAGGCTCACCCTCCTCGGGAGAGGGTGAAATTACTCCTTTCCTAGCTTATCTGATATGCTTGTCCCCAAGGCCTCCCTTCCTAAGGAACACTCGGTCCTTGGTTCAGCTCACTGATGCCCTTCAAGTTTCCTCCTTCATAAAGCCTCAATGATTGTACCATGCTGCATTCCTGATCCCCCTCATGCCTCTGAGGGTCTTCAGAGCTCATGTACTTTCCCAGTAAGCAAAGATCATGCTTCCAACTCACTTCCCAGTGGTTAGTGTTGTGGCTCTGGCCTGAGTTAACCTCCAGACACCTGTTTCTCTTTCCTGGAAAATGGGATAATTGGCGGGCGGTGTTGGCGCACGCCGCCTTTAATCCCAGCACTTGGGAGGCAGAGCCAGGTGGATCTCTGTGAGTTCAAGACCATCCTGGTCTACAGAGTGAGATCCAGAACAGGCTCCAAAGCTACATAGAGAAACCCTGTCTTGAAAAACAAAAAAAACAAACAAACAAAAATGGGCGACTAGGACGCTGGAGAAATGGTTCAGCAGGGAAGAGCCCAAGCCTGAGTTTGGATCCCAGTATCGATGTTCACAAACAAACAGCAACACAAATAGAAACCAGTGGATGGCCGTTGAGGTGGCCCAGCACTTGCCACCAAGCCTGATGACTTGAGTTCTAGCCTCAGGACCCAGAAATTGTAAGGAAAGTACCGACTCCTGCAAGTCGTCCCCTGGCCTCCTCCACACACACACCAACATCCGTACACATGCAAATAAATAAACTCAGTATAGTAATTGGTTAACCCCAGTGCTGCTGTTTGTGTCTGTAAGATAAGCTAGCGCTGGAGGCAGAGAAAGCAGTGTTGAGGGGGTTTGCTGCCTGCCTGCCTGCCCAGCTCCGGGCAGCAAGAGATCCTGTCTCAAAGGAATAAGGTGGACAGTGGCAGAGCAGAACTGATACCCCTCTGGCCTCTTCAAGCAAAAAAGCCATAAGAGGTGGTGACGGATTTAAAAATGGAATATGTGTGTGTTGCCTGCATGTGTCTATGTATGAATGTATGTATGTACACCATGTATGTGCCTGGTGCTCATGGGGGCCAGAAGAGGGCACTGGAGTTCCAGGTGGTTGTGAGCCAACGTGTGGTTTCTAAGAACCAGACCCAGGTCCTCTGCAAGAACAGCCAGTGCTCTTAAGCCCTGAGCCTCTCTGCAGTCCCAGAGTTTAAGTTTTGACGCCACTATCTTTCTTTCTTTTTTTCTTTTTTCTTTTTTTTTTTTTTTTTTATTTTTCGAGACAGGGTTTCTCTGTGTAGCTTTGTGCCTTTCCTGGGACTCACTTGGTAGCCCAGGCTGGCCTCGAACTCATCTAGATCCACCTGGCTCTGCCTCCCGAGTGCTGGGATCAAAGGCGTGCGCCACCACCGCCCGGCGACACCACTATCTTTCAAAGAGTATGCAATCCATATGGAGATTTCCTTTCAAAATTGATAGGTATGAGATGGATACTAAGAGGAAACAAACGACGACGAGGCGGCCGGCTTTACCACCCAGGTAAAGGGAGAGCAGTGCTGGCCACTGCGCTCACAAGGAATAGTACCTCTCCCTCCTATTTGACTGTCTGTCTCCACCACAAAACTGGCTTTCTCTCAAGGCCACCCTACTGCCTGCCTTACCCAGCCCACAGCAGGTACTTAGCAGGAGAAGATCCAAAGCCAACAACAGCATGGGCAGCCCAGGGTCCTGGGGAAAAAAAAAAAAACAAAATGCCTCTCACTTCAGTTCTCCAGAGACTCCCGACAGTCTGTTTATAGACATCCTTCTGTGGGGGATGGGCTCCTCATTCTTGGCACGGTTCTAGCCAGACACAGGCTCATTTCATCAGCGACCTCTGCTCTGGGATGTCACCGAAAGGGTGAGGGGTCATGGATCTCCCCATGGCCAGGAATACCAAGCATGCCAGACCAGCTCTCTGCATACCAGCCCTGCAAGACCCCTGCCCCTTCCACAAGGCCTAGCTTGTGTCCGAGCAGCCCCGGCATGCAGCCCTGCCACGCCACGCAGTGCGCCCTTCCGCAGGGAGGGAAGGGACGTGGGGGAAGAGCTTGCTCTCAGAACCCCGGTCACAGCCAACACTTGAACCTCGCTAGCCTCTGCATTTGCCCTTCTGATCTCCGGGCTGCCCTTTCTTCATCTCTACAGAACAAACCCTGTTCGTTGTTCAAGCCTGGCCCTTCCGGGAAGCCGTCCCGCGCCCTGGAAAAAGCTCCCGGGCCGAGCCCGGGTCCAGACCCTACCACTTCTTGTAATTTAGTCCACGGGGTCTCAGCTCAACCCTGGACATCAGATGTGGGGGGAGCCAGGCGGGTGGAGCTTTGATGGCTTAGACCAGTCAGTCACCTGTCAGCTCGGGAGCCTTGGCTAAGTTGTTTGGCGGCGCTGAGCCTCCTTGTAAAATTGAGAAAATAAAATAGAATAATTATGAAAATTAAATGAGATAATGCTCATTAGGCCATTAGCGTGGTGCCTTATGCACATTAAACTCACAATAAATGTTAGCCATTATCCGTGTTTCTGCTTTTCCTCCACTCCCATCCCATCCCCAGGATTCAGATAAGGCCTTGACTGTTTTTCAGTATCTGAAGGCAGAATTTTTTTTTTTTGAAGGCATAATTTTATTGGAACTAATCTCTTAGATTCCAGACATGAAACCTTCCTCCAGAGAGAAACAGCTCTATTGAGAACATGGCTAAGAACCAGAGACCCCAAGAGAGGTCTCAGGTCGGAGGGTAGGACTACCTTAAAGAGAGTGCTTTGGAGAAAAAAACCCGAGTGCTCACCAGCTGAGGAAAGAATCTGGAGGCTTAGAAATCAAAGTAACCAGTACAGGGCGTTTGTTTGTTTTTATTCTTGTTTGAGACAGGATCTCACTACAGCTTGGGCTGGCCTGAAACTCTTATGTAGACCAGACTGGCCTCAAACTCGCAGAGATCCTCCTGCCTCTGCCTCCCCGGTGCTGAGATTAAAGGAGTGCACCACCACACCTGGCCTCAGATTTGCTTTTTTTAAGGGATGAAAGGATTTATTCTGGCTTGTGGTTTGAAAGCAGAGTCTGTTGTGGAAAGGAAGGCATGGTGGTGTGAGTCTAAGACAGCTGGACAGAGGGACAGACACAGGTTAATGGGATTTTTGTCAGTACTGTACAGGAGTTCACCGAAAAGATGCGAAAAAGAAAGAAAGAGACTCTGGAGAGTCTATGTCCCCTTTGACAAAAGGAAGAGGGTTTGAACAATGGATGGTAGAGAAGTGACTAGCAAATATGTATGGGAAGCTAACGAAGCTGTGTGCTTCTTCAGTAAAATCTATTTATGCAAATGCATCGTGAAGGTAAGTCCTTTGGATAATAAGAATGGCTTTTCTGGGGCTAGACAGATGATGGCTGTTCTTGCAGAAGACCCAGGTTCAGTTTCCAGCACCCACACTGTGGTTCACAACCATCCTTAACTCCAGTTCCAAGGGATCTTCTGACCTCCTCGGGTACCAGGCATGTATGTGGTGCACAGACATGGATGCAGGCATAGCACTCATACACATAAAATTAAAATAAAATAAAAAAATCTTTAAAAAATTTAAAAGCAGCTTTTCTCGCTGGGCGGTGGTAGTGAACATATCCCACCCAGCACTGGGGAGGCAGAGGCAGAGGGATCTCTGAGTTCGAGGCCAGCCTGGTCTACAGAGTGAGTTTCAGGACAGCCAGGGCTGCCCAGAGAAACCCTGTCTTGAAAAACAAACAACAAATCAAACAAGCAACCAAAAAGAGTAGGTGTAGGGGTGCACATCAGAAGCCCCAGCTGTCTGGGGGTCTGAGACATGATTGCCTGAGCCTGAAAGTTTGAGACCAGCCTGGGTAACATTGGAAACACTGTCAGGAAGGATGGAAAGGAGGGAGGGAGGGAGGGAGGGAGGGAGGGAGGGAGGGAGGGAGGGAGGGAAGTAGCTGAGCCTGGTAATACACATCTATGATACCAGCACTTGGGAGGCAGATCATTCTCCACTACACAGCAAGTCTGAGGACAGCCTGGTCTACACGGGACCTTGTTTCAAAAACCTCCAGGGGAAAAGAGAGGCTCTCCTCTCACTCTGTCACAGGGAAGGCGCCTTCATGATTGAAAATTTATGCCTTGCTGTCGAGAGATAAAGACAGAGGTGGTGGCACTCGCCTTTAATCCCAGCACTCGGGAGGAGAGACTCGAGGATCTCTGTGAGTTCGAGGCCAGCCTGGTCTACAGGGCAAGTTCCAGGACAGCCAGGGCTCCAAAAAGAAACAAGGAAACAAACAAACAAAAGAGAACTCATACCATTTCTGTTGATTCTCAGTTGCCTTCAGCTCTGAGGTGCAAAAACAACGTAATTTATGGGTAGCACATTCACTCTGCCCTACTCTTCAACGGCCAAGACCAGAAATCTAGCAAGCCAGCAGCAATCTCTCTCTTTCCTGTGCCTAGTAGTAACCCTGTCCAGAAAAACCAGTCTTGACCATGAACCCGGATTTCCTCGTGTAGAGAAAGTTAGTATGCAGAAAGCGGTAAATAGTTGGAGATGCTCCTGGCTCCTGACTCACTGCTCCGGCTTCCCTGAGGCCTGTTTGGACTCCTGGGACTGCACTGTAGAGTGGTTAGATCCCCTTGTACTAAGTAACTCAAGTGAGTCTGTTCCTTGCACTTATAGGATTGTTGACAAAGACACTGCCTCTGTTCTCACGACTTGTCCAAGGTCCCTTGGGCTCTGAGCTACAGTCAGAGTTCTGGTTTCCATCCTGGAGCTCATCTCTGGAGATGTCCTAAGGCAGCTCCACACAGACTCTGGGCACAATCGGTGGAAGGGCCAACAGTCTTAGTGCTGTTCCAGGGCATAGAACAGAATCCACGGAGCCCCCAGGGGTCTCTCCCGGAAGCCACAAAAACAATGGCTGTCAGTTACTCAGTGCTCAGCCTGGATGAGGCACTATGCAAGTGGTGGAATAATTTCCAGCCTTCAGAACAACCTCACTGGGGTGCTGGGGAGCTGGATCCATTGGTGAAGAACTCACTGCACACACACACACGACCTGGATTCGGATACCCACTGTCCACATTAAAAACAAAAAAAGCTAGGCATGTCAGCATCTAGCCATGAGTGGTTGGAGCCAAGAGGATTCCTGAAGCTTGCTGGCTAGGTAGTCTTGGCAAATCAGTGAGCTCTAGGTCCAGTAAGAGGCCCTATCTCAAAAAATCAGATGGAAGCCAGGCATGGTGGCACATACCTTTATCCTGGCACTCCAGAGGCAGGTGGATCTCTGTAAGTTCAAGGCCAGCCTGAGCTATCTAAGGAGACCCTGTCTGAAAACAAAACAAAGTGAACAAACAAATAAGGCCAAAAGTATGCTGTCCCAAGATTCTGCACTGCTACCAGAAGCCCTTCACGTCGGCTTCACAGAGACTAGTCTAATGGCCTTAACCATCCCAGCTCTCCATGACACCATTAGGAGCTCCAGCCTAGTCACTGTGCCTCCTCCGCCTGATCTGGGCTCCGGGCTGTGGGCTGTGGGCTGGGAGAGTATCTGGTTGTTTACCAGGAATTTGGATCTTCTTCAGAGAAAAGCACAGATGACCTATTAGTCTAATTCAAGCACTTAGCAAGGAATGACTGTACCATTCACACCCCCAGGCCCAGGCTAATGGAGCCAAAGCAAATGGAGAGGCCTTGGCTGCTCAGAAATCTCCCCGGGAGCAGAGAAAGAAGGAAGGCGAGTAGACCCTGTGCCCCCACTGGAGTTTCCTGGGAGGCAGCTTGGCTGAGTATTTCCTGGGCTGGGCAGGCTCTGAGGATACAAGAATACGCAGGGAGAGGCTTGCCTATTCCACCCACCACTCTGACAGTGGGGTGTGTGTGTGTGTGTGTGTGTGTGTGTGTGTGTGTGTGTGCAGGAACACATGTCCACTCAGATCAGAGGATAACTTACAGGAGCTGGTTCTCAAATTCTACCAGGTGGGTCCCAGGGGTCAAGTTCAGGTCATCAGGCTTGCCAGGATGGATGTACCTTTGCCCAGCGAGCTATCTGCTCTTCAGAGGACTGGGGCTTGGTTCCCTCACGTGGTAGCCCACAACTGCTTGAAACTCTAGTTCCAGGGAATCCGATGCCCTCCTCAATGTCAGTGGGCACCAGGCACGCATGTGATGCACACACATGCACGTAGGCAAAACACTCAGACATATGAAATAAACTCTTAAGTAAAAAGACAAACGACAAAAACAGTGGCTGGGGACATGGTCCAGTGGCAGAGCACTTTCCTAACATGTGCAAGGCCCTCGGTTTCATCTTCATCATAACACACACAAGTGCACACACACACACACACACACACACACACGCACGTGCGCACATGCGTGCACACACAGGCCCATGCACGCATGTACAATCTTAAATCAGAGAAAAAACGGAAAGTGCTCTGGTTTGAACCTGATTTATCTCCACAGGAAGTTTTGTTGGAGTTCAGTCCTCATTGTGAGGTATTCAGGAAGTGGAGGCTGTGCGTGGTGGTGCACGCCTTTAATCCCAGCGCTCGGGAGACAGAGGCAGGAGGAGCTCTGTGAGTTTGAGGCCAGCCTGATCTATATAATGAGTTCCAGGCCAGCCAGGGTTGCATAGTGAAACTCTGTCTCACCCACCCCTCAAAAAAAGAAATTGGAAACAATCCAACTTTGGTATTTAGAGGTGGGACCCTGAGAAGTGATCAGATAAGATTATCAAGGGAATGCCTCCATGATTGAATACTGGTGAGAGAGAGAGAGAGAGAGAGAGAGAGAGAGAGAGAGAGAGAGAGAGAGAGAGAGAGAGAGATTCTGCCAGCCAAGCCATTACCAGAGACAGTCCCTTGATCTTAAACCAGAAGTAAACCAAATAAACCTCCTTTTAACAAAAATGGAATCCCATGGTCTTCTTGGCTCTGCTTCCTGGTAGCTGGGATTACAGGTATGAGCCACCATGCATGGAGAAATCTCTTTTCTCTTATAATTTACCAGGTCTGTGATACTGTTATCAGCAATAAAAGATGAACTAAGTAGGGGCAGAAGGATCATAACACACACACACACACACACACACACACACACACACACACACACCGAGTTGAAGATCATCCTCTCATCTCCAACTACACCTCGAGTAGGAGACAAACCTTAGCTACAGGAGACCCTGTCTCAAAAACCAAACAAACACATAGCTCATTGGGTAGAGGTGCTTGCACCAACCCTGACTACCTGAATTTGAACTCTGGGACCCACGTGAAAGGTGAGAAGTGTCTGTGGTGATATATTATGTACTCTAATAAAATTTGCCTGAAGATCAGAGAACAGAACAAGCCACTAAACTAAACATAGAGGCCAGGCTGTGGTGACACACACCTTTAATCCTAGCACCAAGGAGGCAGAGTGAGTTCAAAGCCATCTGGACTACATGAGATAGATTCAGTCTAGGAGAGGAAACAGAGCCAGGCAGTGGTGGCACACGCCTTTAATCCCAGGAAGTGATGGCTGGGTAGAGAAAGGTGTATAATGTGTGAGGAGACAGGAACTAAAGGCTTTTTGGCTGAGGAAGCTCATTTGGTTGAGGCTTTTTTGGCTGGAGCCTTTTGGATGAGGACTCAGAGGAATTCAGTCAGCGGATTCATGGAGTTAGCCAGGTGAGACATGGCAGTGGCTTGTTCCTCTGATCTTTCAGCATCTGTACCCCAATATCTGGCTTTTTTATTAAAAGATCTTTTAAGATTTGAGCAACAAGTGTCTCCTTCAAATTGTCCTCCGACCTCCACACATGCACCATAGCATGCCTATTTGCTCACACACATAACAAAATTAAAAACACAATCAAATATCCACGAGTTCAGAGCTGGTTAAACAAGCTATGCATAAGAATGTACACCATACAAGACCATGTGTGCCGTGAGGAGGAGTAGGCTCAGCTCAAGCTCCATTCACAGATGCCGCGAGATGTTTGTGAATTACGCTTCAATGTGCAGCCCCACACACATCAACACATAACCCCAACTCTTGTGTTACAGACGTGCATGGAACATTCCGGAAGTTTGAGAGAGACGACTAACAGATTCTCCTTTCTTCTTTAGAACTGTCTGTTTTGTCCAGACTGCTTCCTACAGCATACACCACAATTGCTCATTTTTACTATGTGCCGGAGACGATGCTTGACGTGATGTACCTCATTCCTTGTGAGGTGCAGCCAATGCTTTGGCATGTTACAGATGGGGTTAGTAAATCTCAGAGAGGCTCAGACCAAGGCTGCACAGCTCTTGACTGACAAAGCCAAGACTTGTTGAGAAAGTATCAGTTTCTTCTCTCATTGCTGTGGCAGAATACTTGACAACCAACTCGGGGAAGAAGAATTTCTTTTGGCTCAGTTTGAAGGGATGGAAATCCATGGGGCTAGTCCGAGCTTGTAGCCATGTTGGCAGGAGCATGAGGCTTGCTTCCATGGAAGCAGAGATGGAAAGGGCCTACCTTGAGGCCTGCTGTAGGGAGGTACTTCATCCCGTTAAGCCCCGCCTCTCAAAAGTTCCACAGGAAGCAAATGAGGTGAAAGGGCTCCATGAGCTTGAGGTCAACCTGGGCCACATGGCAAGGGACAGCCAGCAGCACTTCGTGCTCCGGCAAGTCCCTGCTTCCCAGAAAGAAGGCTGGGGTAGAACACTGAGAAATACCTCAGGGGGAGAGTTCTTGGCCTAGTGTAGTCAGGCCCTGGGTTTGATTCCAAGCTTCACCATAAAAAGGAAGGAAGGAAGGAAGGGTGGAGGGTCGGAGGGTGGGAGGGAGAGAGGAAGGAAGAAAGGAAAGAAGAGGAGAGGAAGGAAGGAAGGGAAGGAGGGAGGGAGGGAGGAAGGAAGGAAGGGAAGGAGGGAGGGAGGGAGAGAGGGAGGGAGGGAGGGAGGGAGGAAGGAAGGAAGGAAGGAAGGAAGGAAGGAAGGAAGGAAGGAAGGAAGGAAGGAAGGAAGGAAGCCAAGCATGGTGACCAGCACCTGTAACCCTGGCGCTCAGGAGGTTGAGGCAGGAGGATCTGTAACTCCTGTTCCAGGGTGCCCCTTTTTGACCTCTGTAGTCACACATGTGGTACATAGCACTCACAAACATAAACTAAAAAATAACTCTAAGAAATAATTTTAAATTACAACAGAGACTTAAATGAATCAATGTGTGTTCTTGAAGACAGTACCTATTAAACAGTATTTGGCATACCGGTTAAGCTCAATAAAGGCGGGTTGTTATAAAGTTTTGCTGCATTTATCACCCTGTTCTTTTCTTGACTGTCTGCTCTGTGTCTCTACTCTGGCATGTGAAAGGACTGAGAACAGTGTCTGAGTCTCACTACCTCAGAACCTCTTCCACCCACCACAGTGTCTTACGGAGAGACGGCCTTTGAAAGAATGAATGAATGAATGAATGAATGAATGAGCAAATACAGCTCTATAAATACAGTCTTCCAACTCTGCTTGGGAAGATGTTTCCTTACTCCAGGAGGATTAAATTCGCTGAGAGCGAGAACAGCCTCTGCTTTCTGCTGGGCCTGTAATGATCTGGAACAGATCAGTGTCTCAGAGGGCTCAATAAATGGTGTGGCTGACTGAGGGCCTCAGCAGCAGTGGTAGAGTCTAGGCAGGATCCCAGAATCACCCAGAGTTGGGATGGGTACCACCTTATATCATACTATTTTTCTTCCATCTCTAGGCAGGATCCCAGAATCACCCAGAGTTGGGATGGGTACCACCTTGTATCATACTATTTTTCTTCCACCTCTGTGGCAAGCGAGGCTGAGAGGCTTGTCTGACGCCATCCAGCAGTTAGCAGTAGGGCTCCTGTGTCTCCTCATCACCCTATCAGTGCCCTCGCGTACGAGACATACCACTAATCTTATATAAACTTCCAATTTAAGAAAATGGATAAAGATCAGAGTTTCAGGTCAAAACGTTTAATCATGATCCAAGGGGCTGGGGACTTGGGGACAGTAGTAGGCGCTAAGCAAGACCCAAAGGCTTCAGCTCTTGATGCCCCAGTGTTCAGGATCGCAGGGCAGGGCAGTGTAGACCGCGGGCTCTCACCTTCCATTCAGAGGGGCTGAGGGGACGGGAACACAAGCCTTCCTCACAAAGGGAATGCCTTCCTCAGCTGCCTCGGAACCCTCAGCCCTGCCTTCCTGAAGAATGCAACAGGGGATGACTGATCGGTTAGGCTCTGGGCGGGCGATCCTGGGAAACAGGAAGAAGGGTGGGGGGTGGGGAAGCAAATCACCACCAGAATCTATGGCCAAACGGGGGTGACAAAGTCCTAAGGAGGGACGGCCGGAGACAGATGAAGGAAGGGGTAAGGGAGGTTTGAAAACCAGCCAGTCAGGATCCGAAGGTCACAGGCCCCGGCTTCTCCCAAGCCCTCCTCCGGAGCAGACAGGACGTGCCAGGCGGGATGCCTGCTGGGGTCCAGGGTTGTGGTGTTGCTCACTGCATCTTCTTCCAGAGGCTGTCGTTTTCTCGCCCGTAACAGGCTGCAAGTCCCTGAGGAAGCCCAGCTACCAGAGGGGTTGAAGCAGAACCAAGGTAAGCACGAAGAAAGAAAGAACGGGCAGCCTGGGCTGGGGTCTCGGAGCCGGGCTATGGTTCTGTGGAAGAAACGGAATAGAGTCAGCCCAGAGGACGTCTCCCTTCATCGCCTAAGCCTCAGTCACGTGACCTTCCCCTTCCCGGGACCTGTGTGCATCACAGGTCTATATTGTTGATGGCATCTCTCCCACCTTGTCCCTTTGTCCGCCTGGCCTGCATTTCCTCCGACTGGTGCAGTCATAATCTTGACCTACATGACCGAGGAAGTCTTACCTCCTGCATCACAGAAAAGGTCGAGCCGTCCCAGTCCTGGGAGAAGAGTTGTCTGTGGAAATGCATCTTAGCTGCAATGGCCTCCGCTAGGTACAGGAGAAAAAGGAGATTGGAGCAAGGTGCCGGGAAGTTTCTCTGACTCCCAAAGCAAGAAGGGGAATGCCGTGGGTCCCTGGAATACAGTGGACAGGTGGGTAGGAAGCGGGAGGACATTCTGACTCATTCTGCTTGCTTGGTCAAGTTCATGGGGCCTAGGCAGGTTGAACAGGCAGCATGGAGGTCATTCTGGGAGTGGGGGGAGGGAGGAGGGAGGACGGCTTCATTGGAAGGCTAGAGGGCGAAGCCCAGAAGAGGGATGCTCTGACTAAAAAGATAGACAGGACCCAAAGAGTGGGCCCCACAGCCGACCCTTCCTCTCTCTGCCAGTATGACCTGGCTCCAGGGGCTGGGTGTAAGAGGAACATACGCACTGAGGCAGGGGTTCTGGGAGAACGACCTTTCCAGCTGTTCACACTCGTCCTGCAGGTTGCCACTGCCTCGGCAGGTGCAGCTTAAGGCAACACTGGCATTGACCTTGCTGATGAAGTTAGGGGTCATGGCAGTCCCTGGTGGGTGAAGAGAGGAAGGGGGGTGGTGGTCAGTGGCTAGACAAGTTCCAACTTCGGCCTCCATCTTCTCCCACCTGTCTCAGGACCTCAGCACCATGCTGGGTGCTGTCTCCAGTGCACTTACACCTCAGAGCTGACCGCGCTAAGGATTCCCACACATGCCCCAGCCTCACCAATCAGCCCCATGTAGGCCCGCAGACATCTGGACTGCTCAGTTGTACAAGTCCCCAGGATGTCCATAGGATGGCAGTGGGTCTGGAAGTCCATCAGGCGTGATCTGGAAGAAAAGGAAGTTTCCAGGGTCCCCACTGAGGATCCGAGTTGTGGAAGTTTCCAGGGTCCCCACTGAGGATCCGAGTTGTGGAATACTATTTAACTATGTAAAGACGTGTTACCTTTGTTCACGCGGTGGAATATGACTTTAACTGTGTAAAGGCGTGTTACTTTTGTTTATGCTGCATTTGTTTGATTATGTAAAGATGTGCTGCGTTTGTTTTGCCTTCCTGCCTAAAAAGAAAGAGCCGAAGAGCCGATAGCCAGGCAGTAGAGAGACAGGCGGGGCTGGTGGGCAGAGAGAATAAATAGGAGAAGGAAGAGAGAGAAGGGGGAAGAAAGAAGAGAATGAGGAGAAAGAGAGGGACATGCCCGGGGCCAGAAGCCAGACAGACAGACACAAGAAGCAGTGAAAGCAAGAGGTACAAAGAAAAGTAAAAAACAAAAGGCAGACAAAGAGAAACAGGTTAATTTAAGTTAAAAAAAAAAAAAAAGCTAGCCAGAAACGAGCCTAAGCTAGGCCGAGCATTCAAAACTAACAGTAAGTCTCTGTGTCGTGATTTGGGAGCTCGTTGGTGGCTCAAAAGAAAAAGCGTGCTACAGATCTGGACTTGACCCTCACTGCCCTCCAGCTGCCCACGCCTGTCCTCATGCTCCCTCCCCTTCTGCCTTCAGGACTACCTCCATCACAATTCAGTTACCTCTCCCAGAGCCCCACAGCCCATCACTATGAATGTGCGCGCCATAGTCCCTAGTCACATGATCAGTTACAGCTTCCTTCAAGTTTCCTTGACCGTAAAACAGAGAGGACCACAGCATTACCATCACGAGGATGAAACAGAAGGCATAAATTGCATTCGGCATAGAACCTGGCACTCGTTATGGGTTTAGCGAACGCCAGATACTCTGATTATTAACATTCATCCTACATTAGGTGAGATGGTCACCTTAGTCTCTCTTTCTGTTGCGATAAATTTGGGGATTTTATTTTAGCTCACAGCTCCAGGTTACAATCCAACAGAGCAAGGAAGCCACGGCAGCAGGAGCTTGAAGTGGCCAGTCACGCCCACAGAGCAGGGGAGGAGAGGATGGATGATGCATGCTTGTATTTAGCTCACTCTCTCCTTCTTTATTCAGTCCGGGATCCCAAGACCAGGGAACAGCATTGCTCACAATGGTGGGTTCTCCCACATCAATTACTGTAATTAAATGTAATCCCCAGGGCTGGAGAGACGGCTCAGCACTCAAGAGCATTGGCTGCTTTTCTAGAGGACAGGGGTTCGATTCTTAACACCCACATGGTGGCTCACAACCATCTGTAACTTCCATCCTAGAGGACTAGATGCCCTTTTCTGGCTCCCAGGGTACCAAGCATGTACATGGTACACATACATACATGCAGATAAGACAAAATACATATAAAATCAAAATAAGTAAATCTTAAAAAAAACCAAAAACACTAGCACACCAGTTTTCTTTAGGTGCTAAAACTGAGTATGTCTTGTATCTGTTTCTTCAGTTTGTGTTACATTTTGCCTTGTGCTAGGTGAATTGTTTACTTTCCTATTACTTCTCCCCAACTAGGAACCCTTAAAGGCCAGTATTTTACTCATTTTAAAATGTGTGAGATGATAGTAATGGCTACTAGAACAGTGACCACAGGTGCACAGAATGGTTAAAGACCAAGTCACATGCCTGCCTTCCAAAGCCAACTTAGAAACTGACTTCCACCTGACATGGTAGTACACACCTTTAATCCCAGGAGGCAGAGGTAGACAAAGCTCTGAGAGTTTGAGGTTAGCCTGGTCTACCTACGAAGTTCCTGACAAGCCAAGCCTACCTAGAAAGGTCCTATCTCAATACAAAAAAAAGAGTAAGAAAAGGAAAAAAGAAACCAGACTTTCTCCCCATTGCCCCCGAGTGTGTTATTTTCACTTCTTTCTACTATGATTTGCTCATTTGTAAACTGAGGATGATACAAAATAGTAATAGCAACCATCTTATAGGTTTTTTTTTGCTAAGCTTAGACAAGTAAATACTAAGTATTTAAAGCAGCATCAAGTCTGTAAGAAGTGGCTAGAAATGTTAGTATTATTACTCAGAGTTCCAAGTACAAGCTTTTTTTAAAAAAAAGATGCACTTATTTTATTTTATATGTCTGAGTGTTTGCCTGCATGTATGTATGTGCACCATGTGTGTGCCTGGTGCCCATGGAGGCCAGAAGATGGAGTTGGATCCCCTGGAACTGGAGTTATCGACCATTGGAGCCATCATGTGGGAACTGAATTCAGGTCCTCTACAACAGCCTTGGGTGCTCTTTACAGCGGAGACACATAAACTAGTGTTTATGTGTTAAGATTATATCTGCCTGACTTTGAAACATCTTACTCATGCCCACCCTGCTCCACAGGGGAGGGGAGAAGCATATCATATATGAAAGACTCAAGACACAGATGTGCCTGTTTTTGTTGTCTAGATGGAAAAATGTCTGGCAGGGAATGCTCTCCAGAATAGTGACAGAATATTGAGTGATGCTTTAACTTATTTTTATTAGCATATATTAATTATGCATGATAATGGGCTTTGTAAAGACATTCTTATTACATTTTTAATTTTTGTCTTTTGAAATTGTCTTACTGTGTTTTTCAAGGTGGTCTTAAACTCCTGGATTCAAGCATCCTCCTGCCTCAGGCTCCTAAGATTCTGTCTAGTGTTCGGTAAAAACTAGGCTAACACTACAGATCTCATGGGATTCTGGTCAGAGTTAACTCGATTGGAGTGTTCGGCCTTCTGCAGAAGAGCAAGTGAATGCTAGTGCTCCTTAAGAACTTGATTTTGAGTTATTTCTATTATCGTTTTTTTTTAAGACAAGGTCTCACATAGCCCATGCTGGCCTTAAGTTCACGATGTATATGAGGATGTTCTTACATTTCTGCTCTCTCCACGTTGGCCTTCAAATGCTGAGAGTTCAATGTGAGCCACTATCCTGGCTTGGAATTTTATTTCTTTTTTAATTTTTAATGAAAAATACTTTCCTTGTTTATATAGGGAGTGGCTAGGGAGCCGTAGTCTGTGAATGAGGATGAGAAGGCACCTTTCAGGAGTCACTTCTCATCACCTTCCATTGGCTGAGACGCTATCTTTCTTGGTTCTGCAGCGGCCTACTTCTGCCTGGTCCAGAGGCTCTGGAGGTCCTCCTCCTCTGCCTCCCCACCCCAGGAGTTCAGGGATGCAGCGGCAAACCACTACATCCCAGTGCCTCCCAGCACTCAGGAGGCAGAGGCAGGAGGATCTCTGAGTCCAAGGCCAGCCTGGTTTACCTAGTGAGTTCCAGGATAGCCAGGACTATGTAGAGAGACCCTGTCTCACAAAAACAAGAATAAATAGAGAGAGAGAGAGAGAGAGAGAGAGAGAGAGAGAGAGAGAGAGAGAGAGAGAGAGAAAGGAAAGGGACGGAAGGTAGAAAGGAAGAAAGAAGAAAGGAGAAGAGAAGAAGAAAAGGAAGAAGGAGAAAGAAAGAAAGAAAGAAAGAAAGAAAGAAAGAAAGAAAGAAAGGAAGAAAGAAGGAAAGAGAAAAAGGGTTTCTGGAGCTAGTGAGATAAAATCACTTCCTACCAAACCTGAAGTCCTGAGTTTCCTCCCTCTCTATCCACAACCTACTTAGTGGAAGGAGAGAGTTGACCTTTGACCTCCACACGTGCATTCTGACTCCGGAGGCTGCAGGACTACCCCACCTCCCTCACCTCACTAAATAAATGAATAAATAAACGTAGGGGGTTTATTTGTTTTTGTTTTCTTTTAGGCAGGGTCTCAATTTGTGGAACTAAAGTTGACCAGGCATTTAGGAGGAAGAGAAAGGAAGATCAAGAGTTCAGGGCTGCATGAGACCTTGTCTGAAAAAATAAAAAAAAAGAGTCATGGCCAGGAGCGGTGGGGGTGTCTTTATAATCCCCTGCACCCAGGAAATCAAGGGGGAAGCTTAGGCTACATAATGTAGTGGACAGCCTGGGCTACGGAATGAAGGGCAGGAGGGAGGATTTCACAAAATGTCCAAGGTAAAACAGCCAGTGGGCTCTCGGTGTCCTGGGACATCAAGTGCGGCTTTTGCGGAAGGAGAGCCAGACCCCGATAGAGAGGTGTGCCACGTCGCTGCCCATCCCGCCCACCCTCACTGGGCACCTGCAGAGAGGGTCCGCCCGGCAGAAGCTCCGAAGCTCCAGGCAGTTGGGGACCTCAGAAGGGAGGGCGCAGCTGGGGGCGATGGTGTTGCGCCGGCGCTCCCCACAGCCCACATCCTCGGGCCTGCAGGGGCACAGCAGCAGGGCCTGGGCATGGGACTCCGCCGCCTTCTCGAAGAAGGAGCGCAGCTGCGCCAGGCAGAGGTGGCGCTGGCAGCGGAACCCCGAGCACGCCTCCCCGTAGGCCTTGCGCAGGCGGTCACACTTGTCGTTAAGAGTACAGATCATAGCGAATTTGAGGCAGAGGTCCGAGTCTGTGGGGAGAGCAGCGCCATGTCACCAGGCTGGGTCTCACGAGGGAGCCCAGCAAAATCCCTGAGGTGACAAGTAGTTGAGGTACCAGAAAGAAAGGAATGTCCTGAATTAATCCACTCCTGACACTTCTCTCAGAAACTCTATCTGGTTCCCTGCCCTCGTCTGGTCTGGTCTGGTCGTCGTAGTCATCATCATCACCGTCATCATCACCATCATCACCGTCAACATCACCACCCACATACATCTAACACCTACTCATTTATCTAGCATCCGAGCAGGAGACAGCTCAAATAAACAGAAGGGGTTCCTTGATCCTAGGCAGTGATGGTAGGAATCACCAATCAGAAGCTCTGCAACACCCCAGAGAACTTTCCAACCATTAGGACGGTGCAACCAAACCCTGCTTAGGTTTGACTGTGGCCTCTCTATTCTGTTAGGGTTTTGCTGGTTTGTTTTGAGGGGGTATTTTTTTTTCTTTTTAAGTGTGTGTGTGTGTGTGTGTGTGTGTGTGTGTGTGTGTGTGAGAGAGAGAGAGAGAGAGAGAGAGAGAGAGAGAGAGAGAGAGAGAGAGAGAGAGAGATGCTGTGGAGCATGTGTGGGAGCCGGAGGACAACTTCAGGAAGTTGTTTTGAGGCAGGATCTCACTATGTAGTCCCGGCTGGCCTGGAAATCAGGCTGGCCTAAAACTCACAGAAATTCACCTGCCTCTGCCTCCCGAGTGATTAGCAATAGTGATTTCCAGGCTAGCCGGGACTACATAGTGAGATCCTGCCTCAAAACAAGAACAAAAGCATTAACAATAACAACACACACACACACACACACACACACACACACACACACACACATATATTCTTCCAGGCATAGGAGTGTACTCATATAATTCTAGCACTTGGAGCAGAAAAATAAAGAGCAGAACCTCAAGGCTAGCCTGGGCTGCATAGCAAAACAAGAAAAATCCTAATTTTAAAAATAAGAACCAACTATAAAATAAATCTTTCTTGTATTTTAAAAACTAGTGCCTGAGCCGGGCGGTGGTGGCGCACGCCTTTAATCCCAGCACTCGGGAGGCAGAGCCAGGTGGATCTCTGTGAGTTCGAGGCCAGCCTGGTCTCCAAAGCAGGTTCCAGGAAAGGCGCAAAGCTACACAGAGAAACCCTGTCTCGAAAAACCAAAAAACAAACAAACAAACAAACAAACAAAAAAAAACAACAACAACAAAAAAAAAACACTAGTGCCTGAACTTATTCTTTGATTTTTGTTTGTTTGGCTTGTTTTTTTGTTTTTGTTTTTGTTTTGATAGGTAGCCTAACCTAGGCTAGCTCAGAACTCATTTTGTAGCTGAGGATGACCTTGAACTCCTGATCATCCTGCCTCTACTTCTCCAGAGCCTGGATTAGGGCCATGCATTTCTGTATTCTTTCTCAACCAGTTCACAGCCTCATTGTCCTGGGGAAAATGCACTTTACAGGCCTTTTGCATTGACGGTTCCCACCTGAGTGACCCCTGTGGGGAATGAGATGCTTTCTACTTTTTTCTGCCCAACTTCTCACCCACCCCATTAGAATGGTTGACAACAAGCAATCTCCTAGTCCTTGGGGAGTTCTGAAAAAACTACTTTCATGGCCACCTTAAATGTGGATAAATACTCCATTTCAGCATGTTTTCTGCGGCCTGCTGCTGCTCCCACACACCCTTCCTGAGGACCAGCGGCCCTAATGGGCTCTGGAGGTTTCCCTAGTAACTGTTGCTTTTTAATGACTTCGGTGAACTTAGACTGCTGCACCACAGCTCAGACTTCCATCCTGACACAGCAGGCAGAAACCCTTCCCCCCAAAACCCCTTAGTGTATGCGCCCCTCGGCCACCCTCCCCTCAGAGCCCAGGCCCGGCCTCCCTTTCCCCAGGCTTGGCCGCCACACCTGGTTTGAGCATGCTCAGTTTGTTGAGATTCATTTTCCAGGGTTTGCTGGTCACTGTGTCTTCATAGGGTGAGACATCTAACTCGTAGTCACCTGGAGAGGACAGGGAGGACGTGAATGTCAAGGGCAAGCACTTCGAAGGGGAGCAGCGAGGGCTTAAGTCGCCGGGTCGGGCTGCACATACACACACACACACACACACTCACTCACTCACTCGCACCCCTCACTTCATCCCTCCTAGAAGTCTGAGTCGGTAGGAAGAAACTGAGGATGAGAGGTTCACACTAGCTTAATAAGAAGGGGAACTGGGGCAGACATGATGGCACCCAGCTTTCCTCACAGTACTCTGGGACAAGGCAGCCAGATCTCTATGAATGAGAGGCCAGCCTGGCCTATACTAAGTGAGTTTCATTTCATGCCAGCCAGAGCTACACAGTGAGACCTTGTCTCAAATAAAGGGGTGGGGGGTGGGGGGTGGGGCGGGATATAAAATCTACACTGATCCCAGAATTTCTGCTCTCAAGTATAGACATTGCCTGTGGGCACACACTCAAACACAGAGACGCCTTCTCACTTTCTCTTGCCATTAGGGAAGGGGCGGCAATGGACTGTGCTCTAGGCTTGACCACTGGCTGTGGAGACACATGATACCAGAGTGACACCAGGTACGGAGCTGGACCAGAATGAGAGAACCAGAGGAAGGAAAGACACAAGGACCCCACAACCAACACATCTCTCCCAGTCATCCTGTGGGGCTGTGGGCTTCTGAAGGGCACTCGCTAGGTTATAAGCATGGCAGGTGCTCAATAAATACTAATTAGTAAATGTTGGGGGCTGGGATGCAGCTCAGTAGTTAGAATGCTTGCCTGGCATGTACAAAGCCCTGGGTTCAACCCCCAACACCAACAATAAATCGGGCATAGTGGCTCCTGCCTGTAATACCAGCATTCAGGAAGTGGAGCTAGGCAGATCAAGAGTTCATGGTTGGGGCTGGGTCAGCAGTTAAGAGCACTGACTGCTCTTCCGGGAGACCTGGGTTCGATTCCCAGCACCCACATGGCAGCTCACAGCTCTCTGAGCCTCCAAGATCTGACATCCCTACACAGACATATATGCAGGCAAAACACCAATGTACATAAAATAAGAATCAATAAATTATTTTAACAAAAAGAGTTCATGGTCATCCTTGGCGACACAGCAGGTTAGAAGCTAGCTTGGGTAGATGAGACCCTGTCTCTAAATCAATCACATTGGAAGAGAGAGGTAAGCACCCAATGGGCCTTTGTAAAGGCATCCTGAAGACTACAGGAGCATGGAAGTCAGACAAACAGAAGAGGATGGGCGTTAAGAAAGGATGACCTGGGAGTTCCTAGGGGGAAGTGGGAGAACCCCAGAAGATGTCTCTGGGGAAGATCGGAAAGAGAAACGATGAGGATGAAGACTGGAAAGCAGGACAAAGAGTGTTGTAGACGGCATCACCACTTCGTTTCTGCCCCATCACCAACCCTGTCGGAGGGCTACACCTCCCACCTGTGGCCATGGGACTTCCATGTCCCCTGGGAGAGGAAGACACACGCTCAGCCCACTGGTGTCAGGCTTGGCCATGTGACTTGCGTCAGCCTACGGAGTTTAAGCTAAAATGATGTCACTCACATCTGAGCAGGAGTTTTAGAACCATCACACGGTTCTGCTCCTCCTCCTCTCTACCAGCCTGGATCCACCCATGAAGATGAAAGGCAGAAAAAAGTCAGCTGATGGAAACTGGCATCAGATGGAAAACATGGGCAAAGAAATACATTTTTCAGCCAGGCAGTGGTGACGCAGGCCTTTAATCCCAGCACTTGGGGAGGCAGAGGCAGATGGATCTCTGTGTACAGAGCTAGTTCCAGGACAGCCAGGGCTACACAAAGAAACCTGGTCTTGAAAAAACAAAAAAAGAAAAGAAATACATTTTCCTTTTGAAAAGCCAGTGGTCTGGGGGAGGGCTTGTTGTAACTGCAGTTTAACCTGGTAATTTCCTTCCTTCCTTCCTTCCTTCCTTCCTTCCTTCCTTCCTTCCTTCCTTCCTTCCTTCCTTCCTTCCTTCCTTCCTTCCTTCCTCCTCCTCCTCCTCCTCCTCCTCCTCCTCTTCTCTCTCTCTCTCTCTCTCTCTCTCTCTCTCTCTCTCTCTCTCTCGTTTTTTTTCAAAACAGCAGAGGCTGGTGAATCTCTGAATTTGAGGCCAGCCTGGTCTACAGAGTGAGTTCCAGGACAGCCAAAGCTACACAGAGAAACCCTGTCTCGAAACAAAAACAAAAAACAAAACAAAACAGATGAGGAATTTCAGGATTTATAGGATTAAGAGATGCAACTTTTTCTCCTATTCAGACACAGATGATAAGCCTGGAGAGGGTTCTGAACTATAAAGTTGGTCATAACTCAACTGGGAAGAAAAATAAATCAAACCCATGGTTACCCTGGCCGACATTGGGATCTCTCGGCTGATGAAGGGGGTAAGCAGTAAAGCCTGCCATTGGACTAATATACTCAGGAGAAAAGAAAATAGATTAAAGCAGTGACTCCCATGGAGGCCTGACAAGGGACTTTCAATTAGGTCTAGAAGGGAGCACGTGTCTTAAGTTGTGGAAAAGGCTGCTGGGCTCAAGAGATGACAGAAATCAAAGATATAAAAAGCAATTATGTGTTAGGCAGCCAAGAGCTACCAGCCCATATTAAGAGAGACGATGAGACTTAAAATCCCAACATCCTTCAGGCAGGAAGCAGACTGAGAATATTGCTCAGTCCCCAGGGAGGCTGCAGCGCCCATTTTAAACATGGCCAAAGAGAATAACAGAAAGGCCAGAACCTGGCAGAGGGCTGGGCCAAGAGTCCTACAGAAGAACGCACAGATCAACTGCGTCCTTAAAGCACAGGGGACATCCCTCTTCCTAGGGGAGAGGGCCTTTCAGCACCAGCCGTGAGTCGGGGTGCCCTGTGCCTCCCAGCCTCCCGTCTGAGGTTATTTGTGTCTTTGACTTGTGTCTGTGTTCTGCGAAGGTACAGAAGGCATAGGACTTGTCTTTTTCAATGTATGGGTTTCTAGATCAAGAGGAACCAGATCCAGACCCAGCAGAGAAAATTCCATGAGCTAGGACATATGCCCATGTTCTCTACACTCAAAGGCTGAGGGCAGGAAGACACAGGTCTGAGGCCATTCTGAGCTTCATAGTAAGACCCCTGAGCAAAACTCAAAAGTGTCCAAGTACCGGAAGAGGGTGTCAGATGCCCTGGAACCGGAGTTAGAGACAGTCATGAGCTGCCCCCAGGGTGCTGGGAATTGAACTCAGGTCTCTGGAAAAGCAGCCAGTGCTCTTAACCACTGACACCACTCTCCAGCCTCTCCCTTCGCCACCCCGTTTTGTTTTGTTTGTTTGTTTGTTTGTTTGTTTTTGAGACAAGGCTTCTTACTGGCCTCGGACTCACCAAGCAGGCTCGGTTGTCTGGCCAGCACAGCCCAGGGGTTTATTTTTCTGCTTACCCGGCACTGGAATTACAAATGTCACATGCCCACTTGTTTGTTTTAATGTGGATTCTGAGCTCAAACTTAGGTCTTTATGTTTGCAAGGTTGACTGAGCTACCTCCCTGGCACTTTTTGATCTTTTTTTTTTTTTTAATGAAAGTTTTTGGTTTTTGTTTTGTTGTTTGAGACAGAGTCTCACTAGCTTAGGCTAGCCTCAAATTTGTGGGGATCCTCATACCTCAGTCTCTCCAATGCTGGCATTACAAGCCTCCGTGCTTACCTATGGAAGTCTTTTTTGTTATCACAACATAGTCCCAGCACTTGGGAGACAGAGGCAGGCTAATCTCTGAGTTTGAGGCTAGCCTGGTCTACAGAGAGAGATCCAGGACAGCCAAGGCCACACAGAGAAGCCTGTCTCAAAAAACCCAAAATTAGTTATATAATTAATCCGAGCTGATGAGCAGGGAGGTGGGAGGGAGGGGAGGAGGGAGGGGCAGGGGGAGGGGGGCCCTACATCCAGAGACAGATGTGAATCTTGTGCGTGGCTCCCTCTGAGCCTTCTCTCTTGCTGCGTCCAGTCTGGTTAATGAAAACCTTTCTGTTACAAGCTGCAGCGATGTGCTACTTCCCACCCTCTGATTCAGGAGATCCCGTGGTGTTCCGAACCTGTTGTGGGTTGAGGCCCTTTCCTCACTTTCTCTCAATATCCTATTTCAGGAACTCCTCAGGCTGGGACTCTCCCTGACTTAGAGCTTTGTGAAGAGGAAGATACAGGTAAGAAAAGTGGGCGTAAGGGGCCCGCAAGATGGCTCAGCGGTTAAAAGTGCTTGCCAGCCCCAGTTTGATTCCCAGAATCCACATGGTAGAAGAAGAGAAGCAACTCCACAAAATTGTTCTCTGAGCCAGGCTGTGGTGGCACACACCTTTGATCCCAGCACTGGGAGGCAGAGGCAGGCAGATCTCTGTGAGTTCGAGCCCAGCCTGGTCTACAGAGTGAGTTCCAGGACAGTCAAGGCTACACAGAGAAACCCTGTCTTGAAAAAAACAAACAAACAAACAAACAAACAAAAAAAACTGTCCTCTGACCTCCACACTCGAACCCTGGCATACATACAAACACATATCTGCACATGTGAATAAATAAATAAATAAATACATATATATATATATATATTATATATATTTACCTTTTAGAGCTTATTAGGAGGAGAGAGAGAGAAAGAGAGAGAGCCAAAGAGACGCAGAGAAAGAGAGCGTGCGCAGAGGGAGAGTATATAGAGGGAAAACCTAAGTTGTTGGGGTTTTTGTTTGTTTGTTTGTTGTTTTGTTTTGTTTTTTTGTTTTTCGAGACAGGGTTTCTCTGTGTAGCTTTTCACCTTTCCTGGAACTCACTCTGTAGACCAGGCTGGCCTTGAACTCACAGAGATCCTCCTGCCTCTGCCTCCCGAGTGCTGGGATTAAAGGCGTGCGCCACGCCCGGCTTTTTTTTTTTTTTTTTTTTTCGACATTTTTTTTTTTTTTTTTTTGCACTGTGCTCACAGCCTCTGCCTGGTGTGGGATAAGGTGAGCGCCACTGCGCCAGGCATATTTTTTTATGTGTTTTTTTGAGACAGGGTTTTCTTGTGTAGCCCTGACTGTTCTGGAACAAGCTCTGTGGACCAGGCTGGCCTCGAACTCAAAAAAAAAAAAAAAAAAAAAAAAAAAAAAGGCTGAAAATATTTTTAAAAGAAAGGTAGAAATAGGTAGAGGAGAGGGCAAAGTCTGAAGTTTTACCTAAGAAGGTAATGCCAAATTGCCAAATTTCCCCCGCATCTCTCACTGATGTCACTTGTAGACTTCATTCATCCCCTCCAAAATCAACTACACAGCTGGTCTTACACCAGTGAGAAGTGACTTCCCCAAATCCACCTTCCCAGCTGAGTCCGGTCCGGGAGAGTGGCCTTACCAAGGCTGCGGGCGGGGTGAACGGTCCAGTAAATGTTCAGGCAGGCAGCTTGGTGCTTCATGCGCCGGTGGCACGTGCAGCTTAGCAGAGAGCTGTTCCTAAGTTGCTGCGCTGCCTCCAGGCAGTCTGCGGACATGGAAGACTCCTCCAAGGGTAATTGGGTGCTAAAACTGGAGCTGCAGGACTCCAGCTGTTGGTAGGCAGCCTTGCAAGCGGGATCAGCCTGGCATTTCTTTCTGGCCTGGATACAGCTGTTCACAAACCTGCTCTCGGTGGGAAGGGAGTCTCCTGCAAAGACCGCAATCAAGTGAGGCCACAAGATCTGCCAGGGAATACTACATCAGGAGGTAAGGTAGGGCAGATTGCCATGAAATCATGGGAAATCTTAGGACATCACAGAGCGCTTGAAGAAAAGGTGTGGAGGGGGCTGGAGAGATGGCACAGCGGTTAAGAGCACTGGCTGCTCTTTCAGAGGACCCGGGTTCAATTCCCAGCACCCACATGGCACCTTACAAGTGTCTGTAACTCCAGTTCCAGGGGATCCAGCACCCTCACACAGACATACATGCAGGCAAAACACCAACGCACATTAAAAAAAAAAAAATTATTTGAAAAAATAAGAAGTGTGGAAGGTGCTGGAGTGATGGCTTAGCAGTTAAGAGCACTGGCTGCCCTTCCAGAGGACCCAGGTTCAAGTCCCCCCCACACATGCACACAACATCCATGACCAATGCAAACAGCAACATCTATCAGAGAGCTGTTCCTGAGTTGTTGTGCTTCTTTAAAATATATACACTTTAGCCTGGCACTCAGGAGGCATAGGCATGTGGATCTCTGTGTTTGAGTCCAGCCTGGTCTACAGAGTGAGTTCCAGGACAGCCAAAGCTACACAGAGAAACCCTGTTTCAAAACAAAAACAAAAACCAACAAACAAAACAAAAACAGATTAGGAATTTCAGGATTTACAGGATTAAGAGATGAAACTTTTTCTCCTATTCAGACACAGATGATAAGTCTGGAGAGGGTTCTGAACTATAAAGTTGGTCATAACTCAACTGGGAAGAAAAATAAATCAGACACATGGTTACCTGACCTACACTGGGATCTCTCAATTGATCAGCCGAGGCTATCTTGTATTTTATGTTCATCTCCACACTCTAAATCTTTCTATCTAATATTTCCTGCTGCTCTCACTCAAGAAAACTCTGGGGAACTATGGAGTTGGTGGGTAGCCACCCCAACCCCATATTGGGTGCCAGATGAAGTGTGAATTCTAATTGGTCTTAATAATAAAAACCCAGAGTCAGATATTAGGGGGTGAAAGCTGAAAGATCAGAGAGGCAGGGCAGCAGCCACTAGTTCTTACCTCTATAAAAGCCTCAGCCCAAAAGGAGCTCCTGTCCCCTCCCCACCTTATTACTTCCTTTCTCTCTGCCCAGCCATATCATTTCCTATCTGTCTATACAGACCTCCAGACCTCTATGGTAACTGATGCCTAGCTTCACCCTCTGATATTCAGGCAAGCTTTGTTTGTTAAAGCAAAGCAAGATATCACCACATACAACCATCTGTAACTCCAGTTCTAAGGGATCCAACACTGTTCTGACTTCCTCCAATGCCAGACATGCACGTGGTGCACAGACATACATGCAGGCAAAACACTCATATACATAAAATAATAAAATAAGTAAATCTAAAAATTAGATGTTCTGACTTGTGGTGGTGTGAAAGAAAATGGCCCCCACAGGGACTGGCACTATGAGGAGGTGTGGCCTTATTGGAGGAAATGTGTCACTGTGAGGGCAGGCTTTTGAGGTCTCCTAGGCGCAAGCTATACCCAGTGTGGTTCAGAGTTGCTTCTGCTGCCTGTGGATCAAGATGTAGAACTCTCCACTCCTTCTCAGCACCATGCCTGCCTGCATGATGTCATGATGGTAATACGCTAAACCTCTGAAACTGTAAGCCAGACCCAATTAAATGTTTTCCGTTATAAGAGTTGCCATGGTCATGGTGTCTCTTCACAGCAATGGAACCCTAAGCTATGTATGTTCAATAAGCCCTGGTGCCTCAACAACTTCCCACAGTCTGTTCCTCATTTTCCTTGGCCAGGTCTCCTTTCAGGTCTCCATGGTTGTATCCTCCAAAGCCATTCTCTCACATCTCCTGGATATCTTGGTTAGTGAACCCCTTTTGTAAGCTAGAAAACTTTTTATTAAGGTAAAATTCACACAACACAAAATTTACCTTCCTTTAAAATTTTTTATTCTATGTATTTATTTATGAAGGGCATGTATGCATAGCACAGATGTGAAAGTCAGAAGGTATTCAATAGGAGTTGGGTCTCTCCTTCCTCCATGTAGGTCTCAGGAATTGATCTCAGGTCGTCAGGCTTGATGGTAAGTGTCTTTACCCACTGAGCCATCCTGCCAGACCTCAGATTTACCTTCTTATTTATTTTATGTGTATGTTTGCCCTCATGTACATATGTACATCACATGTGTGTCTGGTGCCCATGGAGGCCAGAAGAGGGAGTTGGAAATCCTGGAACCAGAGTTTGACAAAGTTATGAACCTCCTTGTGGGTGCTGAGCACCAAAATTGGGTCCTCTGCCAGAGCAGCAAAATGCCCTTAGCCACTGAGTCACATCTCCAGTCCCGCTATGCTTAACTTTCGGGGGGAAACTACCAAATTGTTTTTCACAGAAGCTACATTTTTTAGATTTCCACAACCAGCCTGCAAAGATTCTAGTTTCTCCTCACACCTACCAAGCCTTGCTATTTTCCATCTCAGTAATAATCCCAAGAACAAGATTCAGGAAGAGTCCACAAATGAAAGATGTATAGATAAATGAATTTTACAAACTGAATACATCTATGTAACCAGCATCTGAGTAGTAAAACTGAACATTACCCATGGCCCAGAAGTCCTTTTTCAGTTTTCTACAAGAAAACCAGTGGGGTTTTGTTGTTTTGGTTTGGTTTGGTTTTTTGTTTGTTTGTTTGTTTGTTTTTTCAAGACATGGTTTCTCTGTAGTCCTCTGTCCTGCACTTGCTCTGTAGACCAGGCTGTTCTCAAACTCACAGAGATCCTCCTGCCTCTGAAGTGTGCCACCACTGCCCAGCTCAATATCTTATTTCTAACATCAGAGATCAGTTTTATTTTCAATCACTTAATATGTGCTTTTTTTTTTGCATCTTGCCAAGTATGTATTCATGTATGTGTGGATGTTATGTATGTGTTTATTTATCTGTTTGTATGGGTATTGCCTGTGTGCAGTATCTGTGCCTATGCAGACACATGCAGAAGCCACAGCAGGATGTATTGTCTATTGTTCTCTGCCTTGTTGACTCGATACAGGATCTCTCACTAGACCAAAGCTCATCTTTTTGGCTAGGCTGGTTGACCATCAAGCTCTCAGAATCTGCCCCACAATGCCAGGGTTATAGGTACACACAGCCGTGACTGTTTTTGTTGCTGTTGTTTTTCAATTTTATTTATTTTTATTTAATGTGCATTGGTGTTTTTCCATGAGTGTCAGGTCCCCTAAAACTGGAGTTACAGACAGTTGTGAGCTTTCATGTAGGTGCTGGGAATTGAACCCAGGTCCTTTGGAAGAGCAGTCAGTGCTCTTAACCACTAAGCCATCTCTCCAGCCCTGTTGTTGTTGTTTTAAGTGTGGATGTTAGAGCTTTGAATTCAAATCCTCATGCCTATCAAGTAATCACTCTTACCTACTGAGGCATCTCTCTAGCCCCTTTGAGTGGGTTTCTTCTCCTTTTCTTGCTAAATGGCCCAGTGTACCCCAGGAGCTCAAGCTGGCCTTGCACATCCTTCCTCAGACTCCCCAGTGCTGAGATTACAGGTATGAGCCACTGCGAATGACACAGCTTCTTTTGCTCAGTTACATTTTTGTGAAATTTATCCATAGTGATGGGAATTTGTCAACTGCAAAATCCATGAAAGGTGACAGTAACTCTGTCATTCACTAACCGTGTGGTTTTCTTTCTTTCCTTTTCTTTAAATAGAGTCTTATTCTGTAGCCTAGCACAGGCTGGCCTGGAGACAATCCCCTCAGGTGTGAGCCAACATGACCACTTAAAAGTTCATGTTTGTTTTTTGAACTAGGGCCTTAGGTAGTCAAGATTTGCCTCAGACTCTCTATGTAGTGGAGGATGACCTTGAACCTCTGATACTCCTGTCTCTACCACCCAAAAACAGGGATTACAGGCATGCACCACCATGCCCAGTTTAGAAGCCTTGTCTGGGCTGGCAAGATGACCTTTTCTACCAAGCCTGAGGAAATACTACAGGTTGTTCTTTGACCTCCACATATGTGCCCTCCAACCACACCAAATAAGTAACAAATGTAAAAGATGAAGACAAAGAAGGAGGAAGAGGAGGAGGGGAGGAGGAGGAGAGGAGGGGGAGGGGAGGAGGAGGAAGAGGAGAAGGAAGAAGAGGAGGAGCAAGAGGAGGAGGAGGAAGAGGAGGAGGAAGAAGAGGAGGGGAAGAGGAGGAGGGGAGGGGGGGGGGGGGGGGGGGGGGGGGGGGGGGGGGGGGGGGGGGGGGGGGGGGGGGGGAGGAGGGGAGGAGAGGAGGAGGAAGAATAGGAAGGGAAAAAGAGGAGGAGGGGAGTAGGAGAGGGGGAGGAAGAGGAAGAGGAGGAGGAAGAGGAGGAGGAGGGGAGTAGGAGAGGGGGAGGAGGAAGAGGAGGAGGAAGAAAGGGAGGAGGAGGAAGAAGAAAAGGAAGAAGGGGAGGAGGAGGGAGGGGGGGGGGGGGGGGGGGGGGGGGGGGGGGGGGGAGGAGGAGGAAGAGGAGGGGATGAGGAGGAGAAAAGCACTGTGGAGATAATTCAGCTCTTTAGAGAGAATTACGCTCTTCCGGAGGACCTGAGTTCATTTCCCAGCACCTACATCAGGCTGCTCACAACCGCCTGCAACTTCAGTTCCAAGGCATTCAACACCCTCTTCTGGCCTCCCTTGGCACCTGCACTCACACAGCAAGAGAGAGATACACAAATACACAAATAATACACAAATACACAAATACACAAATAATACACAAATACACATAAATAATGAATTTTTTTTTAAGAGAAGAAAAAGAAGGGGGCCAGAGAGTTGACTCAGAGATTAAGAGCACCGGCCACTCTTGCAGGGGACCTGTACTCAATTCCCAGCAACCACATTATGGCACATTACTATCTCAAAGAGAAAAAATAAAGAAAGAAAAGACCTTTACCAATGAGGGACATGGATTTAAACACATTGAGGAATTCTAGAAAGTGTGAAGAGATGCTTATTACAAATAAGTATGAGTTAGTGGTTGACTGAGGGAAATGCCCCAGGTTTCAGTCCCATCGCAGTCGCTGAAGTAAACACTTAACTAAACCAAAGGTTGAGTCCTAACCAGTTGTGAAGAAAATGTTCTCTTTCAAGGCCCGCCTGGGCTACAGAGTGAGTTCCAGGAAAGGCACAAAGCTAAGCAGAGAAACCTTGTCTCGAAAAACCAAAAAAAAAAAACCAAAACAAAAACGTTCACTTTGCTGGTAGCTGACCACGCCTGAGCCTGGTGGATTCAAGGGCCTCTCAGGCCACAAAGAAGTTGGAGAGATTCAAATGTAAATTTCAAGAGGGAAAAAAAGTAGAGGTTGCTTCCTGGGTTGTGAAACAGGGGCTTAGTTCAGGGCAAGCTCATAAACTGATACAAGGCACAGATGTTTGCTTTAATTAACACACTTGTTTTCTTTTCTTCTTGGCTGGTGTTGGAAAACTGAATCTAGCTCACGTTAGGCAAGAGGTCCGTACCCTGATATGTCCCGAGTCCTTTTCTTTTCTTTCTTTTTATCTAAGGTTCTGCGCTGACGATGAGAGACTGAATGTCAGGCAAGTGCTACCACAGATCTATATTCTTTTCTTTCATTTTTAATATTACTTATTTTTGAAACAGAGTCTTCCTCGGTCGCCAGGACTGGTTAGAGCTTGCTAGGTAGTCCAACTGCTCTAGAACTCACCGCATAAATCAGGCTGTCCTTGTCAAGTACACCTGTCGTTCACTCTACTTTACTAGCTAATGAGGAAGGTGTTTAACGTTTACCTCTGACCCTAACATGCAGCCCCAGGTTAGGGGAAGTGCAGCTTCCCGGTGGACAGCCCTGTCAGACTGACGAGTGCTAAGATTACACCACACCAACTTTCCCTTACCTACTTTGACCTAAAAAAGAAAATCTTTTAGAGATGTAATGAGTGGCTATTTAAAAGCCAGACAAGCCTGGCATGGTGATGCATGCCTTTAATCCCAGAACTCAGGAGGCAGAGGCAGGTGGATCTCTGTAAGTTGGAGGCCAGCCTGGTGTACAGAGTGAGTTCCAGAACAGCCATGGCTGTCTCAAAAAACCAAAACTCCAAACAACAACAACAACAACAAAAGCACAGTGCTCCACAGGGTATATGGAGCCTATGGATGGTGGCCCATACCTTTTCCCGGCACTCAGGCAGTAGAGGCAAGTGTCCTCTGTGACCTCAAGGCCAGCGATGGCTATATAGTGAGACCCAGGCTCAAGAAGAAAATTAAAAAAAAAACAAACCCATGGGGCTGGAGAGATGGCTCAGCGGTTAAGAGCACTGACTACTCTTCCATAGGTCCTGAGTTCAATTCCCAGCAACCACATGGTGGCTCACAACCATCTGTAATGAGATCTGGTGCCATCTTCTGGCCTGCAGGGACACATGCAGACAGAACACTGTATACATAATTAAAAAAACAAAAAACAAACAAACAAAAAAAAAAAAACAGGCGCTTTCTCTTAGAAGAGTGGGCACACTCTAAGGTTCCCCAGAGTTGAGTAGCTGCTGCCCATTTAAGCACGTTGTACCGGTTCTAACCGGTTCTAACTGGGTTCATCAGAGAAGGACTAATTGTCGGCCTTTGGGCGGAGGGGGGGTGGGGGGTGGGGTGGGGCACAAGGCCTCATTGGTTTCCCTCCTGTGGTTCCTTGCATGGACACCCACTGGTGGACGAATGAGCCAAGAAAAAGAACAACCATCAGGAATGTTGCCTGCCCAGCCTAGCTCTAAGTTAGAACCTCGAGCTCATGTTTTCTACGGAGTTTAGAAGGATTTTTAGGCCATGATGCCACTTCCCTGAGAGTGGAAAGCCCCCTTTCTGTTTGGTTTGGGGTGAGCAGTGGTATTCTCTGCTCAACTGTTAAAAACTCCCTGTTAGTGTTAGCTCAGCAGCAGCACTTGGCAGCTACTGGGCAGCAGTGAGGGGTGTGTGTGTGTGTGTGTGTGTGTGTGTGTGTGTGTGTATGTGATGTAGTGCTGGGGATTAAACCCTAGGGCCTTAGGAATGATGCAAGGCAAGTACACTCACATCCTAGGCCCTGGTAGGGCCACTTGAGCAGGAAATATTGCAAATGTTACTGTGGAATGGACCTGTCTGTCACTCTACTTCACCAATTAATGAGGAAGGTATTTAATGTTTGTCTCTGACCCTAACAGGCAGACATATGCTGGAACTAGTAGAGTTTCCTGGTGGGCAGCCAAGTCAGACTGATGAGTTCTTACTGCCCAGATTTACGGATGGAGACATGCTGTACAGACGAGTCTCTCCCTTTTTTCCTTTCTCATCTATTTGTTCCTAGTATGTGTTGTATGCGCATATATGCATGTGTGCGTGAGTGCCCATGAATGTGTTAGCGCATCACGTGCCTGTGGAGGCCAGAGATCCATGGTAGGTGTCTTCCTTTATCGCTCTCCACCTCCATTTTCTGAGACAGGTCTTCTCACCAGATCTGGAGCTCACCATTTTGGCTAGATTGGCTAACCAGCAAGGCTCTGTCTCCACCCCCCTTCACCCCACCCTGCTGCTGCAGGTGTTACAGATGTGCGCCACTGCTCCCAGCTTTCACGTAAGTCCTGGAGATCTGGAACGCAGGCCCTCAAGCTTGCACAGAAAGCATGCCACCTATTTGAGTTGTCTCCCCAGACACACACTGCTCCCCTTCCCCACACCTGCACCTTGTGTGGACACAGGGTATTGCTGTGTATCGAGCCCAGGCTGGCTTCAAACTCAAGATCCTGGAGAGTGCTGGAATTACAGCATCAGCCCCGCTCCACTGTATTTCTGGAGCGCCAGCTCTGTGGTGTGTGGCCTCACTCAGGATTCCTTCAACTCAGGCTGGGCTGTGTTTGTTTGTGTGTGTGTTGTCTCCCACAATGAGACTCCGAGTGTTTTTCCTCTTTCCTAAGGTCGTTATCATTCTTTGCTGGGACTTCCGTCCTTAGGATTCTCTTCCTTGGGGTAGAAGGACATGGTTCTAAATCAGCCCTGAGTTATAGGATTCCACAAAACTTACTGTGGATCAGTTATCCTCTGGGGAAGGCACTGTACTGGGCACCTTGTTGGGGGAAAGCCATATGGCCTGGCAGGAAGTTCACTACACCAGTTCTGTGGGACCCCAGCAGCGGGAGTGGGTGCGGCTCTGGCTCTCGCCTGCTCTTGGGCCCCTTTTCCTCTGACTGGGTCGCCTTGTCCAGTTTCCATATGAGGGCTTTTGCTCTGTCTTATTGTATCCTGTTCTGTCCTCTTTGGTTGTTGTCTCTCAGAGGCCTGCTCTTTCCTGAAGTGAAACTGGGGGAGTAAGTCTGGGGGAGAGGAAAGGTAGGTGAGACTGGGAGGAGTGGAGGGAGGGGAAACTGTCATTGGGGTGCAGAGTATGAGAGAAAACCTATTTTCAATTAAAAAATGTATCAAGCAAGTGGATCTAAAAAAAAAAAAAGACTTAATCTCAGGACTTGGGAGGCAGAGGCAGGTGGATTTCTGTGAGTTTGAGGCCAGCCTCATTTATATGGAGTTCCAGGTCAGCTAGGCAACATATGGAGACCTTGTCTAAGAAAAAAATACAAACAAGAAAAAAAAACCCACAAACAAACAACAACAACGCCCTACATCCAGTGAGACTGGGGGCTGGAGCAGAGCTGTGAGCTCCACTAGCCGGCATCATAAAACAGGAGGGGGCGGCATGCTCGGGAGGTCTTTCTCTAAGCTGCCAATGTGTGCTCTGATTGATTTGATAAATAAAACGCCCAATGACCAGTAGCCAGGCAGGAAGTACAGTATAGGTGGGACAAGCAGAGAAGAGAATTCTGGGAATAGGAAGGCTGAGTCAGGAGTCGCCAGCCGGACACAGCGGAAGCGAGGTGTAAAAGTACCGGTAAGCCACAAGCCACGTGGCAACTTAAAGATTAATAGAAATGGGTTGATTTAAGATATAAGAACTGTTTATAAGTAATATAAATCTCTCTGTGTGTTTGCTTGGGTCTGAGCAGCTGTGGGCCCCCGGCGGGACTGGAGATAACTCCAGCTGCAGTGGCACACATCTGTAACCCCGGCACATGGGAGGTGGGAGCAGGATTAGAAACTCAAGATCATCTTCTTATGCATAGCCAGTCCCAGAACAAGGCTACTACATGAGACTGTTTAAAATAAAAAGCCAGCAGGGGTGCCGCACGCCTACAGTCCCAGCATTCAGAAGACAGAGGCGGGCGGATCTCTGTGAGTTCGAGGCCAGCCTGCTCTACAGAACGAGTTCCAGGTCAGCCATGTCTACACAGAGAAACCTTATCTCGAAAACCAAAAATAAATAAATAAATAAATAAATAAATAAATAAATAGCACATCCCTGTGTAGGAAGAGAGCATGTTGGTGGTAACATTCTCAACAACACAATCAGGTGATGAGGTTAGCAAATTCTAAGCAGTTTACAAGCCCATTCTGTGTCAAGTCTACGCAAATTCTTTAGTTTCTGCTTCCTTTAAGCGGTAGGAAGAGTCGGAGGCCACTGAGAGCCAATGGCAGCCTCTGATCAGATTCTCTCCTCCTGGGGATGCTGACTTGGCAGTGCCCTGGCTTCGGGTTGCCCCACAACTGATCTAGATGCACCTCAAAGGAGGCAAGAAGTAGGACCAGGGCCGAGGAGTTGCTCGGGTGGCCAGGATTCGCTAGGGCTCCATCTACACGAGTCCATGCTCGTGTAGAAGCTTGGAAACGAGACCCTTTCGGACTTCTCTGGGCTGCCTACTCCGGTTCCTCCAGACTCGAGGGACAGAAGAGCGAGGACACAAGGCAGCTAGCTGACTCTTTACCCACACTCCAGGCTCCACCTGCCCTACAGCCCTAGAGGGTTCTGGCTGGGGGAATGCGCTGGCGACACTTACCTGCTCCAAGTGGCAGCCACAGCGACAGCACCAGCAGCAGGACCCCCAGCGGCCGCAGTCGTGGGCTCCGGGGGCGTCCCATGGCGGGTCGTGGACGCCGGGTGCCCGCTCTCCCGGAGCTCCGCCTGCGCAGGGCGCAGCGCTCCCCTGCCTCGGTGCGCGGGACTCGGCCAGCAGGGCTCCCGCGGCCGGCACCTCCCACCCCGCCTCCCGCCCCTCCTCCCGGCGCCGCCACTCTCCCACTAGGGTCGCGGGCACCGCCCTCCAACTCTGAAGCGCCAGGCAGCCTCGGGCGGGCGGCTGTTTCTCCCGGACCCAGAGTGGGACAAGACCTTATAGGGCCGCTTCGAGTCAACAGCGTGAGCCTCTAGAGTCGGCCAGCCCTGTTATCTGTCTGCTGCCAATTGCCCTGGCAAGGCTGCCACCGCTAAGTATTTGTCAAAAACAAAGCACCTTTTCCCTTTCCGAACCCCTCTCCCCATCCAGGAACAATAACCACCACAAATGAAAGCTTGTAACAACCCTGGAATCAACCAGGTGTGGGCTCACTCCTGAAATCGCGGAGGCGGAAGCTGGAGGATTGCTGTGAGTTGGTTCTAGCCTGACCTACACAGTGAGTTCCAGACCTGTGTGGGCCCGCGAGTGACACCGTGTCTCACACGCCTTAAATGCCAGATTTTGGAAGACAGAGGCAGGTAGATCTCTGTGAGCTCGAGGCCAGCCTGATCTACAGAGCTAGTTCCAGGCCAGCCAGGGCTGTTACACAGAGAAACCCCATCTCGAAAAACAAAACAACAAAACCCAAACAAATCCAAAGCCAAACCAAACCAAGAAATCTTGAACCATCACAAAGGTATCTTGATTTCGTGTGTGTGTGTGTGTGTGTTGTGTGTGTGTGTGTGTGTGTGTGTGTGTGAGAGAGAGAGAGAGAGAGAGAGAGAGAGAGAGAGAGAGAGAGAGAGAGAGAGAGAGAGAGAGAGAAGGTGTTTCCAGGGGTAAGGTTCTGAAAAAATGGTCCCCAGGCAGGTCTCAGGAGCTTTAATAAACCGAACCGATCCAAAATTAAGCCCTTTGACCTCTGAGAGCAGTCGAAAGGATATTCCTCCCACTCCAACCCCTAGATCCCTCAGCCCCTGCTAAACAGACCAAACACCGACCAGAACTAAGATGTAACGCGGTTGGTGGAGCGAGGCTCTGGGCTCAGATGGAGGGAGCAGGAGAACCAGAAGTTGAAAGGCAAACCAGTCTGGACTGGAGACCTTGCCCTCAACCACCCTCAACTCCTGCCAAATCACTGGAGAGAGTGACTGGAGACAACACCACTTACCCAGCCCATTTTCAGATGATGAGAGTGTGTGAGCAAGCTGCTGTCCCAGGGTTAAACTAGCTAGCAACTGCAGTGTCCAGAAGGCAATGTGAGAACAAGGAGAATTGTCTGGCCTGGGCTTGATTCCCACCAGTTTGCAGAGTCCAGAAGAACAAGAGGAAAGGGTGATAAAGAGGAGCGTTTCGTCTCCTAACTCTCCAAGTTGAGCACCCCCACCTTCCACAGCCCGACTGGCAGAGAGCCAAGAGGGAAGGCACCGTGAAGTACAATATAAACCTTGGAGATTTATTGGCTGCTTCGTCTGAATATGGCCATCCTGCTGTGGCCTCTGGGGGGCATTTGCAGATGTAATCAGCCCAGAAAGAGAGTCATTCCAGCCAGGGTGTAAATCACCCTTCACAAAGCTACAAGAGAGACATGTGGCCCTAGATAAGAAGAGGACTGATGTGGCCTCTGTGCCCTTCCCTCCTTTCTCCTGCCCAGGGGGGAGCTGGCTCCTGATCTGTAATGCACTTTAAATGGAGTTTGTGCTGTGTTTTAATCTATATCTGCCCTGCCAGTTTTACAGGAGAGCTGTGAAAGTGAACATCTGGCTACCCAGCTATTGTACAGGGCCTGTTTGCTCCCAACTCCACCCCCATCCCTAAGTACCCAAGCATCCCTCCAGTGACATCAGGAAACCTGCATCCGGGGAGCTAGCCGACGGCCTCAGCCTTCCACTTCATTCTTAAAGGAGTTTTCAAAAGTGATTTACAAAGCAAAAGGAAATGATTTTCAGCTGGTCGGGATGCTTAGGAATGGACCGAGTTCCAAGAACTCACAAAGATGGGGGGGCAAAGGGTACCCCCCATTTCTCCAGGAACCAAACTATGTCCAGTCACTGAAGAAGAGGACTAAAAGCATCTTTCCAATATTGTTCCCACAGAATGACCAAGAATTTGGGGACTGTCTGGCATGGTGGCACACACCTTTAATCCCAGCACTCAGCAGGCAGAGACAGGTGAATATCTGTGAATTTAATGCCAGCCTGGTCTACATAGTGAGAGATCTAGCTTTTAAAATAAATGCAGAAACCCTGTCTTGAAAAACCAAATAGATTGATAGATAGATAGACAGACAGACAGATGCAGGAACAAGGTCAGGCAGATTAACTAGAGCTGCCCACTTTCACCTGCAAGAGACCAGCCTTTTATGATGGCCAAGGAGGTGTGGCACCTGAGGCATTATTTCTGTCTGAATTTACCACCCCTGAACTTTAATGAGGATTGGTAACTAAGGTTAGGGAGGGTGGAGGAAACACCTGCAAGTGAATATGACTCCAAGACCAGTATTGACGGCCCCCAGCATACTCTTCCGCCAGCCATGTCCTCAGAAGGCCAACACCTGCGAAGTATGTGGCATTGCCCTTGGGAAACTTGTAGGTAGTGACCAATGAGCACTCATGTCTACAACGATGGCATTAGCCATCATTCAGTGTCTTCTTAAGATTGGCTATATACACACTGTTATCTAGTGCAGAGTGATTAAGACACAAATCCAGCCTTGGGCGGCCTTACCATCTACGGATGGTGCCCAGAGGTCCAAAGTCCCCCTATCTTATTGCACTTGTATTTGCCATGTTGATTTTCTCCTCTTCTGATAAGGCCAGTGGATTGTGTGCTCTGCCAGGTCCCCTCCCTATTGAGCTGCTGGGGGCCAGCGCCAGCAGTTGGCAGGTCCTGAGGGGAGGGAAGGAGTTGGTGAGAGAAGGAGTGAGCCAGGCATGATGGTCGGTCGGGAGCATCTTCGAGCCTGACTGACTAGCAGCCAGAGTGTTTCTTTATTTATACAGAATTCGGTAAGCAAGGATAGATCCATGTTGTTCCAAAACAGAGATCACACCATTTTTGGTTTTGGATGTGTGTTACACATCCTCTTGCATATCTTTTAGTCATCATTGATAAACCGTGACAGAACAGAGTTATCTGTTACAATCATTTACCCTCAAGTTTAATCTTCATTGATAAACAGTTCTCTTTTATAATAATTTTAACCCATCAACCACATCCCAATTTTTAAGAATCCAGAGGCATATGACAGCCTGTTCTCAGGTTGGTAGCCTTTGTGGCTTCAAGGATGCCATACCAAAACAAGATCTCCAGCCCAGCCCAGGCAGATTGTCATGTCCCAGGCAGTGTATTATTAATTCTTAATGGTCAGAGTGCCCAAGAAAAATTCTCAGGCCAAAGCTGCTACAGTTATTATTCAAATTCTGGCACAACACAATGTTTACATTTTATATATTTATAGAATTTGTTTATATGTCAAATCCTGGCATTTTGTTTGTGGTGGTGGTGGTATGAGCTAACTTTTTTAAGAAAGGGAGCTCCTGACATCTCATTGTTTTATCATCTTTTTACATCATTCTTTGTCCATCAATATAAGTCTCTGTGTAGGGCAGAGGTAACATCAGCTAATCTCACGTTGTTGCAATGTATGCCACATAGTCGCCTGAGTGTATAGTGGGAAGAGGCTTGCAGTCTGATCTGTGACCAACGCCTCTAGCCCACTGAATCTTGTTGACCTTTTTAAGTTTACTTCGTTTTGATTACCTTGTTCCGGAGTAAGTACAGGGACAGATGTTTCAAGAATATCTCGCCGGGCGGTAGTGGCGTACACCTTTAATCCCAGCACTTGGGAGGCAGAGGAATCTTCGTGAGTTCGAGGCCAGCCTGGTCTACAGAGCAAGATCCAGGAAAGGCGCAAAGCTACATAGAGAAACCTTGTCTCAAAAAAAAAAAAAACAAAGCCGGGCGTGGTGGCGCACGCCTTTGATCCAGCACTTGGAGCAGAGCCAGCAGATCTCTGTGAGTTCGAGGCCAGCCTGGCTACAAGTGAGTCCAGAAAGCGCAAAGCTACACACAGAAACCCTGTCTCAAAAAACCAAAAAAAAAAAAAAAAAAAAAAAAACAAAAAAGAATATCTCATAGCCTCATAAAGAGACCTCTGGCTTCTTTATGTGCGTCATAACCTCAAGACCTTCAAGTAGATAAGGATATCTCCCTAAAAGCAGGAGGGGTAGCGTGTTCAGGACTTTCCTGGGGAAGTTTAGAAGCAGCACTTCTGGAGAAGGCAAAATGACTCATAAGAAATTTTCCATCGACCCAATATCCCCAAATTGTACAAATATTAAAAGTCCCCCAAGTATGTAAGAGGCAGAGATGAAAAAAACCAAAAGTGGCATGGCGGCCATGATGCGGCTCAGCTTTGCTGGGTCTTTGTCAAGCAGCTGTGTTGGCTGGTTTAGGACTTGTGCCGATCCCGTCAGATATGGCTGTGCCATCGAGCTTTGATTTCTAAACTGGAAAGATAGTACAGTGAATAGTGAAGAGCACACATTGTAGACTGCCTGGGTTCAACGCTCTCCCCAGCATTCTGCAGGGCGACAAAAATGAGTCCATTTTCTGTGCTCCATTTCTTCGTCTGTAAAATTAAGGACAATATGTAATGTCTATGAGACATGAGTAAGTACATGCTGGATGTGGAGTTCAGCAAATGCCCTCAGCAGACAAGCACTGAACAGACTGTGTCGTCTCAGGTGGAGTACAGGAGTTAATTATTCTGTGAACTCTACCAGCTTCCACCCCCTGGCCCGCTGATTTGGAGCAAGAAGTAGCAGTATTTCTTTTGCTGATATGGTATTTTTTGGGCTTGGTTTGGTTTTGAGACAGAGTCTCAAGTAGCTCAGGCTGGCCTTCATCTCTACACGTGACTGAAGATAACCTTGAACCCCCAGAGTCTCCTGTCTCTGCCTCCCAAGTGCTCAGGTTACTGGAGTGCTCCATCATACCCAACTTTCCTTGTAAGTTTTCTTTCCTTTTTAATTTTGTTATTTATTATTGGGGGGGGGGCAGGTGCTACAGCGCATGTGTGGAGGTCGGAGAACGACTATCTTAGTTACTTTTTATTGCTGTGCAGACACCATGACCAAGGCAAATTTGAGAAGAGAGTTTATTTCGGGCTCAGTTTCAGAGGGTTGGAGTCCACGGCCATCATGGTGAGGAACATGTTGGCAGGCAGGCAGGGATGGTGCCGAAGCCCTAGCTGAGAGCTTACTTGTTGAGAGAACAACCAGGAGACAGAAAGAGCTAAATGGGAATGGGGTGGGCTCATCCAACAAGGCCACACCCCCAGTCCTTCCCAAACAGCCTTACAAACTAGGGACCAAACAGCCAAACAAATGAGCCCGTGGGAGGCATTCCTATTTAACACACCACCATGACTTTCAGGCTCCAGTTCTCTCCTTGCCCCATGGTCAGGCTTGCACAGCAAGTGCTCTGCCCACTGAGCCATCCTGCTCAGCACCCTTGTCTGTCTGTCTCTTTCTCCCTCTCTCTCTGTCTATCCTTTGTCAGTTTCTTTTTTTTTTTTGTATAAAATTTAAATTTTATGATCATGGCCAGACCTTTTTACACTTAGCACATGGATATATTCATTGTTTTCTCCAATAGAAAAATTTCTGAATCATACTATGTTGCACATAGATAGACTAGAAATAAAAATTCGGGTACTTTTTCAAATTTCTAAAGACTGCAAATAACAAGCCATTATTTTACTTCCAATATCTGAAGTCATCAACATGATTCTGTAGTACTGTTTCTCAGGCTTTACCTAAAAAGTCGTTATTATTCAGATGAAATAGTCCTCTTGTCGCATTTTCTGAGTCTCTGTCCCACCACAACTTCCTGAGATTTGTGAGGAAACTTCAGTCTTGTGATCAGCCTCCATGTAGTGCCCACAGTCTTGTAATCATAAGGGAAAAAACGGTGACTGGCTTTATGTGTCAATCAGTTGCAGCCTGCTGATCTGATTAGAAGCCTTGACAAATGCCTGCTGCCGATTGCAGATAACTGCCAAGCATATGGCGATGATACAACAGCCCACTGTTTTGGGATCAGCTCTTGTACAAGAATAAAGAAACAAAAACATTTGTAGGTATGGTATCAGAAAAATAACTGTCCACAACCAAAAGGGCAGGGAAAGTAACCGAGCTTTCAAGGAGTGTGTCCATGTGGTTCCTTCCCGAGGCTCCTCAGGGTGCTGCTGAATGTGTTCCAAAGCCAGCCTGTTGTAAGTCTCATTGATTTCAAAAACATAGTAAAATGCTGCTGCACTTGCTAGCAAATACAGTCCCACTCCAGTCCATCCCATCCGCTGACGGAAGTTCATTATTCTCCATGCGCTGTGCAGTGGTCCCGAAAATCTTCCTGTTCCTCCAGCAAGCGTGCAAGAGTCACTCAGTTCTGAATAGTCAGGTGCCTTTGGCATTTCAGAACAAGCCACCTTAAGAGAAACCCTCTGGGTCGCGCGGCTCGGAGGTGAGCACGAGCTAGTAGTGATTAAGCTCAGCGTGACTATGGCTGGTCACGCGGCGGCGGGCCCCATCGCCCTCTGGAGCCCCAGTCAGGGGCAGCCACCTGGAGATGCTCGGCCGCCGCCGGACCTAGCCCGCAGAGCCCAGCTCGGCACCCGCCTGAGCGCCGGGCCAGCTTGACAGCAAGCTGAGCGCCCCCGGGTCTCACCTTCCTGTCCTCCTTTGTCAGTTTCTTAATGGCAGGGATTCTGTCACATTTAAACACTGGTGGCACCAAGAATTATATAAATATATATATTTATTCATATATATATATATTTATTCATATATATATATATATATATATATATATATGAAAGAATTGTCCTTTCTTTTTTCCTTGACAGGGACTTTCAATGTAGCCCTGGCTGACCTGCAACTGGCTATGTAGACCAGGCTAGCCTTAAACTTGCGAAGATTCTCCTGCCTCTACCTCCTGAGTACTGAGATTTATAGACCTCTACCACCTCATCCTATCATGGTACTTTGGGTAATATTTGCCTGAACTGAATGAGAAATAGCTTATGCCTCCCACTTTATGTTCCCAGGCACTGAGCCGATGTGGACTACTCCATTTTTAGATCAAAAGACTTCCATTCTTTATTACCTGTCAGATATCAAGTAGTTCAAGGCCTCCAGTGAGAGCTATGCCCTACACAGCCTTGTGCTCTCCTGTCTGCCCTTGGGGACATGCGTGAGTTCTCAAGAACAGATTTAAAGCTCAATACATCACCTACTCCCAAAGGCACACCAGTGTTGGATGAGGATTTGGTAACAACCAAATTCATGAAGTAGGAGAGGGATACAAGGGCAGGTAGGGGGAAGAGTAATCAGAACGTATTATATGTGTGCATGAAAAAGTCAAAGAACGAATTTAAGTTTTTAGATCCTTATCAATGCTGCATAAAAACCTCAAAATAAAAGAAAACAAACCCACAAAGAGTAGCTACTATTTACTAGTTTACTGTTTTTGTTTACTCTGTGTGCGTGCGTGGGTGCGTATGTGTTGTGACATGTACCCGAGTATCTCAGGCTGCCCATGAATTCACTAAGCAGCCAAGGATAATCTTGAGCTTCCAATCATCTGTCTCTACTTCCACAGTGTGGGAATTATAGTTGTGCTCAAACCCAGGGCTTTGTGAATGCTAGGCACCCTACTGAGCTACATTCCCAGCCCCTTTCCCTTGTGAGACAAGATTTCATGTAACCCAAGCAGGTCTTAGACCCACTGTGAAGCCAGGAATGACCTTCAACTGCTTGTCTCCTTGCCATTACCTCCCAAGTACTGGGATTACAGGCACGCTACCATGCCCACCTGTTTCTGTTTGCTTGAGACAAGATCTCACACTAGTTCACACTAGCCTAGAACTCACTATGTAAGCCAGGCTGGCCTCAAACTCTTGGCAATCCCCCTGCCTCTGTCTTGAGTGCTGGGATTACAGGCATGAGCCATCAAGTGGGGCAACTATGTGGTTTTGTTATCCTCTGTCTTCTTCAATTTCTCTCAATAGGATTGTTGTTGTATGTAATGAGTTTAGAAAGTCTTGTGTGTAGCAAGCAGCTGCAAAGTGCTATTACTATTTTTGAAAGTAATATGAATTCAACAATCCAGTCCCAGTACAGTGAGAGGTAAGAAATCTTGGGGCTAGAGAGATGGCTCAGAGACTATATACTCACTCCTCCTGCAAAGGACCCAGGTTCAGTTCCCGGGACTCACACGGTGGCTTACAATTGCCTATCACTTGTTTGCCCCCCCCCCAAGCATGCATGTAGTATGCATACTTATATGCAGGTACTTACACACACACATAAAATGAATCCTACGGGAAAGCTGGAGCTGAGTGGTCCAGCACCTGCTTAGCATTCAAAGTTCAATACTCAGCATTCCACCCATACCCCACCCACCAGATGATAGGCCAGGGTGGAGAAATGCCTTTTAGATAAATACCATTTTTCATAAAGGAGATAAAGTCCTAGTATTTTTCTTTACAAGAATGTCCATTTAAGATTACTGAAATATCGGGAGACAGAGGCAGGTGGATCTCTATGAGTTCAAGGCCAGCCTGGTCTACAGAGTGAGTTCCAGGACAGCCAAGACTATACAAGAGAAACCCTGTCTCAAAAATCCAAAAATAAATAAATAAGATTACTGAAATGTGAACACACAGACACCAGTATCTTATTAAGGACTTGGATCTACATCTCCGAGGAGACTTACCAGGAAATAACCCACTAGGGACAGAAATGAGTCCGGAATTCCCCCTACATGTGTTGAGGACTTTCTTCCTCAGGCTACTGGGAACTTCTGCTTGGTCCTGGCCCTTGAATGGGTAGAACTGTGGAGCAGTACCTTCCCCTCTGCCCTCACTCTCTACCTCCAGAGGCTGAGTTCAAGGGCTTAGGGACAAGGGAGGCAGCTTTCAACCCACTGGCATTGGAGTGGAGGCTCCGCTGTCTTTGAGAATACAGCAGTGCCCTCTGCCGTGAAGCAGGGATTCAACAAGAAACAGTCCGGCCGCAGGCACCAGCTACGCTCTCTGTATTACTTACCCACTTCCATCAAGAATGTTACCCTGTTCCAGAATCTGGGAAGATTTATTTTTGTCTCTGGTCTGTGCCTTAGAGCGCTTTCTCCTTTCCTAATCTTGGGTTACCAGTCCCTAGTGTATCTCACCACACAGATGAGAGCCTGCCCACCTCAAAAAGCTCTGGGAATGGTCGGAGCACCGCAGAACAGTTTGAAAGGTCTTCCTGAAGTCCAATCTTTCCTTGCACTTCTATTTTTTCTTTCTTCTTGTACATTATTATTATTATTATTAAGTTCTCTCCCTCTCTCTCCAGTAGCTGGGATTACAGGCATGGACCCAGCAAGCCCATTCATGTGGTGCTGGAGACTGAACCCAAGAATTCATGCATGCTAGACAAATGATCACCAACCTAGTCACTCCAGACTGGCCTGAGCTAGAGTGAAATCATTTCAAAACTAAAAAAATGATACACAGGGGTCAGTGAGATAGCTCAGCAGTTAAGAGCACTTGCTGTTCCCAGCACCCACATGGTGGCTCACTATCCTCTTTAACTCTGGTTCCAGGTGATCTAGACGGCCTCTGCAGGTACCAGGCACACAAGTCACACGTCACACAAGTCACACACACACCACATATATGTACCAGGCATACTAGTCTCTCTCCCCCCCCCCACACACATATGCAGACAAAAGACTCATACACATAAATTAACCTTTAAATTTTTTTCAAAGACAAGACAATGAAAAAGTTCACCACAGACTATATATCTTGTACATGAACTCACTGTCAGGGAGTCCCAGGTTTGAGACCTAACATTCACCATCTTCCTGCCCTGCCTTGGCCACTTAGGGATGCAAACGTTTATCACCAAGTCCAGCTCAGGAATACAATTGAACCTTTCCCTTAGTTCCAGAGTAATGTTTACTATGCTTCAGGGTGCATCAAATTACCTGAAAAAGAACACTTTTCTTGTTTTGATGATTTTGTCAGCTGGGATCTCAAGTAGCTGAGGCTGGCCTTGAACCTCAGATCCTCCTCATCGAGTTCTCAGATTACAGATTACTGGCATTTGCTCCACACTTGAAAGTTGTTGGTTTTTTTTTTTTTTTTTTTTTTTGAATGTTTCAGGTCTTTTTTTTTTTTTTTTTAAAAAAGATTTATTAATTTATTATGTATACAGTATTCTGCCTGCATGTGTCTCTGCAGGCCAGAAGAGGGCACAAGATCTCATTACAGGTGGTTGTGAGCCACCATGTGGTTGCTGGGAATTGAACTCAGGACCTCTGGAAGAGCAGTCAGTGCTCTTAACCACTGAGCCATCTCTCCAGCCCAAGTTGTTGGTTTTTTGTTTTGTTTTTCCCCTGAAACATTTTCTCTGTATAGCCCTGGCTATCCTGGAACTTGCTCTGTAGACCAGGCTGGCCTCGAACTCACAGAGATCCACCTGCCTCCACATCCCGAGTACTAGGATTAAAAGTGTATACCACCACCACCTGGCAACAGAAAGTTTTAAAACTTAGATTTGTGAGTTATAACCTCAGAAGTTCTAACTTAAAATCTGAAGTGAGAGGACTGGAGAGATGGTGCAGAGGTTAATAGCACTGACTGCTCTTCCAGAGGTCCTGAGTTCAATTCCCAGGAACCACATGGTGGCTATAATGAGATCTATAATGAGATCTATGAGATCTGGTGCCCTCTTCTGGCATGTAGGCATACATGCAGGCAGAACACTGTAAATATAATAAATCTTTAAAAAAAAACTGAAGCCATGAGTAGTGTGTGTGTGTGTAATGCTTCACTAATCTGTGCATCATCCTTGCACTTTTGTCCTATTTTTAGTATATGTGCTGCTGAAGTGAGCACCGTTAATTTTTTTTTAGTTCAAACAAATTCCTATGATGCTGAGGGTCCATGCTCCAAAACTGGCCGTGTGTGTGTGTGTGTGTGTGTGTGTGTGTGTGTGTGTGTGTGTGTGTGTGTGTCAGGGCACCACCTCAGGTGTTGGTCTTCGCCTTCCACCTTATTTAAACTGGGGTCTCTTTTCTGTGGTTCACTCATGTGTATGCCAGGTTAGCCAGCCTCAGTTCCCAGGGCTTCTGTCTGCAGCTCCATCTCACGGTGAGAACCCCGGGGCTACAGATGCAGTCACAGTGCTGTTTCATGTGGCTTCCTGGGTTTGAACTCAGGTCCTCAAGCTTACGCAGCAAATGTTTACCCACTGAGCCATCTCCCCAGTCCAACTTTATTCTGAAGTTGCTTATAGTGCTAGAGTTCACACGGAGTGTTCTCATGACCTCTAGGCAAGTCCTCACCACACAAACAGTCCTCGCCCTTCATTCAGGACTCTTCTCCTTATGTAGAGCTTCCAGGAAGAGACTGGGCTCACAGTCACACTCCTCCTGTCTACCTGCCCACTGGAGTGGACGATGGGGAGCAGCGGAAGGAAAGACAGAGAGAGGGTAGGCAGCAACCTCGAAAAGCCAGGCCGGGTTGGAGAAGGAGCTGTGTGGCTTATGGCAAGATGTGAAGTCGGGGAAGAGAACTCTCTGAACTCTCTGAAGCAGTGCAAACACCTCTGCTCATCATCCAGAACCCAGCCAGCAGCTCACTGACACTGAGCAGGTCCTCGGGCCTGTATACAGCCTATCAGCTTGTAGGCATCTGGAAGCTTTTATTTGATAGGTTTTCTTTTTATTTGTTTGTCTGTTTTTGAGACAGGGTCACGTGTAGCCCAGGCTGGCCTCAAACTCACAGAGATCCTCCTGCCTCTACCTCCTGAGTGCTGGGACTAAAGGCACTAGCATCATGCCTGGGCTCTGCCCAGTGTTCGCAGACACTTTTTAACAATCATGGGGTTAGCGACATAGATGACTCTTTCTGTCCAGTGTCTCCAGTGATTTCACTGCCACCGTCACACCCACTATGGTGGGCTCACATCCTTCACCAGGAGGGCAATCTGCTCCCAAAGCTGCCGATCCTCTTCCTGGGCCTTGCTCTGGCTTCGCCATCTCAGCAGCTCAGCCTGGTGGTCCTGATGATGCATGGGACAGTAGCTCTGTGGTTCACACAGCTCCTGAAAGGTTGGGGACAAGGTCAAGGACTCCTTAGGCTCCTGAGCTCTGCCTACTAAGGAGAGGAGGTGCTGCTCTCCTGGCTGAGGGACAGCAGTTTCTTCTCAGGATGTTTACAGTCCCTGGAGCCTGCATGCTAAAGTTGGCTCCTCGGAGTCTGAGCCACAACCCCCCAAACCCCCACACCTCCCACCACGTGCCCCGTCTAAGCCCTTCCATGTCCCTTTACCATATATTCTGGAAAGAAGTCTCTGTAGCCCCCTTTGAGGACATACAGCTCTGGGTAGTACAATGCTGGATACTGGTTCAGAGCTCTGTCTTTTTCTCTCAGAGAACGGCACCTTTAAAGAAAATCCAGAGACGGGTGAGGTGAAGGAGGCCAAGTCAGGCGCCCATGGGCCTTCAGTGGGGAGGGGAGAGAGGGCAGGCCACGACTAACCTCCCCAGAGAACCTTTAGGGCTGGCAATGCAGCTCAGGGTAAAGCACTGTCTAGAAGACAGGTTTAATCCCCAGTCACCATCCCCAACACACACAACCTCTCACAGTGTTTGCTAACCAAGGTCCAAATATCATTCTCTTTTCCCTGTGCTCCACTGAAGCTTCATTCCCAATCTCTCTTTGTGTGTGTGCATTTACATGGTTTTTTGTTTGTTTTGTTTCTGAGACAGGGTCTCACCATGTAGCCCAGGCTGACCTCAAACTCAGAGACCTGCATGTCTGGCTCTTTTTTTTTTTTTTTTTTGAGATGAGATCTCTAGCCCAGGTTGATCTGGAACCCAGGCTGACCTTAAACTTCTGATCTTCCTGCTTGTGTGACTCCCGCTTTTCTGTGTTGGGATTATAGGTGTGAACAGTCATGGCCAGTTCTATGCGATGTTGGGGATCAACCCCAAGGCATACATCCTAGGCAGGCACTCTGCCAGCTGGGTTACATCTCCAGTGCCCAGTTCTTCCCTTTAGTGCTCAAGCTTTTGAATCTGGAAACACCTTCCTTCAATCACCCTAAGGCATGGAGGCTGATGCAGCCCCACTGCTGGCAGCGGGGGGTCATGGCACAGCTTGTTCACATCTTGGTGGAACAGGAAGCAGGTACGGGACAGGAAGTAGGCCCATCCCATGGCCTATGTGCACTAGCCAAGACCCATGTCTCAGAGTTTCTGCACCATCACACTGTAGTGGAAGGTGCTCGTTCAGGTCAGTCTCTGTCCAAACTGGTCTGCCCAGTCTCATTCAAGATCCATTTCCATCGCCAACCTTAGACACTCACATTCGGGGGCCTCTCTCTGAGGAGAATTCACAGAGGAACACAATGATGATTCTTTTCTGGATGTCCAGAGGAACGATAGGCTTCTGCAGAAAGAACTCATGCAGTTCCTTCTGGCTGTGCAGGTTTAAGGCTCCCTGTAGAAAAGGGTGTTGTTAGCAAGTATTCCCTCAAGGGCTTGTGTACAGTCAATACTCAGGAATGCCTGGGATACTATTCCGGGATATTTAGGCCAGAAACTAGGCAGGAAGGAATTCTAGGACAGGAGCCTAAGCCTATCTCTGTATCTACCCTAGCGCTTGGCAGAGAGTTTGGTATGTAGCTGTTCCCTACATGTTCACAGAACTGAAGTGCTGTGGGATGTCTTTCTGTATGCTGTGAATATGAGTTGCTCTGATTGGTTATTAAATAAAGCTGCATTGGCCTATGGCAGGGCAGGATGGAGCCAGGTGGGAAAATCCAAGAGAGACAGTGAAGAGAAAGGAAAGGAAGGGAAGAGGCCAGACGCTGCCCAAGAAGCAGCAAGATGCCAGCAAAGTGGTAACACCACGGGCACACGACAACTTATAGACTCATAGAAAGGGGTTAAGTTATAAGAGCTAGCTAGCAAGAAGCTTGAGCCAGAGGCCATCCAGTTTGTAATTAACATAAGCCTCTGTGTGTTTATTCGGGTCTGAGCGGCTGCGGGACCAGGTGGGACACAGAGAAACTTCCGACTACACTGAACTACCAGAGCACAGGTTAAACTATGAGAACTGTTTGTGAACATCCCATGTTGGCAAAGCACTTCCTAGTTCTCGGATTGTTTTTACTTCGAGGCGCCCACAGAAAAGAGACTGTCAAGGAGGGAGAGAGACTGCTCACGGCACAGACTTAAAACAGAAACAAGGACTTCCTCCGGTGTGATCCAAGTGTATAATCTCTGTCCTTGTGCTAGATGTCATAGGACTCTTTGCCCCTCACTCTTCTCAATAAACCCAAGTCTCCAGCTTCTCCCTGGCTAATGTCCGCAGTGTGACCTCACCAGGATGTGTCCTCCCAGGTACTCATACGGATAGCGGCAATCGATGATATAAAACTTCTCAATCAGACTCTGGAAGTGTCCAGCCAGTAAAGCAGCCACCTGCACAGAGAGAATGACTGAATATCCTGTTCACTGGCACTCTGAGAGAGGAGCCACAGAGCACCTTTCTGCATATTCCTAGCAGTCACCCAGGACTGCACTGTATGCACAGCCTCCAGATTTAACCTGTATTTGCAACACAGCAATGCTTAAGCCCAGTCCCACATATGAGCTTGAAGTGGCAATGCCTGTGTAGAAGACACATGGCTGATGTTGAGTTTGATCTAGAGGCAAGCATGGCCACAATCAGTCTCTCAGGGACACCTGAGGAGGACAGCAGGAGCAGAGATAGTAGCTAGAGAACCCAATTTTATAAGAAGACATGGGAAATAGTTCCCCATTCATGAGTCTTTCAGAAAGCATAGAGGTGAGAGTTTGTATTTAAAAGAGAAAATGGGTAGCAGGGTGGTAGTGGCGCACGCCTTTAATCCCAGTACTCCGGAGGCAAAGGCAGGAGATCTCTATGAGTTCGAGGCTAGCCTGGTCTACAGATGAGTTCCAGGAAAGGCTCAAAGCTACACAGAGAAACCCTGTCTCGAAAAAAATCAAAATAAATAAATAAATAAATAAAAAATAATAAAATAAAAGAGAAAATGGGGCTGGAGAGATGGCTCAGTGGTTAAGAGTACTGACTGCTCTTCCAAAGGTTCTGAGTTCAATATCCAGCAACCACATGGTGGCTCACTACCATCTGTGATGAGATCTGGTGCCCTCTTCTGGCCTACAGGTATACATGCAGGCAGAACACTGTATACATAATAAATACGTAAATCTTTTTTTTTTTTTTTTGTTTTTCGGACATTTTCTGTGTAGCTTTGCGCTTTCTTGGACTCACTTAGTCCAGGCTGCCTCAACTCACAGATCCGCCTGCCTCTGCCCCGATCTGGATTAAAGCTGCCCACACCCAACCTAAATACGTAAATCTTTAAAAAAAAAATAAAATAAAATTAAAAAATAAAAGAGAAAATGTAAACTACTTCTAGAAGAATAAATTAATTCAGCCTTTCTAGAAAGAACTGCCCAGCTGATTTCTATCTTCCTTCCCTTCTCTCCTTTATCTATAATAATATATCATTTGTTTAACTAAAATTTTTCAAAAGACAGGAAATGGAGCTGGACATGGTGGCACACACCTTTAATCCCAGCACCTGGGAGGCAGAGGCAGCTGGATCTCTAAGTTCCAGGACAGCCTGGTATGGTGATATTTATTTGTATTAAAATGTTATTTGTATGTTAATAAATAAAGTTGCCCGGGGGTCAGAGCTATTAGCAAGCCATAGGAAAGCAGGGCAGTGGTGGCGTATGCTTGTAATCCCAGCACTTGGTAGGCAGAGCTAGGTAAGTCTTCTGTGTGTTCAGGGATACAGCCAGTATTGGATACACATGCCTTTAATCTCAATACCAACCATAGAAAACCTGGAGGTCTATACAGACAGGCCATGACGAGGTGGTCATGTGGTTGGGTTTATAATCAATGAGAAGGCAGAACAGAAACTCTATATAAAGACTTTAACACAGGAAGTAGCTCTGGTTTGGAGAGGTAGGACCACCGCAGGAGGAAGGGTAAGGTTTTAGCTCTTAGCTCTGACCTCTTGGCTTTCTTCTTTGCATTGGTTCTGTGTTTCTTATTTAATAAGACGGTTGGTTACATCTACAGCCTGGTCTACAAAAAGAAACTTTATCTCAAAAATAAGCAAATAAAATAAAAAGATGGAAAATAGATACAAAGGAGTCCTTTTAATACAGCTTCAGGTGAATAAGAAGCCGACATGAGGGGACAGAGTGGAAGCAATACAGACAGAGGTAGGCGGTAGGGGAGCACAGTCAGCCGGCTGATGATAGGATACGCCCGGTTACCGTCTCCAGAAATGTGCTTACTGTGTCTGGGGTGATGTACTTCAGATCTTGGTGTCTCCCTGACACCGTTGGCAGCACACACATCTAGAAAGACCCAAGAACTGAAATTACAGCAGGAATTCCCAACCCAAGCATCCCATCAAAGACTCCCATGCTGTCCTTTCCAAGTGAGTCTTTTGTTTGGGTTTGGTTTTTTGAGACAGGGTTGCTCCTTGTAGATCTGTCCTGGAACTCACTTTGTAGACCAGGCTGGCTTTACTCAGAGATCCCCCTGCCTCTGCCTTCAGAGTTCTAGGATTAAAGGTGTAGAACACCACATCTAGCTTCTAAGTGATATTAGAAAACAAAACAAAACAGCAATTCTGTTTCTAAGAACTGATCCCAAGGAACTTACCAAGAATGTACACAAAATTTTATGTTTCTCTACTGATATGCCCATTTAATTCATAAGAAAAATTATAAAACTAAATATCCCACAAGAAAGGATTTATAGAGAAATCATGAGTAGTCAAAGAATTAACTAATGAACAGTTATTGAAAATGATGAAATAGCCGGACTAATTGAAAAAACAGCACATAGCCTGCCAATGGTGGCACACGCCTTTAATCCCAGCACTCGGGAGGCAGAGGCAGGTGGATCTTTGTGAGTTCGAGGCCAGCCTGGGCTACCAAGTGAGTTCCAGGAAAGGCGCAAAGCTACACAGAGAAACCCTGTCTCCAAAAACAAAAAAAAAAAAAAAAAAAAAAAAGAAGAAAGAAAGAAAGAAAAAAAAAAAAAAGAAAATGATGAAATATAGGTCTGGAGAGATGGCTCAGTGGTTAAGAGCACTAGCTGCTCTTCCAGAGGACCTGGGTTCAGATTCCTAGCACCTACATGGTGGCTCACAACTGTCTCTAGCTCTAGTACCAATATTTCTGACGCCCTCTTCTGGCCTCTGACGACACTGCACACATGTGGTGCACAGACACACATGTAGGCAACACACCCACACACATAAAATAAACACATTTTGTTGTTGTTTTTTGAGTCTTACTATGTAACTCTGGCAATCCTGGAACTCACCATGTAGACCAGGCTGACCTTGAATTTTGAGACCTGCCTACCTCTGCCTCCTGAGTGTTGGTTGGTGTGCATCATTTAGCCAAATCTTTTTTTTTTTTTTTTTTTTTTTTTTTTTTTTCGAGACAGGTTTCTCTGTGTAGCTTTGCGCTTTCCTGGAACTCACTTGGTAGCCAGCTGGCCTCAACTCACAGAGATCCGCTGCTCTGCCTCCGAGTGCTGGGATTAAAGCCTGCGCACCACGCCGGCTCTTTTTTTTTTTTTTTTTAAAGATTTATTTAGGGCTGAGAGATGGCTCAAAGGTTTAGAGCACTGACACTCTTCCAGAGGTCCTGAGTTCAATTCCAGCACCACATGGTGCTCACAACCATCTGTAATGAGATCTGGCACCTCTTCTCTATACATAATAAATAAATAAATCTTTAAAAAAAAAGAGAGAGTGTGTCAATATTCTTAAAAAAAAAAAAAAAAAAAAAGATTTATTTATTTATTATGTATGCAGCATGTATGACCAGAAGAGGGCACCAGACCTTACTACAGATGGTTGTGAGCCAACATGTGGTTGCTGGGAACTGAACTCAGGACCTCTGGAAGAGCGGTCGGTGCTCTTAACCTCTGAGCCATCTCTCCAGCCCCAATCTTTTTTTTTTTTTAACGATGAAATGTGGGGCTGGAGAGATGGCTCAGTGGTTGAGAGCACTTGTTGCTCTTGCAGAGAGAGGGTCAAGGTTCATTTCCCAGCACCCACATTATGGCTCAATTGCTCATACATATATTCAGGCAAAACAGGTAAAAACACGAAATAAAGATAAGCAATCCTTTTGTTGTTGTTGTTAACAATGAAATGGGGGCTGGGAAGACGGCTCCGTTGGCAAACTACCAGGATGAGGACCTGCACTGATCCCTAGCATCCACAAACAAAGCAGGTGGGATGGTGTGCATTTGTAATCCCAGAGCTCGGGAGGCAGAGGCTCGAGGATCCTTGGGGCTTGCTGGGCAGCCAGTCCAGACTCATCTACAAGCTCTAGGTCCCAGTGAGAGAACCGGTCTCAAAACACATGGTGACAACTCCTGAGGAACACCACTTAAGGTTGACCTATGGATCCACATGGATGCCCACCCTTGTGGGGCGTTTACCCACCAACTCCACAGCTCTCCAGAGTTTTCTTGAATGTGAGCAGCAGGAAATATTAGATAGAAGGATTTATTGCGGAGAATATTGCAGAGATAAACAGATAGAAAATAAAGGATAGCCTCGAGAGGACCTGGAACCTTTTCCAACGGGCCCTGACTGTCTCTGCCCCAGGGTTTTTATAGAGACACCAAGGGGTAGAGGAAAAGACCTCCTCCACCAACACAGCCAAGTGCAGACCATCTCAGACACCTGCACTCAGGCCCGTGGTCCTGATCATCCTCTGTGCGGACCTGCTGGGTAAAGCCACGAGGAACCCGAAAACGGGCTCCTATACACACTAAAGCACATACAGCATCCCCCACACACCCAAAACCAAAAGACTAAATGTCCAAGTCCACTGGTGTACACCTGTAATCCTAGCACTTGGGAGTCTGAAGCAGATGGATCCTGAGCTATGAGACGCTATCTTAAAAAACAAAAACATATAGCTGGGTGGTGGCGCACGCCTTTAGTCCCAGCACTCGGGAGGCAGAGGCAGGTGGATCTCTGTGAGTTCGAGGCCGGCCTGGTCTACAGAGTGAGTTCCAGGACAGCCAGGGCTACACAGAGAAACCCTGTCTCGATAAAAACAAACAAACATAGGACTGGAGAGAGGGTTCTGAGGGTAAAAGCACTTGCCACCAGGTTCCTGAGTTCAAGCCCCAGGAACCACACAGTGGAAGGAGAAAACCAGCCCCCACCAGTTGTCTTGGTGGTTACGATACCAACACACACACATTCTCATGCACACATACACTTACTCAAAAAAAGTAAACGTATGAACAATAAAAAATGAAAAACAAAGGTACATGATGAAAAGACTGTCTGAGGTCTGAACCCGGGGCCATAAGCATGCTAAGCATACAATCTATCACTGGGTTCCATCTCTAGCCCTCCCTGAAAAATTGCTGTTGTTCGGAGAGAGGCTCTCACTGCCCAGCCCAGACTCACTATCCTGCCTCAGGACAGACGTTCTTGATGTAAAGGGGCAAGTACTCTACCTCTGAGCTGTGCTCTTCTCCAGAGATGACATAAAGTAACAGAAACCACAAAACCTCAACAGACCCAAAAGAGCACAAGAGTTATTTTTGTTGTCGGGTGCTGGGGGATACAAAACCTACTTGTATGTGTGTGTTTGTGTGGGGAAAAGTCTGTAAAAATACACACAAAAAATCATTTTTCTGGTTGATAAGGTTTGGGATAAATTTTATCATTTTCTACTTTTTATATTTACCAAGTATTATTTATTTATTTGTGCGCGCACACACAGAGATAGTAGTAAAGGCAGATATAACCAAACTCACCTTGGAGAAATCACCAATCAGATGCCGTTCATCAGAATCTTCCTCCTCCATCTGAACGGCATCAATGTCACAGAGAGAGGCCATCTTCTTTAGTCTTAAGTCCTGAAATGACGAAACTCTCACTTACCCCACAATTCTCATGTTAAAGATTTAAAGACCAGGGCTGGCAAGATGGCTCAGTAAGTAAGGTACTTGCTGGAGTCTGGCAACCTGAGTGCAATTCCCAGAACCCTTATAAATGTGAAAGGCAGAACCAAGTCCACAAAACTGTTCTCTGGCCAGGAGGTGGTGGTGCACATCTTTAATACCAGCACTTGTGAGGCAGAGGCAGGCCGATCTCTGTGAGTCAGCCTGGTCTATAGAGCTAATTCCAGGACAGCCAAGGCTACATAGAGAAACCCTATCCCCAAAAAACAAAACAAAAACTGTTCTTTGACCGCCATATGCATGTGAATGCCTACACACACACACACACACACACCTAAATACATACACATATATATAAAATAAAAATCTAAAAAAAGTTTTAAATAAATAATAATTTTTTTAAAAGATGTGGAGAAATTGGGACTTTTATGTATTACTGGTGGGAATGTAAAGTGATATACTGCAGTAGGCCATTTCCTAAAATTTAAGTATAAAATTGTTCTATTTGAATATTATATGGACTGGGGTAAAGTTCAATGGCTCAGGAGTTGCCTAACATTTGCTAGGTCCTAGGTTCAAATCCCAACACTGAAGACAGTGTTAGGATATCACGTGGGCTGGGCATGGCAGTTCACTCCTGCGATCCCAGCATTTAGGATGCTAAGGCAGAAGGACACAAGTTTGAGACCAGTCAGGGCATAGAATAAGACTCCTCCTTAAAAAAGAACAATAAACTGGGCTGGTGGTGGCGCACACCTTTAATCCCAGTACTCAGGAGGCAGAGGCAGGCGGATCGGAGTTTAAGGCCAGCCTGGTCTACAGAGTCAGTTCCAGGACAGCCAGGGCTACACAGAGAAACCCTGATCTGGAAAAACAAAAAACAATAAAAAAAAAAACCCAATAAAATATTGTCATATGACACTCCAGAAATATGTACACACACACACACCCATGCCAGGGATTGAACCCAGGATCTCCTGTATAATTATTATTAATCTTCTCTTTGTGTCTGTGAGTGCTCTGTGGGTGAAGGCCAGTGGTCAACCCTGGGTGTTATTCCTCAGTAGTGAGCCACCTTGTTTTTGCAACAGGGCCTCTCAGTGAAGTCTGGGACCTGCTGATTAGACGAGGCTAGACAGCCTCCCTTGGCTGCCTCCCTAGCACTGCGCTTGTACCACATCTGGCTTTTTCTGTGGGTGCTGAGGCTGGAGCTCAGGTCCCCATGCTTAGCTATCTTTTTTTTTTTTAAATGACATATTTTATTTTTATTTTATGTGTGTTTTGTCTGGATGTAAGAATGTGTACCACGTGTGTGCCTGCTACTCATATAGAGGTCAGAAGTGGAAGTCAAATTCCTTAAAACTGGAGTTACAGGTAGTTGTGAACCACCAATGTGGGTACTGGGAACCAAACCTGTGTCCTCTGGAACCTGTGTCCTCTGGAAGAGCAGCCAGTGCTCTTAACTGCCAAGCCATCTCTCCAGCCACAAACTGAACTCTCTTTCTACCCCAAGGATTCTTCTCTATCTTAATTATGATTGTCCTCTACTGTAGTAAAGCACTTGGCACATATTAGTATCGTATTAATTATCAAATGTTGTTCCTATTATATTAGTTACTATTGACAATAATAAAGTAGGCCTGGAGAAATGGCTCTGTGGTTAAGAGCACCTGCTTTCAGAGGACCAGAGTTTGATTCCTAACACTCACGTGGTGGCTCAACACAACCTGTATCTGGACCTCCAGCAGCTCCGACACTATCTTCTGACCTACACAGATATCTACCCAAACACACACACAAAAATAAAATAAACTTTAAAAAATAGTAATACATAATAATAATAATAAAGTATGTGGAATGTTATCAACTGCTTTTTAAGTTTTTCTTTTTCTTTCCTCTTTTCTTTTTGAGATAAGGTCTCACTGTCGACAAAGGCTGGCCTCCAGCTTTCAGGAATCCTCCTGCCTCTGCCTCCCAAATGCTGAAATTAAAGGCATGCGCCACTACTCTCAGAAAACATTATTTTTTCTCTTTTATTGAGTTATAATTCACAAACAAAACAGAATTGCAAACATTTAAGATACACACACACACACACACACACACACACACACACACCACACACGCGCGCGCACTGAGAAAGAGATGTGTGAGATGAGAACACACATGCTTCATTTTAGGGAGAAGCAGAGATGGAGACAGGCTGGTCTTGAACTTATACAAACTGCTCTTAACACTTTATGGTATAGACAGCAATCCTGTGGAAGTTATTACACTCTCCATTGTATTTCTGCATGTGTGTTCCTGTAATCCATGTGCGTGTGTTTGTGAACGTGTGTGGAGGCCCCAGGTGGATGCCAGTGGTCTTCCTCAATCACTCTCCTTATTCTCTGCGGCAGTCTGTCAACTGAATAGCAGCTGGTGAGGCTAGTCGAACTAGGCAGCTGGTCCCAATCTCATCTGCTGTCTTCACCTTTCTAGAGCTGGAATTACAGGTGGAACCACCAGGCATTTATGTGGGTTCTGGGACCTGCACTGTGGTCCTCAAATTTTTTGGACTCAAACCCTGGTCCTCCGGAAGAGCAGCCAGGGCTCTTAACTGATGAGCCCTGTCTCTAGCCCCACTACCCTTTTAAGACCAGGTCTCACTATGTAATCAAGGTTGGCTCTTTTTTTTTTTTTTTTTTTTTTTTTGGTTTTTCCAGACAGGGTTTCTCTGTGTAGCTTTGCGCCTTTCCTGGGACTCACTTGGTAGCCAAGGCTGGCCTCGAACTCACAGAGATCCGCCTGGCTCTGCCTCCCGAGTGCTGGGATTAAAGGCGTGCGCCACCACCGCCCGGCTGAGACCCTGCTTTTAAAAAACAAGAAACAATAACAGAAAACCAAGGGCCCCTGAGGAGACTCAGCTTGTGAGGCCTGATGACGGAGTTTGACGCCTGCACCCTCAGAGGAAAGAACTAACTTTCACAAGTTGTCCTCTGACCACCGCACATGCGGCTGCACATGCATGCACACACAGAAACATACAGACACACCTGCACATGCATGCACACACAGAAACATACAGAAGACACCTGCACATGCATGCACACACAGAAACATACAACACACCTGCACATGCATGCACACACAGAAACATACAGACAACACCTGCACACAATAAATGAGATGAAACAAAGAGGATGGAAATGGAAAGCAACAGAACACTGTACCTTGGCCTCTTGGTCTTCCAGGGAAAACTCCATTGGGTCCCCTGAAACCCCTTCTTGGTCTTCCAGCTTCAGCTTTTTACTCAGTTTAGGAACCACAGTGATGGGACTGTCCAGATACCGCATTTCATTGTCCACCAGGATTCCATCTTCCTGTCAAGTAAATTGCCAAGATTAGAACCTAGTTAGGGCCGAGTGTGAAAGCATAAGTCCATGATCCCACTAATCAAGAGGCTGATATCAAAGGATTAGCAGGCTGAGGCAGGACTGAGCTACATACTCAAATTCTGTCTCAAGGAAAGAAAAAAAAATTAAAAATAACAAACAAACATGAAGCCCTTTATTCAGAACACTTGTATCATGTACAAAGACTGACTCAAAATATACTAACAATATAAATGTAGGAATTAAAAGTGTACGACCCTTAGAAGAAGCGACCTGCAGTGGCAGACACCTACAACATTAGGACTCAGAGACCGAGGGGAAGGACAGAAGAGGACAGGCATTCGAGGCTGGCCTGAGCAGCACAGTGAGACCTTACTTCTAAAAAGAATAAAGAAACTGGACAACGTACATCGTGGTGCAGGGTTGTTATCCTAGCACCTAGACTGAGACTGCAGGATTGTTGTGGGCTTGAGGACAGCCTGGACTACACAGTGACTTCTAGGCCAGCCTGAACTACAGAGCGAGATCTTGTCTCAAAAACCCCCAAAAAAAGGAAGAGAAAAGAAGAAGAAACCAAAGACCTAAGGAACATTCTCACTCCACAATTTAAACAACTAAAAAGATCGGAAGATACATAGCTCCTCCTCAGCCTGCTCGGATTCACTGCCTCACCTACGCCAGCTCAGGAAAAGTCAACGGGCCAGAAGTCCACAGCTTCCTCTGTAGCCCATGACACTCCAGCCGTCACTTGATATCCAGTAACTCACCAGCACAGAGAGAGGAGAAGCCAGAGGATCTCCAGGCATGTTTTGGAACCTTGGGGTCCTAGGTGGCTCCCACTCCATTGTCTTTAGATCGGTGTTTATCTGCAGAAGACACACTGCATTGGCTGGAGGAAGAAAAGTAGTACTAATACCAGAAGTATCACATCTGATCAAACCATGGATAAATCTCATGAACCACATAACATAACCATTAAATGTACATCTGAAGATATATAATGCTTTGGATTTCATGTCTGACACACAGATTTACTTTGGAGGATACCAATTTTATCATCATAAGCAAAAGGACAGAGACGAACGAAAGCTTGCTTGGGCAAGCATGTTTGCATATATGTGTGTATTACGTGTACACCTGGTGCCTACACCTACAGACATAACATGATGATTTCAAAACAGTTATTTACATGATAGTAACAGCAATTTGTATACTTAAACCGATCAACTGAACATAACTCACAACTTGCTATAAAGCTAGGTTTTTGTCCTAAGGTTAAACCTTAGGTGGAAAAACAGTTTTTTCACTGTTACAATGATTGGGATTTGCTTGTCTGGCTTAGTGAGGTACAAACAGCTCTAGGTTTCATGACGTCAAGCAGTTGTTCACTTAAAGGAATGAAATGAATATATCTAGGTGTCCATTAAATACTTACATTTTCTTTATTGGCAGATATGCTACGCATTGTGTCTTCCTTTCTGTGGCCATGGTCCAAAGCATTTGGAGTACTGCAAAGATGCTGTACCTGAAAGACACTGTCTACTTAAAGCATCCCATATCCACATGCCACACCACCAGCTGGGAACCCTCTGCCTCCCACCTGAGAAACAAACCCACAGTCCAACAAACCAAAGGAGAGTCTAGGCTGGGCATAGGCTTAGGCGTGGATGACACACGCCTAAAGTCCCTGTGCTCAACAGGTGCTCCGGCCTAGCTAGCCAAACACTGTGAGACCCTCTATGAAAAGGAAGGAAAGAAGGAAGGCGGGTGGGCAGGTCCGTCTACCTACTGGGATGCCTTTCATAAGGTCCTGGTGATCATTTCTGAAAGTTCAAACAAAAACAAACCACTAGTCAGGTAATCCCCAAGCAGTTTGGTTCTTCAGTGGTTAGGGGCACCCCAGTTTTTCCTCTCTTCTAGTCAAGGAGCTCTAGTCTTTGGTGATTTGTCTCTTCCAAAAACAATGTGCAGGGTATTAACTATCAAGACCCAGTGGCATCCTGGGGAGAAGGTCCTCAGTTCACCAGCATAACAAGACAAGATAAACATGCAGCAGAGGGGAGTTTGTCTTGCATCTCTTATTCCTGTTCTGGTGCTGGGGATGGAACCTAGGGCCTTGTACAAGCTAGGCAAGCACTCACCCACCGGACGACACCGCCACTCTTGCCTTACATCTTATGTAGAAACAAACCATAACTTAGTCATGTTCTAACATTGACCATAGGAGGCTTTTTATAAAAAAATGAATTTCCATCTTCCCTCCCAAATTTCCACCTAGTGTGTACAGCATAGGCTATCTGGAGGGACGCAAAGCCAGCCTGGTGGTCCTCCACTATGAAGCCAGCATTCAGGAGGCTGAAGTAGGAGGATCCCTTCAAGTTCAAGGTCATACTGGACTACAGTGAGACCCTGCCTCCAAGAAAAAAAGTATAAAAGAGAAAAATCAGTCCAGGTAATGGTGTCACACACTTCTAATCCCAGCACTCTAGAAGCAGAGGCAGGTGGATCTCTGAGTTCAAGGCCAGCCTCATCTACAGAGTACCAGGACAAAAGAAAAAAGAAAGAAAAGAAAACCCAGTTCAAAGACAACATGAATAATACAAGTAAAATTTTCACATATACTCATAAAAATTGCTATAGAAAGCTTTCCCTAGTGCAATAAAGTAACATCTGTCTTACATAATATCTAAGGATAAACTATATTAAAACAGTCGATTTAGAATAAATTTTGATTTTTTGTTTTGTTTTTGGTTTTTTGAAACAGGGTTTCTCTGTGTGTAGCCCTGGCTGTCCTGAAACTCCCTCTGTAGACCAGGCTGGCCCCAAACTCACAGACATCTGCCTGTCTCTGCCTCTGAGTGCTAGGATTAAGGGTGTGTACGACCACCACCTAGAATAAGTTTTGAAAGAGTTGGAGTGAAACCAGTTTTTATTCCATATATACTCCCTGGCTAAATATTTTAGAATCTCCAAGTGATACTTCATCATAGTTATAACAACAAACATATAATGTTGGTATTCGCTAGATATGTTTTTTTTTTTTTTTTTTAAGATTTATTTACTTATTATGTATACAGTATTCTGCCTGCATATGTCCCTGCAGGTCAGAAGAGGGCACCAGATCTCATTACAGATGGTTGTGAGCCACCATGTGGTTGCTGGGAATTGAAGTCAGGACCTCTGGAAGAGCAGCCAGTGCTCTTAACCCCTGAGCCATCTCTCCAGCCCTCGATAGATATGTTTTGTTTTATTCTTCTTCTTTCTTTTTTGGGGAGTAGAGATGGGAGATAGTGTTAAGATCCTGTCTCACACAGCCCAGGCTGGCCTCAGTCTTGTTATGTAGCTAAGGCTGGCCTTGAACTCCTGATTGCCCTGCCTCGACAATTTGAGTCCTGGAATTACAAATGTAAACCATATTGGTGGCAGCAGTGGGGCACGCCTTTAATCCCAGCACTTGGGAGGCAGAGCCAGGCTGATCTCTGTGAGTTCGAGGCCAGCCTGGTCTACAGAGCGAGATCCAGGACGGGCACCAAAACTACACAGAGAAACCCTGTCTTGAAAAACCAAAAACCAAAAAGAGAAAAGAGAGGAAAAAAAAGAAAGAAAGAAAGAAAGGAAGGAAGGAAGGGAGGGAGGGAGGGAGGGAGGGAGGAAGGAAGAAAGGAAGGAAGGAAGAAAGAAAAGCTCTAATTAGTGTTTGTTTTCATTTTGGGGTTGGATGGTGTTTTGTTTTGTTTTAAGATGATGTCTCAAGTGGCCCAGCCTTCTCATTTTTAGTTCATCTTTTCAATAGCTGTTTATAAAAAGTGCTACTGTTATCTCATGTTATGAATAAATAGAGTGCGATGCAATGAATTAAGAAACTGTGGGTCACAGCTGATGAAGTACTGAGCCACAGACAATCTCATTCCTGACCCTGCATCCTGAGCCACTAGCATACGGCACCTCTCACATGCAAAGAGAAGCCCTAGCGTGAGTGCAGGAGAGCATTTCCCTCCATGTAAAAACAGGGTATTTCTGTGTATGCTGGTGTAAAATAGCCCGCACTTCACAACACTATTTAGAACTAGGAAACTTAAAGGCTGTCAAGTCAGAATCTAGGCCTCCAAGCCCACCAACATCCCAAGTGAAGCACTTCATAGTCTGAAGAGTCCACATAGAACATCCCAGTGAAACGTGAGGAAAGGCTAAGGCATGCAGACCATTTAACAGCAGAACTTACTTCCCAATTAACTGTACATCCTGAGGTCCTGAGGAATCCAAGGAACCTGCAATCAGTTATGAAGAATATTGGGCTGGGGATGTAGCTTATTTGGTAGAGTGTTTGCCTAGCATGCACAAAGTCCTAGGTTCAATCCTCAGCACGGGCCGCCGTGGTGCATGCCTTTAATCCCAGCACTGGAGAGGCAGAGCCTGTTTGAGTTCAAGGCCAGCCTGATCTACAAAGCGAGATCCAGGACAGGCACCAAAACTATACAGAGAAACCCTGTCTCAAAAAAACAAACCAAACAAAACATGGTAACACACATCAGTTATCCCATAGTCTTTTATCCCACCACCACCACACAAACACACATTAATAATAAATAATTAAAAAGAGAAAAAAGGGGCTGGAGAGATGGCTCAGAGGTTAAGAGCACTGGCTGTTCTTCCAGAGGTCCTGAGTTCAATTCCCAGCAACCACATGATCTGGTGCCCTCTTCTGGTGTGCAAGCATACACACAGAACACTGTATACATAATAAATAAAATCTTTAAAAAAAAAAAAAAAAGAAAAGAAAGAGGGCCGGGTGGTGGAGAGATGGCTCAGAGGTTAAGAGCACTGGCTGCTCTTGCAGAGGACCCAGGCTTGGTTCCCAGCACCCACATGGTGCTCTACTCCAGTTCCAAGGGATCTGACACCCCCTTCTAGCTTCTTTGGGTACCAGGCACACATTCACTATACATGCAGGTAAAACATGAATAAATACAAATGTCTGCAATCCCAGCACTTGGAAGGTAAAATGAGGTAGAACAGAAGTTCAACAGCTACAAAGTGAGTTAGAGGCCGGCCTTAGCTACTGTCTCAAGCCTCCACCTTCTCCCCTCCCCAAGAAAACAAACAGAAAAGAAAAGTGGCTACTTGGGAAATCTGAAATTAGAGCAAATATTAGAAGGTTTTCCAGCAAAACTTTTTTTGTTTTAGACTCAGAAACACATACACACACACCTCAATTAGCTCACAAAGTATTTCTTTTGTGTTTGGAGAGTACTAAGGATGAATGAGGGGTCTTGTAGAACAAAGCATTTCTTTATGCCAGTTTCTTTGCTTCTACTAAGATTAAATCAGGATACAAAAAAAATTTTTTTACTGTATTTTCACCCCCACCATTAATTAGTCAACAAAATATATTCTTTCTTGAAGAACTTTTTTTTAATGCAAAGCAACTTCTATTACTGTTATTTTCTCTTTCCATTTATCATTCAACTAAACAATTATCTAACCTCAAAATTCCTACTTTTAGGCAAATGTTCTCTCTCAGGGTTTTGGTAGGTGGTGGCGCTGGTAGCCTCAGTCTTCCACATGCCAATATCCCTGGCTTTACATAGATTCTTTACCTGTTCTCACCAGCTTCCACTTCTATCCTATTACCTCGTCCTCTCTTGGAAAAGTTACCTTTTCCTTATAGTTGTAAGCCTTAGCCTTTAAAGGCTGAGCCACCTCTCCAGCCCAAGTTAGCAAGTTAAGCAAGTTACCAGTTATGTGCACTTGCTGCTTTCCCGAAAGACCCAGGTTCATCTCCTAACATCTACCTGGTAGCTCCTAACAGTCAGTAATCCTAGCTCCAAGGAATCCAACTCTCAACTCTTCTTTTGGCCTCTGAGGGCACCAGGCATGCATGTGGTACACATACATACATGCATGCAAAAACATGCATACACATAGCAATTAAATAAAAATAACAATCTTAAAGTTAGTTTTCTCTTTAAAGACGGTACCCCTACCAGTTTCAAAGTCAGCAGAAGTGGTAAGCTGAGAAGCAGACATCTCTCCATTGCTAAGATTTGAAAGATCAAGGCAACGTTTTGGGGTTCCTCTGTTGAGACATAAGAATATATATCAAGATTCCCATTAGGGTGTACTATCCTAAAAAAGGTAGAGATCATGACTTCATTTGAAATCTCTCTCAGTTACTACCACAAAAATCTAAATAGTATCCAAATAAATCTAGCTGCTATTTGGAACTAGCTCAGGCTGGAAATAATCCCCCACATTTTCTCTATTACAATAAGGTAGCCTGGCAGTGGTGGTGTACACCTTTGATCCCAGCACTTGGGAAGCAGAGGCAAGTGGATCTCTTTGAGTTCGAGGCCAGCCTGGGCTACAGAGTGAGTTCCAGGACAGCCAGGGATGTTACATAAAGAAACCCAGTCTTGAAAAAGCAAGCAAACAAACAAACAAAACATAATAATGTGAGCCTCATTTAATTCTCACCAACACATTGAGATGGGATTTATTTAATGAGAATCTAAAGGGATCTCTTTTTTTATAGTTTTTACTACATTTTATTCTTTGTATGAGCACATACTTGTGTGTGAAGGTCAGAAGACGACTCCAGGAGACAGGAGATCCAAGTCAGGCCATCAGGCTCAGTGACAGGTGCCTTACAGGCTGAGCCATCTCACCTGCCCAGTGAGCAAAATCTTGCCCCCACATTCTCTATCTTGTTCACACTGAACACAAATGCAGTGTCTCCCTGGAATCTCTACTACTCCTCAAAAACTGTTTGCTAATGAGGTGTAAAGACCTTATGACCAGAATCTAAAGAACAACACTAAAGCTGATACAATTAAAGTGACCAACTCATAAAACTTAAATAATAATAGAATTTTCAGAGTTCTTCTTAGATAGCACATTGATCCCCACAAGACAGGAAAAGATCATTCCTGTTAAGATAGAAAATGATTTTTTTCTTCTTGCTAGTATTTGTTTGTTTGCAATAGAGTCTCACTCTCTAGGCCACTAGTTGTCCTGAAATTCACTAGTAGCCCAGGCTGGCCTTGAACCTGTGGTCATCCTGTCTCAACCTCCAGAAGGAAAGATCACAAACATACTCCACTAAGTCCCATTTAGAAAAAGACTTTTTTAAAAATTATTATTATTTGTTATATAGAAAGGAAGCCCAAGACTCAAGAGTGACATGGTCAAAGTCATGGCTGAGACTCGAACCTTGAAACAGGATAATTCTGCAAACAAACCTGTTCATAAAACCAAAGATAAGGGATAAACCTAAAAAGTAATTTATGGACTGAGTTGATGGTTCAGTGGTTAAGAGTTTGCTGTTCTTCCAAAAGACTGCAATTAAGATCCCAGCACCCGCCGGGCGGTGGTGGCGCACACCTTTAATCCCAGCACTCGGGAGGCAGAGCCAGGCGGATCTCTGTGAGTTCGAGGCCAGCCTGGGCTACCAAGTGAGTTCCAGGAAAGGCGCAAAAAGGCGCAAAGCTACACAGAGAAACCCTGTCTCGAAAAACAAAAACAAACAAACAAAAAAAGATCCCAGCACCCACTTCAGGCAGAGCAAACACCTCTAACTTCAGGGAGTACAATGCCTCTGACCTCTGAAAGCACCTATAATCACAAGCATATACCTACATGCAGAACTAACTAACTAACTAACTCTCTCTCTCTCTCTCTCTCTCTCTCTCTCTCTCTCTCTCCTGTGCATCATTTAAAAATAAATATTTTTAGGGGGCTGGAGAGATGGCTCAGAGGTTAAGAGCACCAACTGCTCTTCCAGAGTTCCCGAGTTCAATTCCAGCACCACATGTGGCTCACAACATCTGAAATGAGATTGCACCTCTTTCGTATATATAATAAATAGATAAGTCTTTATAAAAAAAAAAAAAAAAAAAATAAATAAATATTTTTAAAAATAATTTACCCAGACAAAATGCTTAGGTTTGTCGAGTCAAGGAGTTTGTCTCCCGGAGATTTGGGGAAATCTGAACGGGTGGTAAAAGAAGAGTTTCTCTCCAAAAGTAGGTGTAACATCTTCCTTGGATTGGACCTAAAACTGGGTGCTGAAACAGAAGTTCCCTCTTCTCTTGCACACGGAAAGAGTCCTGTAGACATGACGTCGGAGTCTTCACCAAGGGAGGGAGGGCTATCTAGGAGAAGAACACTCCAGCTGTTCACCTTTTCCAACCTCTCCGCCCTTTCCAGGGCCCGCCTAAGCCCCGGTGGAGGAGCACCCCCAAAGGATGAAGTATAACCCGCTGGAATGTCGCATTGCAGTTTCTCAGGGCGAAAACTTACAGGCGTCTGGCAAGCTCAGAACTTCAAAGGTGGGACGAAGAGAAGATTGGCTTGGTCCGGATCATCCAGTTTCACGCTCTCGACCAGAGGGGGGGAAAAAAGGATCTAACTAACGCGATAAAGCTATTCAGACCTCCGGTCCCAAACAACGCTGCAGGAACGATCGGGCGTCCGAGATGGACAGCTCTCCGCTTACCTTAAGTTTAGAGGCAGATTTGGAGAAAGAAACTCCTGCAGGACTGGACGGAAGCGAAGACTCCCCCCGAATGACAAGGAATCTGAGGAACAGAAGGGGTTCTTCGAGTTAAAATTGTTATCTAGGTAGCTCGAGATCCAGCTTTGCTGCTCCTCTCCGGAACTGGCAGGAGGGCAAGACCAACAGCCATAGGCCTGACCATTCAAACCTTCCGCTCTCTCAACAACCTATCACCGCCCTCCTGCCTGCAGCGTCAGCCAATCAGCGTGCCAGACCAGGACCCCGCCCCGTGACCAATCGCTAGGCTCGTACCTCGTCGGCTGGGCATCTCGCTGTACAGAGAGCCTGGTGCACATTGGCTCTCCCTCTGGCCAATCGCCACACCCTTCTAGTGCTCAAGTCCCGCAGCCCCAGCAACCCCGGGAGATTTGAACCGAGCCCCGACAACGACGATGGTCTGGAGGAACTGTGTTTGAGTGGAAGTGTTTCCTTCTCCTTGCTTCTTTCTCGCGCCGTTTCTCTTGGGTTTTGTTAGCCTTCGGCTGGAAATGGAGCATTTGCCGCCGGTGTGGCAGTTGTTGGGGCATGACAGGTCTGTGTTGATGCTGAGCCGCCACCCGCCCCTTCCAAGAGGTTTTCTGGGTAGAAATTCCTTTTTAGGGAGAGCAGAGGAATTGAACCTTTTGACAGAATCCTCACGACATTCTAAAGAATCTTAAGCTTTGGCTATCTATGTAGATTTGAACATTGACAAGAATATATTTATATGTAGGGAGAGGGTCGGCGTCATGCTTGTAATCTCAACACTTGAGAGACTGAGATAGGAGGGTTGCGAGTTTGAGGACAGCCTGCACTACGGAATGAGCTCCAGATCACTCTGAGCTAGAGTCAGACCCTGCTAGAAGCAGGAGAGGGGCGGGAAGATTACTATAGTAGTGGTGGTGGAAACAGGAATGGAATACAGAGCCTTGGGAATGCTAGACAAGTACTGTTGTCATTTAGCTGTTACTCCCTAGTCCAAGAAATTATTTTTTTAAGATTTCTTTTATTTTAGTGTGTGTGTGTGTGTGTGTGTGTGTGTGTGTGTGTTTGCACCAGTTGGAAGGTCAGAGGCAATCCCTCATAGCTGGAGTTGTGAGCTGCCCAACATGGGTGTTGGGAACCAAACTCAATTTCTCTGCAAGAGCAGCATGTGTTCTTAACTGCTGAATCATCTCTCCAGCCCCTGGCCCAAGAAATTCTTATATTGGTCTTTTTTTCCCCCTTCAAATCTTTTGAGAGTGGGCAGGAGATAATTGACCATGAGTGTGGGGGTGATGACTGGGTGGGGCATTTCAACTAATGTGCATACTAACCACCTGAGATCTTGAGAAATGTGGATTCCGACTCAGTGGGTCTGGGTATGAGACCAAAATTTCTACATTGATTAAAAAAAGTCTCGGGCTGGAAAGATGGCTCAGAGGTTAAGAGTACCGGCTGCTCTTCCAGAGGTCCTGAGTTCAATTCCCAGCAACCACATGGTGGCTCACAACCATCTGTGATGAGATCTGGTGCCCTCTTCTGTATACATAATAAATAAATCTTAAAAAAAAAAAAAAAAGTCTCAGCTGGTGATGATCTCTCTGGTCCCAGGACCATGCCCTTGAGTAGCAAAGCATCACGCTGTGCTTTTTGTGTGTTTTGTGTGTTATTTAGCCTAAACTTGTCTTCAGCTTGAAATCCCTCTGCCTCAGCCACTTGAATTCTAGGATTACTGTGTGTGATATCACACCCATCCGGTTTCCTGGACTTTGCTTCAGGATCAATTTGATTTTTTTCTTTCTTTTCTTTCTTTCTTTCCTTTTTTTTTTTTTTTTTTTTTTTTTTTTGAGACAGGGTTTCTCTGTGTAGCTTTGGGCCTTTCCTGGAACTCACTTGGTATCCCAGGCTGGCCTCGAACTCACAGAGATTCGCCTGGCTCTGCCTCCCGAATGCTGGGATTAAAGGCGTGTGCCACCGCCTGGCCCTTTTCTTTTTTTTTTTTTTTTTTTTTTTTAAATAATTTATTTTTATTTCATGTGCATTCATGTTTTGCCTGTATGTAAGTCTGTGTGAAGGTGCAGATCCCCTGCCATGTGGTTGCTGGGAATTGAACCCAGGTCCCCTGGAAGAACAGCCACTGCTCTTAACCATTGAGCCCTCTCTCCAGCCCTTTTCTCTGTTTATTTCTTTTCTTTTTTCTAATGGTTAGTTGAGGCAGGATCTTGGTATATAGCCCTGATTGACCTCAAACGCATGATCCCCCTGCTTTAACCACCTAAATTCTGGGATTACAGGCATGTGTCACCACACCTATCTTGAAATTTTTCATAATTAAAAATTTTTTTTTACAAGAGCACAGATCCACGTTTATTTATTTACTTTTCATTAGTTGAAATCCGGGAAGGGTACAGCATCACACGGATTCTGTGTCCGACGGCCTTTGCAGGAAGGCTGCTTCGGAATTTGACACGAACCATGCCGCTGTTCCCACGGCCCGAGTTGCTTTTCCCCAGATCACACTGGTTTTGTTTGGTTTGCCTCCAGGCGTCACTGTGTTGTTTTTTGCTTTATACACATAAGCACATCTCTTGCCCAAGTAGAATTCACTTTCATCTCGAGCATAACTGCCTTCGATTTTAAGAAGAGCTGTGTGCTCTCTCTGGTTCCGGAGACCTCGCTTATAGCCAGCAAAAAATGTCCTTGCACCAAAGCCTTCCAGACATATTTGCCTTTTAGAAGTCCTGTACCCAGCAGGCCTCAGCGCCAAGATGGCGGGTGGGGGTGGGGGGGCAACATAATTAAACATTTTTAAATTGGTATGGTAATGCCCATTGTAATCCCAACTCTGTAGAGGCTGAGGAAGGAAAATTATCAGTCTCCCCTACATAATGAGACCCATGATCAAAGGAAATGTGGGGAATTTGATGGTGAGCGATTGTAGTCTGAGCCATTGAGAGGCTGAGGCAGGAGGATCACAAGTTCGATGCCACGTGGGCTGCCAAGCAAAACCCTGTCTCAAAAAAAAAAAAAAAAGGGTGGGGGGGAGCCGGGCGGTGGTGGCGCACGCCTTTAATCCCAGCACTCGGGAGGTAGAGCCAGGTGGATCTCTGTGAGTTTGAGGCCAGCCTGGGCTACAGAGTGAGTTCCAGGAAAGGCGCAAAGCGACCCAGAGAAACCCTGTCTCGGAAAAAAAAAAAAAAGGGGGGAGAGGGGAAATGGTTTTGTTGTTGTTGTTGTTTTAAGATTTTATTTATTGGGCTGGAGAGATGATGGGTCAGAGGTTAAGAGCACTGGCTGTTCTTCCAGGGGTACTGAGTTCAATTCCCAGCAACCATATGATGGCTCACAACCATCTGTAGTAAGATTTGGTGCCCTCTTCTGGCCTGCAGGGTTACATGCAGGCAGAACACAGTATATCTAATAAAAAATAAAAATAAAATAAAGATTTCTTTTAAAAATATTTTATTTATTATGTATACAGCACTCTGTCTGTACATCTGCCTGTGGGCCAGAAGAAGGCACCAGATCTTACTACAGATGGTTGTGAGCCACCATGTGGCTGCTGGGAATTGAACTCAGGACCCCTGGAAGAACAGCCAGTGCTTGTAACTGCTAAGCCATCACTCCAGCCCAGAAATGTTTTAATATAAAGCCTTAGGAACTATTTTAAATGCAGGCCAATACATCTATAGAGTATGCCCAGGAATGATCAAGGTTGCCAGGTGTCACTCATGTTAATAGCTCGCAGACCACTTTTTGAGAAAAGTCAGAAAAATAACCTTTAAAGCTGGACTTGAGGACTAGAAAATGGCTCTGTGGATAAAGCACTTGCAGAGCAAGCAAAAGAACCAGATTTGGATTCCTAGAATCCACATAACTGCTGGGTAGCATGATGGCCTTCCTGTCATCTTAGCCTTCAGGAGGCAGAGGCACCTGGAGCAAGTTGGCTAGTTAGACTAGGCAAATCTGTGAGCTCTGGGTTCAAATGAGGGACCCTACCTCAATATACAAGGTGAAGATTAAGACACCTGCCTTCGCTGGGCGGTGGTGGCACACGCCTTTAATCCCAGCACTTGGGAGGCAGAGGCAGGTGGATCTCTGTGAGTTCGAGGCCAGCCTGGGCTACCGAGTGAGTTCCAGGAAAGGCGCAAAGCTACATAGAGAAACCCTGTCTCGAAAAACAAAAACAAAAACAAAAAAAAAAAAAAAAAAAAAAAAGACACCTGCCTTCATTCTCTGATATGATGCACAAGCACACGTGTGAACAGGCGTCCACATACACACCCCACACGTGTATGGGCATGGTGGTGCAAACCTTTACTCTTAGCAGTCAGGAAGCAGAGGCAGGGGGATCTCTGTGAGTTCAAGGCCAACCCTGGTCAACAGAGTGAGATCCAGGAGAGCTAGGACTCTGTTACACAGAGAAACCCATCTCAAAAAACCAAAAATATTAAAAAAAAAAAAAAAAAAAGGCTGGACTTCGCTCCCTCCTGCAGTCTCAGAGCTTTGGAGGCCAAGGTTGGAAAATCACTACAATTTGGATACTAGTCAGTTTTTTTTTAAACCTTTCTAGAGCTTTATTGAGAGAAAAAGGAGAGAGAGAGAGAGAGAGAGAGAGGAGAGAGAGAGAGATAGAGGGGCCGCGTGGAGGAGGAAGAATACCGCTAGTCAGTTTTAAACCACTAACTGAAGCTATGGGAAAGACCTTCTCTCAATACCTGTTTCTTTTGTTTTTTGAGACAGGGTTTCTCTGTGTACTTTTGGTGCCTGTCCTAGATCTCGCTCTGTAGACCAGGCTGGCCTTCGAACAGAGATTCGCCTGGCTCTGCCTCCCGAGTGCTGGGATTAAAGGTGTGCGCCACCGCCACCTGGCTTCATCCTGTTTCCATATTAATATCCTTTTTAGGAGCTGGAGAGGTGGCTCAGAGGTTAAGAGCACTGGCTGTTCTTCCAGAGGTCCTGAGTTCAATTCCCATCAACCACATGGTGGCTCACAACCATCTGTAATGAGATCTGGTGCCCTCTTCTGGCCTGCAGGCACACATGCAGGCAGAACACTGTATACATAATAAATAAATAAATCTTGAAAAAAAATGCATGATGTATTTTTAAAAAAATGTCCTTTTTATCTGCAGAAACTGCCTCCCCAGAAAGGAGGTGTGTGGAAAGTCTTTGTCCTCTAGGATAGAGATGGTAAGTGTGGGAGTCATCACCGAGCCTTGTCACGCCAGGTAAGTTGGAAAACAAGGCTGGGGTAAGGGAGTGTGAGATGTGTTTATTTCTGCTTGGATGGCTGTAGTCATCCTTTCCGAGGTACCGGAGGATCCTTCCCCGCAGGTGGGAAGTCGGGACAGATGAAGTGGTCCTGTGGCCCCGGCAGAAGCAGGTAGATATGGCAAGTGCACCTGGTTACCAGTGCTTCCTGGTTACAGCAGGTCCCCAAGGGAGGGCAGCTGTGGGTGGTCACCACAAGCATGTCAGCCAAACGGCTGCAGCTCATTGTCAAGTGAGGAAAAGAAAGCTGGAAACTTTGGAGTGCTGGAGCAAAGATGAGGAATGACTAATTCTCCCACAACCTAGTCCCCCAAAGTAAGTTCGAGATTTCTCTCAAGTAGACAAGAAGTCTTAACCCAGGAGGCTTTCAAAGCTTGTCCATGTTTCTTTTTTATACAGAAGAGTGTGCCAGATCTCATTACAGATGGTTGTGAGCCACCATGTGGTTGCAGGGAATTGACTCAGACTCTGGAAGAGCAGTCGGTGCTCTTAACCTCTGAGCCACCTCTCCAGCCTTTTTTCTGAAGTTTTTGTTCTGTTCTATTATTTAATGTGCGAGTGCAGATGTGCCTGTCAAAGTCAGAGGATAACTTTCAAAAGTTGGGTCTTTGCTTCCAGCACTGGCTCTTCGAGGCTCACACTTGGTCCTCAACCTCTCCCCTGAGCCGTCTTGTTGGCCCCCCACCATGTTTCTTATTCATCTTCTTTGTTAGTGTACAGGGAATGGGTTTCGCTGTGATAATTTCATTATATGAATGTATTTCACTATTCTTTGTTCATTTTTTTTTTTTTTTTTTTTTTTTCATGTTGTTTGTGTACACATGCTGCTGTGGAAGAAGGGTATCAGATCTCTGAACTAATACGCTTGTGAGCTACATGTGTGCTGGGAATCGCCCGGTCCTCTGACATCTTCATCTCTTCTGTTTTCATGTCACATATATTCTTCTGCTCTTTAACCTTTTTTTCCTCTACATTTTTTCTATTTCATGTCTACACAAAAAAAAAAAAAAACAAACAAACATAATTTAAATGATCAGAAAGTTGAATATCATCCTTAATCAAGACAGTTTTTTTTTTTTTTTTTTTTTTTTTTTTTTTTTTTTTTTTTTTTTTTTTTTTTTTTTTTTTTTTTTTTTTTTTTTTTTTTTTTTTTTTTTTTTTTTTTTTTTTTTTTATTATGTGTGGCTGTACTCACTATGCATCGTACACTGACTTCTGATTTGCTCCACCTCCAGTGCTAAATTCAGATTCTAGGTATGTGCCAGGCTGGTCTTCTGTATTTTCTGTTTATCTTCTTTTTTTTTTTTTTTTTTTTTTTGTATACAGCATGTTGACTGCAGACAAAGGCACCAGATCTCATTACAGATGTTTGTGAGCCACCACGTGGTGCTGGGAATTGAACTCAGAACCTCTGGAAAAGCAATCAGTGCTCTTAACCTCTGAGCCATCTCTCCAGCCCTATTATCCTGTCCTTGAGTGATTCCTGTCTAGGCCTCCGATTCACTGTGCTAAGCCATGAGCAGTATCCCTTTCCTCTGACCTCCATCTGACCCATATTTGTTGTTGCCAGGTCACAGCGACAGCCTGGCTCTCACCCTCAAACACCAAACAAAAACAGGAGGTACAGCGGCCAATCCTGGGATGCCCAGATCAGGCAATGGAGACGAGCCCTGCATATCTGGGGCCCCCCAAACCAGCCTCTGCATGACAGGGAGGCCGAGGGTGTGTTCACTAGCCTGGCTCCTTCTATGGGTGGTGTAGGCCGAGCCCTGCTTTCTCCACTTTGCAAAAGACTCGGGTTTTATTGGGTGGAGGTGGGGAGTACCTGCGTGAGCGCATGTCCTCTCACTCTGCCACCTCTCTAGGAAGGCAACTAAGACTTCCTAAGGCCAGTGGATGCTACTCCTGCATGACTGGCCAGCCCCACGCCCCGGAATCCTCAGAGAAGTGGGACAGAGGCCAGAAAGAGGCCCAGGCCGTGCCCTCTGCCAAAACCCACCGGATCAGGGAAACAGACAGGGTCTAACCTATGACGGCAGAAGGCAGATTCCAAAGGAGATGGGGGCTGGAGAAGGAGGGCTTGCCTGAATGCATATGGCCCTGTTTGGTCTCGTTCACCACAAATAAAGTCCACAAAGGGACTGGGCAGGTTGCTGACCCCTGTAATCCAGCACTGGGCAGGCGAAAGCAAAGGATCAGGAGCTGTTTATTTCTGTCATTTAAAGCTTGATTTTGATAAAACATTGAGTTCTTTATTACAGAGACTAACAGGAGGGTCAGGAGTTTAAAGCCAGCCTCAGCCGCATTACATCCTGTGGCCAAACAATAACAAGACCTGCAAACAAACAAACAAACAAACAAACAAACAGAAACAACAAAAAAGGCAAGGCAATCAAAACCACCCGTGAGAATCGAGAGGCGTAAATCTGGGCAGGGCTGAGCTCTACGGGTAGGCCGTCTCAGGTTACACTACGAAACATGGTGTGCCCTTACGCATGACCTGCAGTGTTTTTAAATTTTGTTTTTTTGCAGTTTTCTTTTGTCCTGCATTATTGAGCTAAATTATCTACTTGTCCTTAGGACTGTTTTGTTTTTATCTCCTTTCCTTCCTTCCTTTCTTTTTAATTTTATTTATTTATTCGGTGGTGGTGGGGAGGTGAGGTAGCATCTTACTCTGTAGTCCAGGCTGGCCTAGAATTCACTATGTAACGGTGGCCCTGAGTTTATGGCAATCCTCCTGCTTCTCGCAAGGGTCTGACTCAGTTTCTTTCAATGCTAACTTAACTTTCACACAATCATTTAACTTTAGTAAGCATGGCTAGGAGTAAAGGGACCAAGGTGATACTGGGTATAGTGGTCCATGTCCATAATCTCAGCACTGGCGAGGCAGAGGCAGGAGGAGCTCAGTGAATTGTAGGCTAGCCTGGTCTACATAGTAAGTTCCAGGGCAGCCAGATGTTCACAGCGAGACCCTGTCTCAAAACAAAAAACAAACAAACAAAACAAAACAAAACCAAAAAAGAAAATACAAGGTGTTAGAGTCTCAGATTTTGATACAACCTTTACCTACTATTTGGGCAATCATTCAGCCTTTCAGGTGGTTTTGTTGTTGATTTTTCTCATTTGGTGATTGAAAGGAAAATGACAAATATATTTACTTAAAGTATATAGTGCAAGCTAGGCAGTGGTGGTGCATGCCCTTAATCCCAGCACTAGGGAGGTGGATCTCTTGTGAATTCGAGGCCAGCCTGGTCTACAGAGCAAGTTCCAGGACAGCCAAGGCTACACAAAGAGACCCTATCCCCAAAAACCAAAACCAAACAAACAAAAAATATATAGTGCAACTAGACATGGGGGTTCATGTCTGTAATCCTAGCATCTGGGAGTCTGAGGCAGGAAGAGCAGAGTTTAAGGACATCCTTAGCTACATAATAAGTTTGAGGCCTGAAGAAGCTGAATGAGACCCTGTCTTAAAAACAAGTAATAAAGTCAATAGAGTCTGTAGCACAGTGCAGTTGCTGGAAACCATGTCTCCTGTACTCTTGGTCAAATGTGCAATGCAATATAAATCTCCACCCTCCCCCTCCCATTTTTTAGGTTTTACTCTGTAACCTTGATTGGCCCCTGCACAAGAAACGTTGACCAGGCTTGCCTCTACCCTCTCAAGTGCTGGGATTTTAGATGTGTGCCACCAAACCTGACTTTCCACCTCCACTATTTGATTAATGCTTTATTCTTTTTTTTCATTCTTTTCCAGCGTGCATACTTAAGGGTCCTGTTTCCTCCCCTCCCCAGCTCAAAGAGGATCCCCAGCACAGCACGGGGTCTACTGCTGTTTACCTACCCCAGACAAGTAGGGTAGGGAACAGTCAAAGAAAACACACGTTTTTTAGGGACTTGCTGCTACCACTGTAATAGTGAAGTGACTGAATTACCATTTTCTAACCAATTAAAAAGGAAACTAAAAGTCTGCCTTACTAGAGCTCACAGCATGAGAGCATTTATTGAAAACTTTTTTTTTTTGTTACCTGAGACTCTAGTTTACAGAAGAGCCAGGAACCTCTATGGGTTCCCCCCCCCCCCTTACTGACATCAACATTCAGTTCTTGAAAAAGGACTTAAAACTTTGGCTGAGGTGGGAGATGGTGGAGGAGATTTAATAAAAAGTGGTTTCCAGTTCCTGAAGAGGAAATATAGTACAGGCGACACCGGTTCCTCATAAGCCAGCTTCCTCCCTCTCTCGCTGTCTTAAGTGGTCCAGCCATAACCACCGTGCTCCCCCCACAACACCCCCCCCCCCGCGATTGAACCACCTATGATGTCATAATCACAATCCCATTACCTCATCCTGCTGGGGGGGAGGGGGAGGCGGACAGGGAAGGGAGGGGAGTGAACGGCCTCGGGCCCGCCTCAGCTTTACAAAGTATTTTGGGTGAGAACAAATTACGGGAACAAGAGGACACAGCCCCGCAACCGTTATAAATCCCAGGTTTATAAAGGTTCCAGCAGATCCCGCAGCTAGAAGAGGCGCTCCAGGGACCCAGAGCAGGCCCTGATCGGCGCTTGGACTACATTTCCCAGCAGCCTTCGCACTGAGGGTCGGTCCTTTGCCGGGGGAAGGGTGGGGGATGCTTACAGAAAGATGGCTGTTTCGGAAGGGATAGGAGACCAGGTGAGAAGGCTGTGGCTAATACCGTTTGGGGGTCTGAGTGGACCGAGACCGTTCAGTTGGGAAGATGGGGCACTGGAAGGACTGGACAATGGCTTTGTTTACCTTTATCCGACATGGCTTCCCCTACGGGCTTCAGGATATGCTTCCAACTGGGCGCGTCCACTCTCGGCGATCTTTTGGAGGGGGTGATTCGTTCGTGCGGACGCCACCCCGTCCCCAGATCGTAGCTCTAGGCTCCTTCCAGACGGCAGTACTCTGGAAAAGATTGAGGGGGGAACCACAGAGGGCCCGGGTCTCTTCGGGCGGTTCTGGGGGGGTTCGGCGAACAGGAGCGACCCCCCCCACTCTCCTCGAGGGCGCGTTTGGTTCGCGCCAGCGCCTTTTAAGGGCACCGTGGGGCGAACGGAGCGCTCAGAGCTGCTCCGGCCGCGGCCCTGGGAGCTGGAGGAGCCGCGGTAGGTAGCGGAGGGCAGGTGGTGCTGGGGCCTCGGGGCGGGCACCGCGACCGTCCCCCTCCCTCCCTCCCCTCCCTCCCCTCCCCCAGGCCAGCCGCTGGCGCGGCCGAGCCTCGCAGGCCGCCTCGGCGGGAGAGCACGGGACCCGGTTGGGGGAGGGGGTGGCGGAGTGCATGTCCCGGACCCTCCCCATCCTCTGCGTCCTGAGTTCGCTTCCCGCGGTCAGAGGGGGAAACCCGAATGGGAAGAGGAGAGCGACAGTCCCCCCTGAGCAAACCCTTAGAGTGCCCCCCCCACCGCACACCCCCCCCTCCCCCGGCCAGTAGATGCCCCATGCCCCACCCCGCGGGGACAGGCAGGGCAACAGAGGGAGAGGTTGAAGATTAGAGGGAGCCCAGCCGTTTGCTTTTTCGTCGTGGTGGGGGGATGGGTGCACCCCACTTGTCACCCCTGTCTTCAGCAGCACCATATGGAAGAAGAGCAGTCTGATAGCTTTTCCCCCCACCTCCCTCCCTCGCTTATGTTTTTCCTGCAGTTTCTCCCAGAGGTTTGGGACTGGGACCTGGGGGGGAATGCCCCCAGGGAATTGATGACTTTCTTTTCCCCTGGCCTGACTGGATCCTAGGTTGTCCAGGTTTCAGCACAACCTCAGTCTCCCTGAAACACAAGTGTCAGGGGTTCCTTCCATCCAATAGGCGTTGGGGGGGGTGTCTAGTCGTTATCTTAGGGGGCTTGTGGTGGAGCGAGACCCTGGGTTGAGAGTTGGGCCTGGCGGGGTTGCTGGGAGGGCCGAGCGGCCTGCTGCTCAGTGAAGGGCTGAGCCTTGTGCCAGTAATGTGAAGCTGAGAAGTTTTAACTTGTTTAGTCCATGTTGAGGGCTGTCTACCCTTCAGATACACAAAATGGAAGGGGAAGGAAGGCCGCCAGAGAGGCCTTCTCACACTTTTTTTTTAAATGTCTGCTTGAGAACGAGGAGGCCCCTTGCAGAGCTGGTTTGCCTTCTTTTGTGTCCTGGTTTGATTCCTTATGGCTTCCGTTCTGTTCCCCCTCTCAGCCTGGCCTGTTTTAGGAAACTCGGGCTGAGAGTATCAGTTGCGTGGTGGTAGTTGCATTGTTCCAATTACCGCTGTGTGTGGCCACATCCCAACAATTAAAATGCAGAAAAATAGAAAATCACTCTCTTCAGCTGCTCCTAGAGAGGCCTGGGAGTTTGGAGTTTGCTGTTCGTCCAAATGCCTCATGAAAAGCTTGAAAGTTTTTTCACCCCCTGCTCCTCATGGCTGGTCAGCCTGGGGTCTCGAGGGTAAAAGTCTCCACTTAGCTTCCCTTGTTGATTTTTGAGGGCAGAGTTAAGAAAATAGGAGCAGAAGAGAGTCCAGCTTTACCTTCTCCCACCAGAACGCAGGGAAGCAGCCGAGGGGAGGTCTCAGGAAGCTGGAACTTTGTTCGCCTTGGTAGTAATAATTATGCATGGAAATGATAGTTAACTGTAGTGATGATTGACTTCTGCACCTTTCTTCCCAAGAACTCCAAATACATCCTAGGGTACTTTGCTCTTCTTTGTTGCCTTCCTCGGAGACGATACCCCCCTTTTTTTGTAAGGGGGTGGTCTCCCCCTACCCCACCCCAGGTCATAGGAGGAAGAGACCGAGCCCTTAGGCTCTTCCTTGATGAGCAAGTGAGGGAGGATGGCGTCTAGCCAGAGATAGACCCTATTGCCTTCTTCATCTAAATGATATCACCACTTTGGGCATGCCAAGGCTTTGAGAACCTATGTGAACTCCTATTTTTTTTATAGGCCAGTTGGTAAGGTATTGTTCAGTTTGGTAGTTCATGTAGCCTCGTTCTGGTATAGAATAAGATTTTATACCCATTTTACATGGAAGCAGGAATGTTATGTGGTTAGCCAAAACTGACTGAGCATATTGAATTAAGACTTGGTGGTGGCAGCTTTCTCTTTTTGTTTTTAGGCAGGGTTGTAGCCCAGCCTGACCTTATGAGCTCTTGTGTTCCTTCTTGCACCTCCCAGGTGCTGGGATACCAGGTGTGTGCTCAGGACTTGGATTTCTTGGTTGGTTCTTCTCTGTACTAGTTAATGCTCCACGGCCTCGGGTCTGCCTGTTGGTCATTTATGGGAAGAGGTAAAAGAAAAGACATTGTTGACCTCCCTCCTCTGAGCAAGCCAAAGGCCCCTCAGGTAGGAAATGTGTGGGATTTTGAAGCTTGCTCTTTGATAAAAAATAGTTTGCTTCAGTCATAAGGAAGAATCTTGGTTAATTATATCCATGGTCTTTGAGTGGGATCATGAAAAAAAACTTGGTTGAATGAAGTCATGGAGTTGTTTTTAATATCTGTACAGTTGAAATGTAATCGGAACCAACCACCCTGACCATTCCTTCCCATTGTATAAGAGAATACCCACAATATCTACTGGGGAAGAGTGGTGTATCAGCTATTCAGGCCATAGGAGGGTTCAGAATCCCATCCTGACCTGAAGCAGAAAGCCATGCCTTGCTCTTCTCCTGGCACTAACCCCTGTGGTTTAGGAGAAGGGTTCCCTTCTTGGCTTCTGGCTGTAGGATAAAGAGAATATTGTGCTAATTCAGTATGGAAATAACCATTTGGGCATCTCTCATTTGAATCTGTTTCCTAAGTGGTGCTGATATTCTAGGTAGACACAGCAGGGCATAGGCCAGGTGAGGAGTGGTAAATAGGCTTCAATGTGCCATCTTCGGTTTATTTTACTGGATATCTAGAGTGCCAAGTTCAGTGTGTTTCTGAGGCCATCTTTAGGCTCACTGGGAGAGTGCTATGATCAATTACCGATGTCTACAGAGGCCTGGCCTAGGGATGCTGGGGTATGTGTGCCCTGCATTCCCCAGCTCTGCATCAGGTACATCTCTAATGTTACTTGGGGCTGATCCCTCTGTGATTGGCAGACTCAGCAGGCATGACTGGAGAGGGAAGTCCCAATGGTGCTAGAACGGTGCTTCAGTGGCAGAAGACGGCTCACGAGTGAGATCCGGAAGAACGACAGGGAAGACATCCATCATTTGCTCCGAAGTGTGCAAGTCAAATCCTGGGCAAAACATGATAACCCTGATCACTGAGCAGCTACAGAAGCAGACTCTGGATGAGCTGAAATGCACACGCTTCAGCATCAGTCTGGTAAAAGACCAGTATTCCTACTTCTTCGTGATCTTCCCCCTCTTTTTTTTTTTTTTTTTTTCTGGAGGCTGTTTGTTGCTACAATTTTACCCTTGTTCGGTGTTGTATGAAACATGCTTGTACTGGAAAAGCCCACTAACAGCTCAAAACCCAGCCCAAGAGGAAGGGGACAGGGATACTAACATTTGGGCGAAAAGGGCTTTGTAATGTTTAAAGGTGTGGCTTATTTCTCACCGACTTTGGGAAGAGAACAACACAGGAGTCTCTTAATATCCTGGTAACCCATGAATTATAGGGAGAATGTAAGAGGTCTCTCTAGAAGTGTCCTTGCCCTGAACCCAAATAATGATGGATAATCTCTCTCTTAGCCTTTGCCTGATCATGCAGACATATCCAACTGTGGGAACCCTTTCCAGCTTGTGTCTGGTAAGGAATCTGTGGTTTATATGTATGTGTGTTTGTGCTTCTGTCCACACATTTCTGTGATTAATTTTTAATGACCACAACTGGTTAACCTACCTTTAGTTTTCGCGGTGGGCCTTTTGTTTTGCTTTGTTTTGAGACAGGGTCTTACTCTGTAGACCAGGCTAGCCTTGAAGTCACAGAGATCTGCTTCTGCCTCCAGGGTGACAGTGTTAAAGGTGTCCTGCCACCACATCATCTTGTGTTTTTTGTTTTGTTTGTTTTTGTTTTTCTTGAGACAGGGATTCTCTATGTAGCTCTGGCTGTCCTGGAACTCATTTTGTAGACCAGGCTGGCCTTGAATTCAGAGAGCCACCTGCCTCTGCCTCCCAACTGCTGGGATTAAAAGAATGTGCCACCACCATCACCACTGGCCACCAGCTTGTTTTTTGTTTTTTGTTTTTGTCAAGGCCACCTTCTGAGAGTGCTATCTATCTCTGTTTTACTGTCTTGTAGGAAAATTATGTTCAGTTTATTCTTTTGTGTTTGAGGAAGGATCTTGTAGCCTAGGCTGACCTAGAACTCTTAACAGTCTTGCTATTGAGTACTGGGTTGCAGGTGTGAGCCTAGATCAGTTTAACTTTTCTAATGTAATTGCTTTGAAGTGGTAATACATGTACATAGTTTAAAAATAGCAAAAATATTATGTTGATAAAAGTCATCGTCTCCTGTTTCCAATCCATTTAGTTCCTAGTTCCTCCCTAAAAGTACCTTCTGAAAGCTGTGGCTCAGAGACAGGGCATTTGGCTGGCATGTATGAGGCTCTTCCTTTGCTCTTAAGAACTGTGTGTGGCATGGAGAGGCAACTCCTATTATTAGGTTTGTTGTTGTTGTTTTACATATATTATATAAAATGTATGCACATGTGTGCTACAGTGTATGGAGGTCAGAGAACAATTTGTAGGAATCAATTTTCTCCCACCACATGGGTCCTGGGGATGATTGAACTCAGGTTATTAGGCTTGACCTGAAGCACCTTTACCCTTTAACCATCTTGTTGACCTATAAACTTTTTGTTCTCTTTTTTACATGGGCTGGGGGTGCTGTGCATGTATGAATGCAGAGTACATATATGGAGGTAAGGGAACACCACGCCCCAGGAGTTGGTTTTCGATTTCTACTATGTAGTTTCTAGGGATTGGGGGTCCAACTCATCAGGCTTGACAGCAACTACCTTTATCTGTTGAGCTTTCTTGCTTGGGCCCTGTTAACTAGTTTCTTATATATATTGAACGATCCAACTAGAATTTTTTTATTTTTTATTTTTATTTTTTGGTAGTACTTGGGATTGAGCCTCGGACTAAGACATACTATCAAGCACCCTGTTACAGGACTGTGTAGGTGGAGTTTTTCTGTCCCACCAGTCAACTCTGTCCTGCCAGCAGGCTCCCAAATAACCACACAGAGACTTATTATTAAGTATAAATGTTTGGCCAATAGCTTAGGCTTGTTACTAACTAGCTCTTATGTCTTAACCCATATTTCTTCTTCCTTTTGTTTTAAATTTTTTTTTATTTATTTAATATGGAACGCTTCACGAATTTGCGTGTCATCCTTGCGCAGGGACCATGCTAATCTTCTCTGTATCGTTCCAATTTTAGTATATGTGCTGCCGAAGCGAGCCCTTTTTTTTTTTTTTTTTGTTTTTTTTTGTTTTTTTCGAGACAGGGTTTCTCTGCGTAGCTTTGGTGCCTGTCCTGGAGCTCACTTGGTAGCCCAGGCTGGCCTCAAACTCAGAGATCCACCTGGCTCTGCTTCCTGAGTGCTGGGATTAAAGGCGTGCGCCACCACTGCCCGGCAGCGAGCACTTTTTTTTTAAGATTTATTTATTATATATACAGTGTTCTGCCTGCATGTATCCCTGCAGGCCAGAAGAGGGTACCAGATCTCATTACAAGTGGTTGTGAGTCACCATGTGGTTGCTGGGAATTGAACTCAGGACCTCTGGAAGAGCAGTCAGTGCTCTTACCTCTGAGCCATCATCTCTCCAGCTTCCATATTTCTTATTTACACTCTACCATGTGGTGGTACCTTTGTTCAACAAGGCATATGTATCTCCTGCTTCCTTTACTCTCACAGGCGACTCCTTGACTCTGCCCTTCTTCCCAGTGCCCTCTCAGTTTGGCTCTCCCACCTAACCTCTTCCTGCCTAGCTATTGGCCAGTCAGCTCTTTATTACCAATGAGAACAACACATCTTCACAGTGTACAGAAGGATTATCCCACAGCAGGACTGCATCTCAACTCTTGATTTTGTCTTGAACCGGCTCTGTAGTTGAGGCTGATGTTGAGTCCTGCTCCTCTGCCCACCTCCTAAAGTGCTGGGATTCCAGGTGTGTGCCACCATGCCCAGCTTACTTTATCTTGAGATAGGGTTTTTCTAGATGTCACAGACTGGCTTTGACTTTGTAACCTCCTGCCTCAGCCTCTGGGATTACAGGTCTGTGTCACTAGGCCTAACTCATAATTTCTAGTTTTTTGGGTTTTTTTAATTATACTTATGGAGGGGCGGGGTATGTGTCCTATGGCCTGTGGGCATTGGGTTGGTTCTTTGCTTCTACTTTGTAGATCTCAGGGATGAACTCAGGTCATCGGGCTTGGCAGCAAACACCTTTATTCTCTGAGACATATCGCTAGCACTTGGATATCTGTATACAAGTAGAAGCAAATATAAGTCTGTCTGCATTATTGCTTTTTTGGCAGAGTTTTCTGTTAGTCTCTGCTTCGTTATAGCGTAGTGCAGCTGGGTACCTTTCCCAGTCTGTGCTGAGTGGTTTCCTGTTTTACGTAGTTGTACATTACTACACTGTAGGGATCTGTATTAGTTTACCTAGTCCATGTTGATGGAGATTTGGGCAGTTTGCAGTCTTCTAATTTTGGGGCACGTGTGCACATATTGTATGTGCACATGTGTATGTATGCATATTTGACACGTGTCAGGTGTTCTGTCCTGTCCCTCTGCCTCACTCCTTTGAGACAGTCTTTCATTGAACCTGGAGGTAGGCTGGCAGCCAGCATGCCTCAGTGATCCTCCTGTCTCCACCCTACAGCCCCAGATGTGGGTGCCTGGCTATTTGTGTTAGGATCTAAACTCTGGTTCTCAGGCTTACACAGCAAGTGTTCTCACCTAGTAACCACCTCTCCAGACTCCTTTTCTATTCTTTACAGAGAATGTTAGTGAATAACTCTGTCCTCAGGTCATTTTTAATATGTGACAATACATCTGAAATGTAAATTCCTAGAGTATGGATTAATCTAAGGGCCTATGATCATGAGCATAACTAAGACAGCCAGAAGCTCTCTAACCTGGGTTGCTGGGCTGCTACACATCTCCTATCTGGGCTATCTGCCAAGCAGCTACATTCTTTGTCTTGTTGAAAAAACAAAAACACAAATACTTGCTGAAGGCCAGGTCTTAGGCATAAGGACCCCTGACCCCTGCCTCATGAAGGCTGGTAAGGAGAGGAACTGTCGACCAAATGCTTGCTATCGTCAAGTCTGATTTTATATACTTTGATTTGTGCCTTTTCTAGAGAGTTCTTGAGAAAACTTGGAATAGGCCCATTGTCCTATAGTGAGCTATTTCCCCCAAATCAGTCTTAAATGGGGAAGTAAAGGCAGGAGGATAAAACGCATTCAAGGTCACCGGTGGTTATGTAGCAGTTTGAAGCCAGTTTGGGTTACACGAGACCCTGTCTCAAAATAGTCACAATTGGGGGGACTAGAAAGATATAAAGTGCCTGCAGTGTAAGTGTTTGGATTTGTCAGGGTCCCCAGCATTCACATAAAATCCAGGAACGATGGCAGAGTCTATAATTCCAGTGCCTAGAGAGGTAGAGACAGGTTGGCCAGCCAGCCTATCCAAATTGATGAGTGACAGGTTCAGTGAGAGTCCCCACCTCAAAAAAAAAAAAAAAAAGAAAAGAAAAGAAAAGAAAGAAAGAAAAAAAATGGAAGGGGCAGGCAGGATGTCATAAAGTGCTTGACGACCTGAGTTCCATTCATAGGACCCCCATGATGGAAGGAGAGACTGATTTCCCCAAGTTGTCCTCTGACCTTCACACACGTGATTGTGTGTGTATGTACATGTTCGTTTGTGTACATGTACATGTGGGTATGGACAAGAGTCCACATACATGGAGCTCAGAGGTCAACATCTTATGTCTTGCTCAATGGCTCTCTACCTCATTTTATTTTTAAATTACATTTATTTATGGGTGTGTGTGTGTGTGTGTGTGTGTGTGTGTGTGCATGTGTGCGTGCCAGCACTTGGGAGGCAGAGATAGGTAGATCTCTGTGAGTTTGTGGCCAGCCAGGTCTACATAGAAAATTTCAGGCCAACCAGGGCTATATAATGAAACCTAGTCTCAAAAAAATTTTTTTTTGATTTTTCAAAATTTATAACGAAGGCCTAAGAGGAAGGGAAGCAGAGTGTGCACATAAACAAACATGAGAGAACAAAATTAACACAGGATCTCAGGGTTTCTCGGAGCACACGTTCTGCCTTCAGACCCCCAGCATCTCCCTTGCCTTTCCTGGGGATGGAAGCAGTTGCTTAGCGGCTGGATTACTTCCTGTGGACAGTACTGCCTTCCTTGGTCCTGGTGGCACAGAAGAGAGGAAGAAGGGCCGGGCGGTGGAGGTGCACGCTTTTAATCCCAGCACTCGGAAGGCAGAGGCAGTTGGGTCTCTGTGAGTTCGAGGCCAGCCTGGGCTACAGAGTGAGGTCCAGGACAGCCAGGACTGTTACACAGAGAAACCCTGTCATGAAAAAAAAAAAAAAAAAAAAAAAGGAAGAGGGCCAGAGAAGGCGAACATAGGCCTGATTTTCAGAACTCAGGCTGGGAGCAGGGAAGGCTGGGTTGAAGACAGGGCTGGTCTGGGAGCCTGGGGTGAGCGGGGCATACACACAGACATGCAGGTTTCTCTTGACAATTGTACCTTTGAGAGGAAGTGGCAGATGGTGGGTAAATGCTCTTTATTCCAGGTGGGTTCTTAGGATGAAGGTAGCTAGCGTAGTATAGTCAACTCTGAGTCCTGTTTTGTTCATTCGATAGCTACACTTGGAGCGAGTTAGACGGCTGTCCCCTCCTTCATGGAGATTTGTGTGAAACCACACCAAGTATTTGCTACATTGTGTGATGCAGAAGCTCTTGTAATATGTTAGCTGTTGTTAATCCTTTTTATTATGAATGCATTTCAGAAGGTGCTTCCTGGAGGGGCCTGCCCCACTGTTCCTGTGCTGAGTTCCAGGACAGCCTCAACTTCAGCTACCACCCCTCAGGCCTGAGCCTGCACCTCAGACCACCCAGTCGGGGAAACTCCCCACAGGAGCAGCCCCTCCCCCAAGTCCTAAGCCCTGAACCCCCAGACCCAGAGAAGCTTCCTGTGCCCCCTGCTCCTCCATCCAAGAGGCACTGCCGCTCCCTCTCGGTGCCTGTGGACCTGTCTCGCTGGCAGCCGGTGTGGCGGCCCGCCCCCTCCAAGCTGTGGACTCCCATCAAGCACCGGGGCAGTGCTGGAGGGGGTGGGCCGCAGGTGCCTCACCAGAGCCCCCCGAAGCGGGTCTCCAGCCTCAGGTTCCTCCAAGCTCCCAGTGCCTCTTCTCAGTGTGCCCCAGCCCACAGACCCTACAGCCCTCCTTTCTTCAGCCTGGCCCTGGCCCAAGAGTCCGCTCAGCCCTGCGCCAGCTCCCCTCAGAATGGTTCTTGGGAGAGCGATGCTGAGTCCCTGTCACCCTGCCCACCCCAGCGCCGCTTCTCCCTGTCCCCCAGCCTGGGCCCACAGGCAAGCCGCTTCCTGCCCTCTGCCCGGAGCTCCCCTGCGTCTTCCCCGGAGCTGCCCTGGAGACCTCGAGGTCTCCGCAGCCTTCCCCGAAGCCGCTCACAGCCTTGTGACCTGGATGCCCGCAAAACTGGGGTCAAGCGGCGTCACGAAGAGGACTCCCGGCGCCTGCGGCCTTCCCTGGACTTCGACAAGATGAATCAGGTGGGACTGGCAGGCCAGCGGAGCGGAGAGGAGAGTGGGAGGACTTGGGAAGGCCTTCTTACAGGCGTCCCTGGGAACTCCTGGTCTCCAGAGTTTATTCTAGGAGGCCATCTGGCTTGCCTGGGACCTTTGATTCGGAACCTTTAAAGTCTTGTGCCTTGTCAGATTAACCCTTGATGTTCAGGGAAACTAGGCTGAGACGTTAACCTTCCGGCAGGGATCCCCGATTGTCCTGCCAGAGGCACCCCCACCCCACCCCCGAGAACTCTCAAGCCACAAAGGGCCTGTCACCAGAGTCCGCCCGTTGTGCGTAGGGTTGAGTGTGCTCCCTGCACGTCCTGCCTCCTGTGAGCCTGTGGAGCCCTCCACGGCTCGCTCTCCCAAGCCCTTTGTACAGTCCTAGCCCACCCGAGAGCAGCTGCTGCGGGTGCTTCTCCACTTTGTCCGTGGTTTGCTTTCTAGACCACTGGGTCACGGGTCTCTGAGAATTTGTTCCTTTAGTCGTTCAGCCATTTGGGAAGCGTTCATGGCAAAATCGATGTACTTGGCTCTTCCCGGGCACTGGCAGGCCAGAGTGGCCAAAAAGCAGATGGTGGTGTTGACCTCGTGGAGCTTATAAATGAGTGTGTTTGGATTTGTTGGTTTGTTTTAAAGAGAAGGTCTTTCTATTTATCCCAGGTTGGCTTCAGCCTCCTGAGCTAGAAGAGTGTGGATCCCCCCCATGCCCCATCATGACTCACAGCGCCATTCTTTTTTGTGGCGCCTGTGAGTGAACCTGTGTCCTTAGACACGCCATGCGAATGCTGGGTCACTGCGTTAACACTCAGCCCCCAGGCCTCCATGCTTTGCTGTGGTTCGCGCTTGCTTTGGTTTTTTGAGACAGGGTCTAATTATTGTAGTCCAAAGCACAACTGTGTAGACCAGGTTGGTCTTGAACTCTCAGAGATCTGCCTGCCTCTGCCTCCCAACTACTGGGATTAAAAGTGGAAACTGAAGTTCTTTCCTTAGAGAAATTTAGTACATGGATACTAAATGTTTCAAATTTTATGATTTGGAAGCTCACTCTAAAACCTAGAATTTCTGCCTTCGAGTGTAACTGAGACACTTTAAAATTTATTTTTGGAGGGCCAGGAGACATGGTTAAGAGCACAGGTCCTCTTCCAGGGGACCTGGATTTGATTCCTAGCACCCACGTGGTGTAACTCCAGTTTCGGGGGACCTGACGCCCTCTGCCGGTCCCTGCAGGCATTGTTTCTATCCACATCATACACAGACATGCATGCAAGCCAAACACCATACATAGAGACTAACCAGTGGGAAATTTTTGAAATTTTATGTTACTTTGGGAAATTAACGTCTTTGTCTCAACGTTGTTGTTTAACAGAAACCATACTCAGGAGGAGGTCTCTGTCTCCAAGAAACAGCTCGGGAAGACAGCAGCGCCTCTCCACCGTGGTTCATGGCCTGGAGCCCCCCACCTCTCTCTGCTTCCTGCAGTCCTGTTGAGGGCTCGTCCCACGCGCAGAGTGAAAGCGAGGAGGAAGAAGAGGGGGCTGTGCGGTGGGGTCGGCAGGCGCGACACAAGCGGACACTGTGCCAGCAGGACTTTGGGGACCTGGACCTGAACCTGATTGAGGAAAACTAAAACGGAGAGGCTACTTCCTGGGGCCACACAGACTGACTGTCTAATGGCTACTAACCCGTGTGAAGGCCCCAAGGCTGAGGGCCCAGCCTGGGAAAGGGGGTGAGTGGAGGGCTCTGACTCAGGGCAGCCCAAGTCTTCTCGCTCCAGCAAGCTCGACCATGCCAAGAGACTGGCCGGGACAAGATAAACGGAGCTGGTGGCGGGGGGACAGCCCCCGAGCAGACCCTCCCCATGGCGGCCCTGAGTGTGAGTATCCCTGCCGCTGAGAGCACTGGGCAGGGTAGGAGGGGTCTCCTGACCCCAGCTCGGGGAATTTCACTAGCCCCTTTGCTTCAAAGGGCACTTGTGTCTTAGAATTTGGCCAGGGTGGGGGCGTTCAGTCAGCCTCCTCGGAGAAATTGTGTGAGTGCGTGTGTGTGCATGGGCGTGTACTTGAGGAAAGGTGTGTTTGTGTCGCCTTAGGGAAGGAAGGCAGTTGCTCCTTTAACAGCAGAGCATCAGGATGCCCCCAGAATCTTGACTTCCTTCTTTCTTTCTTTCTTTTAATATGACGTTGGGCTTGTTCAAGGTGTCAAGAGTAGAGGGGCTCTTTTTTTTTTTTTTTTTTTTTTTTTTTTGGTCTTAATAGCTCTGGAGCCAGGCTTTTAAGTTCACAGCATTACTTGCTCTGCAGATGGCTCTGTTTTGGGGTCTAAGTACGGTGACCTCAGCTAATGGTCTTTTCCTCAGTCCTGCCCTCTCCCACTAGATAAATCTAGGACGGAGGGATTGTAGGAAGGTCGCATTCATTGTGTTCATCAGATTATCTAAGCTGTACACAGCCTGCCTCCCTTGTTCTCTGAGTAGGTGCAAACAAGAGCAGCTGAGGCCGAACTGAGGGGTTCTCTCTTTTCCTTCACCAAGGGGATCCTCTCATGTTCTGATCTTTCAAGTCAGAGACAGAGTTGATGCCCAGAATATGTTGAGGCAGACCAGTAGCAGGAGCACTGACATTTAGTCCCCAGAAGTCCTGGAGCCCACCCCAGCGCCGCCTTTGGAAGCTGGCTGTAGGGAAACTTGTTCTTGCAAGGTCTAGGCCCAGTCTCCTTCTGATCTTGGAGAAAGAGGAAGGGTGCTGAGCGTCTCATAGTTTGCTTGTCTTCCACTCTTGCCAGGAAATGTTTATTTGCCTCTAATTGGTCCTGCGAGACCACGGAGAGGCTGGGTGCACTGAGGGATCGGCTGGGGATGCGTGAGGCGAAGGCCCTGAGAAGCAGCTAGGAGTTTGTTGTTGTTGATTGGATTTCCTTTTTTGTTTCTTACCCACAACTGCAGCCGGTGCAGCGGGTCCCAGTGGCCACAGTCACGGACTTAAGACTGCAGATCCCCTGGTAGGGTTGGCACCAGGAGGCATGCATAGAGAAGCTGCTACTGTTGCAGTCTGCGAGGCTTTGTTTAGAACACCCTGCATAACGCATTTGGACCTGCCCTTCCCGTTTATCATAGTAAGGGCATTTTTCTGTTCCATTTCAAGGGTGTCTTCAGGGGAGGTAGCCATGTCTTCTTGAGCCTGTGGCCCTCAGGTTCTACTTTTCCAGGGCTCCTCCTTTTCTGCTGGCTAGTTACCACATATTACCACTGGGCTACCAGTCTCCAAGGGCCTAAGGGAGGCTCTCTCGAGAATCCAGGGAAACTGAGCCCAGGAGTTTTACCCAATCTTGGTTTCATCCTTCCCTGCTTCTCCCTCTCTGGTCCATAATTTCCCTGGTGCCAGCTTCTTTTCCACCTGGGGCATCCTCATCCTTGGACTCTGCTGCAGATGGCAGTGTCAGCCTCCGGTAGGTGACTGGCAGTGCCAATGGGGTCTCTGCAAGGCCCTACCTACGTTTAAGTGATGGTAATGGTTCTGCCTCCATCCTGGCTTCCCCAAAGCCCTTAGGTCACCGCCCTTAGGGAAGGAGGCCTGCAGTTGTCATATTTTGATTCCATTCCTTTAAGTCTGGAATGTTAAACTAGGCAGAACTATCATCTTGCTTCCCAGTTTAAATGCCTCTGGCCCTGGAACAAGCCTTTTCAAGACATGAATCATTTTGCTTTACACAATAGATCTGTTCCAACAGTTCTGTGTAAACCAAATGCTGTTTTTTAATGCATTTGGACTGCTGGCCATTTAAAAGCAGCCTATGATTGCTTCTTTGGTAAAGCGAGCAACCTCCCTCTACGTTAGCCGGTTTCATTATCTGGGTCCTCACCCTTGGGCTTTCCCAGAGTGGAGCACACCTCCGGGGCTTGTGGCTGAGGCTGTGTTGATGTCTGCATCTGTGCTGCGTGTGTGGTGTGGCTGGCCAGTAGGTGAGTAGTACTGCGTGTGTGAGGGAAGCCGCCCCCAGGCTGACGCGCCCCTCCTGTGCCCGGTGACTGCCCATGGCGGCCCTCGCTGCCCTTCATCCCACCTGCTGCCAAAGTCCCTGTGCTAACGGGATTACAGAAACAAAAAGTGGAAACAATTTTTTCGTAAACTTTGTTTTATATTAAAAAAATCCATAAGTCTGTGTGTGTTAAAACATGAGGTTCTGCCTCTGTGGCTGTGTTTGAAAAAATAAAGTTTTATTAGAATAATCCATTTTCCCAAGCAACCTTGTGTGCTATAGTGTCTTTTTCCCTTACGTGCACACACACACACACACACACACACACACACACACACACACACAGGAGAGGAAGAGGCCGTGAGAATGCTGCCTAACTTCCTAATCCCTCTGAGGCATGGCCAGGCCATCCAAAAGGGCTGGATCTGGTCCCTAGACCTTCGGTGATGAGACCCTGTTGCCTGGGAGTCTGTCAATATGGCTTGGTCCCAGTTTTCTGGTATTTACATGAGTAGTCTGCCCTCACTCTCATTTCCAACTGGTTGAAATCAAGTACTAATAGATTCCAGTTCCCCGAGATGTGCTTGATGATACAATTAGACACACGACTAGGTTGATTCATAGGCTTTGGATGATGGGAGAAGACAGGACTCCCTAAGAGTTTTTACATGCTGTATCCTGAAGAGATGAAAATTTAGTTATTAGAACTCAGATTCCAAAGACCTAGGTAGCTTCATCTTAAAAATCTTGTTTGCAAAATTATCCTAACAGCAAAGCTCTTTTGTCCTAGAAAAGGACATGTTCCCTAAAGCTTCTATTGTTTCCTGAAAAAAAAAGGGTTGCTTAAGTCTTGGCTTTTCTATTCCACCCCTCTCCTTACGTTAACATTTTTCTAACGTGTGTGGATGAAGCACAGCTACTTTAGCCAAGCAAGGGCCTCCGCCCAGAAAGTTCAGCCTTTCTCTTTACCAGGCTGCTGGGAGAGCCAGGTGCCTACCTTATGTCCTGCTTTTCTACTTCAAATCGAGGTACTCATCTTGGAATGCCAATGACAGCACAGGGCAGGAGTGGCCTGGCGACCTGTGTGCGACAGGAACCTTTGGATGCAAATAAACCTCAGAGAGTGGGAGTGGCCACCTGCCCTGGAAATAAAGGAGGAGGAGGGGCTTTGGAGATGGACCAAGGCAGACGCGTGGTTAAAGAAATATGTCCGCTTTTGCTCTCTTTACAATTACTGTTTCATCGGCAAAGTTGGAACAACTGAAAGGACATTGCCCTTTGTTATTTTTTTTTAGTTTTATAGTTGGTTTTAAAATTTCTTTTTTTTCGTGTGTGTGTGTGTGTGTGTGTGTGTGTGTGTGTGTGCGCGCGTGTGTGTTGCTAAGGACGAAAACACAAGAGGCTTGTACACGCTAGGTGAATATTCTCACTCAACTATACCCCCAGCTCTATGGTTCTAGTTTTCTGTTCGTTTTCTGTGAGGTCAAATGTGTTACTCACTTTCATTGCTGAAGTCTCTTATAGGAAAGAAGTGTAAATTTTGTGAGGGCAGGGGATTATTTTATTCAGTGTTGTGGACTCAACACTTTGGAAATTTCTTGGCATATGAAAAAGTACCTATTTTGTTTGTTGGATGAATTTCTCCTTTGCCCATCCCATCCCTGAACTGAAATCTAGTTGTCACTGGTGCTGTGGAAAGCTAGTCTCAGATACTGGGGCAGTGGTTAAGGCTCCATAGAGGAGGAAAAACCTTCAGTAGTTACTTTGGTAGTGAAGATGTAAGGCAGATAGGTCCTGTATGGATTCACCCGTTTTCCTTCCATGAGTCATTTACGGACTGTGTGCACTAAGGACTCAGTCCAGGCCTTAGGTTTGCTATGGGAGAGTAGAAGTTACAAAGAATAGGGGTTGGGGTGTGCCTTTAACCCCAGAGGCAGACTGGTCTACATAGTGGACTCCAGGTCAGCCTGGGACACATAGTGAAACCCTTAAAAAATAAATAAAATAAAATAAAAACCAAAAAGGGTTAGAAGGAATAGGGAGAAAATTTTTGTTTCCTTGATGCTCCAGATGCTGGTACTAGAAAGATTTCCCTAGATAGTTTGTACTGTATAAAGTTGGTAGTTGGTACCTCCCATCCCAGTATTTGCTTTAAAAAAAAAAAAAAAAAAAAAAATGTAGGTCAAAGGTACAGACAAGGTTGTGGAAAAGGAGATAACTAGTCACAGCTGCTTTGTACAGATGAAGGGAGGAACTAGGCACTTTTAGAGCAGCAGGCATGGTTTATGACTAGGCCGTTTCTCTTTCGGGTTTGTATATACTTAGTCTGTGTATTCAAGAGACTCTTAGAGACAAGGTAGTAGAACATGACCAACAAATGTTGGAGGGTCTCCATTGCATAGTGTGAATTAGTCTAGCCCAAATCTCAGCATCTTCCCTCTGTACCACCTCCTTTTCTGAGATGGCAGAGTATCTCATGCCAGAAATAGTTCTAATACATGTACTTTCTTTGCCTGCAACCCCATTATGTCCATGGTAAAATGAAATGCCACTAAATTAGGTGGTCTCCCATATTTCCTTACAAGCTGAGTAACATCTAGGCTTAATAACATTGGCCGACTGAGACTAGGGAAATGGCTCCGTGGTTAAGAGCACTTACTGTTTCCTGGTGTTGCAGAAGACCTGGGCTCAATTCCCAACACCCATAGGACAACTGTTTTGAAATCCAGATCCAGGGATCTAGCACCCTCTTGTGGCCTACACACACACACACACACACACACACACACACACACACACACACACACACACTACTGAAGACACTTAACATACAAATAAAAGGGTTTTTGTTTGTTTTTTTAAGACAGGGTCTCACTACATTACTCTGGCTGGCCTAAATCTCCCTAGATAGACCAAGTTGGCCTCCAGCTCTCAGAAATCTGCCTGCCTCTGCCTCCAGAGTGTTGGAGTTAAGAGCATGTGCCACCGCCACACCGGCTAAAATCTTCAAAAACAGTAACATTGGTCCACTGGAAAAGGAAAGAAGCTCTGTGGGTTCAAGGCAGAACACTAAGATGTTAAAGGCACATTCGTCTTTAGCCAATGGAAATCATAATCACACCCAATGGATGTTACGCATTGGCCAATGGGAAAGGAACCTATCAAGTACTGAACTACTGATGGGCCAATAAGAAGGAAGGTAGTGTCCCATATGGATCAATGGGGTGGATATTTCCTAACAGGTAACAGGGAGGGTAACAGTTTTAGGATAGATCATCAATGGGTTATTGGGGTTAGCTCAAAATATCTATCTTTTAGGTACCTTGCCTCATCTCCCCACCCTCTTAAAAAGTCTTTGGTGTTGTCTGAGGAGAGTAAGCGTAAACTCCTCAACACATGACCACCTGAACTGGATGGAGCAAGGCTGGGACCAGGGATGGTGCTAATGTGGAGGGAGGGGGAATGAAGGACCCGCCCACCTCTCCGCCTCCCCCCCCAGCCGAACTTGCAATTCCCCTCCCGGCCGCAGGGGGCACTGCAGGCCCCGGGGAGGTTGGGGCGGAGCGCTGCGAGGGGCTGACAGCTGCTGCCCGGCTCCGGAGCGCTGGGGGCGCTGTGCGCCGCCCTGGCTGTGCCTCCGCTCCCGGCCACGGGGGGCGCTGCGCGGCGCCGGTGGTTGGTGGTGGCTGTTGGGGGGGTGGGGGGGAGCGGCGGCCGCGGGTGGTGCGGAGGGAGGCCTTGCGGGTGGATCGGGCGCTTGGCGGCGGAGGTGGTGGGAGGCGGCGGGCGGGCGGGAGCGCGGGTCCGGCCGGCCCTGGCGATGGCGGACGCGGCGGCCTCCCCGGTGGGCAAGCGGCTGTTGCTTCTGTTCTCGGACCCTGCGGCCTCAGCTTCGGCCTCGGCCCCCACGGCGGCGGCGGCGGTGAGCGGAGATCCCGGGCCTGCGCTGCGCACTCGGGCCTGGCGAGCCGGCACGGTGCGGGCCATGAGCGGGGCGGTGCCCCAGGACCTAGCGGTGAGTGGCGGCCGAGGCAGGCACGCGAGGCCGGGGCTGCGGGGCCTGTGGGCGGCCTCCCCGGGGGCCTTTGTGAGGGGGGTGGCGAGGCGGGGGTGACCCAGTTCCGCGCCCCCGGCTCTCCTGAGCGCCCCCCGCCGGCACCTCGGCGCCTGGGCACTCGGGCTCCGGCCGGCGTGGCTTCCGCGTCGGGGTGCGCGCCCCAGTTTCTCCTGGGGGGCGGCCGGGGTGCGAGGAGCTGCTGCTGCTGCTGCTGCTGCTAGCCGGGAGGCCCCGCCTCCTGGGCGACCCTGCTCAGCGCACCCCCCCCTCCACACACACACACACACACACGCCCTCAGAGCATGCTCTCGAACCCCGGGGTCCCGGGTCCCGCAAAATTCGGCCAGAAGATGCGGACCTGGAGTCCCCAGGCCGTCTCGGGGGACTCCCATCGGCTTCCCTTCCTCCGGGGGCCCTGAGTGCGGCCGGAATGTGGGGAGTTGCGGGAGGCTCAGAGGCTGCAGTTGGAGCTGCTCGGGGCTCCTTTTTATTTATTTATTTTTTTAATCTGGCACTTACTTCCTCCTTGTTGGAGCAGGGCTCGGCCTGGCGGTCCCCAGAAAGGCCAGTTCTGTGGTCTGATTTCGAACGCCCTTCTTTTGGCGCTTCTGGGGGACAGGAACTGCCGTTTTAGCTTTTTTTGATAAGTGTGAGGTCTGTGCTAGTAGCCGAGTGAGGCTGCTGAGTGGCGGTTTTTGCTTCTCACTCGGTTACTCCCCCCCTAACCTTGAGAGAGGTTTTGCTTTGAAACTTTGTATTAGGGTTTGGCCGCTTGCCTCCGTGTATCTTACCGTGAAAGTTGTTCCGTACGAAGTTAAGTAGCATTCGAGACCGTGAGCTTTAATTTTTGCTAATGTGGCGGCAAAAGGCTACCTTTTGAGTTTTGTCAAGCCTCTTTAGTTCCTCATTCTGATAGCGGCCCTCCCCTAGCTTCTCTGGTGAGATAATGCTATGAAAAATGGGCGGGAGGGGTATTTGGAATTACCTATCGATCAGTAAACAGAAAGTGAATATTCTTGATGAACTTGATTCCGCAGACATTTTATTCACTAAACAGGGTCATATCTTGTGAGATTTAGGATTAATGTAGCTGTCGGCTGCTCGTTTTGCTTCCTAGTCTTCAAGTGTTGGGCTGTCTTTCTATCTGATAAGCAACCTTTGGGTTTTGTTTTTTTGGCTTGTTCCTGGCTCAAGCTTTACCTCTTCTGCTTCAAATCTACTTGCTTTGATCGTTCTCTGGGATGTATAAAGAAAGCTTGTTAGGGTATTTATGAAGCTTTTGTGGAGTGAATTTAGATACCACAACAATAAGGAGTCGGGGTGGTGAATAAGACCGGAATTTCACTCTAAATTCCTCTGCCCTTTCTACGGAAAGATGGGTTTAGGTCGGATCGTGGCGTTTTCTTTGATTCACTAATCGCCCCCACCCCCGAAGCAAAGCATTCTTGAGACCCACCCATATGCGCATACCTGAGGCATCGCGTTCCAGGCTTTTAGATTGAGATTTTACTTCCCAGTACTTTGAATAGTGGTTCCCATGTTTCCTCCATCAAATGAATCGAGCTAATGAGCTCTGCACTTGAAATGGCTACCCATTGGCTCTGTTGTTGGTTGGTCTCCGTGAGGGCAGAGGTTTTTGAAGTACACTGAGTGCTGGACACCTACTAGGGCTAAATACTTAATAATTTTACCACTTGGCCAGTGGAAGTGGATTTTCCACCCAACTAAACACTTGCAATGATTCTTGGAAAAAAGCAAGGTGTTCTTACAACGGTGTTGAGGTCTTGTATGGCACAATGTGATATGGAAGCAAAGGTAGGTTTGGTGAATATATTTGTGCATGTCTTGTACTTTTATCCAGGGACATATATAAGAGAGCAGTCACAGCAAAGCTCTGGGCCTTTAAGGTTTTTTTTTTTTTTTTTTAACCTTCTTGCAGAACTGTTCTAGAATTACTGTTACATTGGAGTTCTGTTAAAGACGGGGATTCGTGAGGAATCTGGATTTGCCGTTTTGTTTGGCTTTCTCATTGACGAGAATGTCTTTGGACTCTGGGCATGTGGACCTTTCCAATTTGCACCACACTTGTAGTAAACACAACTATCTTCCAATCAAAAGTGTTCTTCCTGTACTCAAGGGTGGAGTTTGCCAGCAGCTGTCCTGTGATTGGGCAGATTTTCTTTCAGTTATGTGTAAGAGGTTTTCAGGCGTGCTTGGTTTTGAGTAATGCATAGCAGGGCGCCCCCTGTTAAGGATGAGTAATTAAGGGTTGGATGAATGAATTTCTGAAGTGATTGAAAACACATTTCTCAATTTCAGGCTTCATTAATACCCTCTTTCTAAATACTTTTTGACCCCGAAATACTTCAGAGTATATTGGTGGTACACTTAATGAAACTTTTTTGATTTCATTACCAATACCATGTGCTGCCTTAAGGTATGATGTGGAAAAAATGAAAACCAATACTCTATTTCCTTGGAAATTTGTTGGTGAGGGTCGTAAGAGTGGGTGTGTTCAACAGCAAACTTCTCTTTGGCAAGCAACTGCTGATTTTTTAACCAGATACAAACCCAGTTTTTCTCCTCTGCTTCTCTTGGAATAGTGACTTTGTAGTTCAAAATAGATCTTTTGTGTGTGTTTAATATGCTGCAAGATCAGTGGATTTTGCATTTATCTTATTTCTTAATCTAGTTGTACACGTTGAGTTCCTAAATAATTATTGGTCCATGCAAGCTCCAGAGTCTTTCAGACCATTACATATATAGATCCCCAGACAAAAATACCATGGATTTTCCTCTTGGTTATAAAAGTACAACTATTTACAGAATGTTAAACGAAGTTCTAGACACGAGAGCACAGCAGTCTTGACTCTGCCAGCTCCACCTTACCAAGGAAGAATATAGTTTTGTCCTTTAAGAAAAATACTCGTACATGCAACAGCTGTGGGAAGAGGCTAGGGCGTGAGCACACGCAGTGGGTGTGCCAGGCCCTGGCTTTAATACACCTGTAACACCTGCAAAGCTCGTCTCTACAGCGGCTGGCTTTTTTTTTTTTTTTTTTTTTTTTAAACTACAAAATATCTGCTACCAGCTCTTTACAAAAAAAAAAAAAAAAAGCGCCAAAACACGTCTTTCATTTTCTGTGTACGGGTGTCTTTGCCTGCATATGTGCATGTGTGCCGTGTGCATGCCTGGTACCTGAGAAGGTCAGAAGAGGGTGTTTGATCCTCTGGACCTGGAGTTAAAGGCAGCTGTACATCACTAGCCATCTATACTGTAAGCACTTCCCAGCTCTCCTCAACCCTCCCAGGAGCCGTATATACTAGGTAGGACCTGTACCACTGAGCAACACTCCCAGACCTTCATCATTTCTTATAACTCTTTCATATTTTATAGAATGAGTGTGCCGTGATTTAGTAATTTCCTTTTTTCTCTTGGTGGACATCCACTTTATTTAAAGTCTTCTTTGGAGGGGCACTAAATAAACTAATCTGTCCTTAGTATACCTTGTGTTTTGTTTGTTTTGTGATCCATGTTTCTTTTGTGTATTTTAGGCATCCAAGAGTGAGATTGTTGAGTATAAGCACTTTTATTTCATTAAGTAATACATGGTTATTTTCCACTCATATTAAGATGTTTCATAGTCTCACAAACAGTGGTGTAGTTCTTGTTTTCCTTCCTCTTTATTGTTGCCAGTCTAGGGGTGAGAAATAGTATCTAACATTTTCATGACTACTAGTCTTTATCTGGATGTATTTCCTCCTCTTCCTTCCTATTTATGCATCTTTTGCTCTCTTGAGGAATGAGTTGTTATTATTATTTTTTATTCTGAATTCTTTATATGGTTATTAACCCTTTTCGAAACAAGATTTCTCTGTGTTACAGCTCTGGCTAGTCTGGAACTTGCTTTGTAGACCAGGCTGGCTTCAAACTCACAGAGATCTACCTGCCTCTGCCTCCTGAGTGCTGGGATTAAAGGCGTGTGTCACCACTGCCAGGCTGGTTATTAACTTGTATTACCTCTCTAGTATATTGTAATCATAATCGTATACTTTTTGTTTGTTTGTTTTTGAGATAGAGTTTCTCTGTATAGCCTTGGCTGTTCTAGAACTCACTTTGTAGACCAGGCTGGCCTTGAACTCACAGAGATCCACCTGTCCCTGCCTCCCAGGTGCCAGGATTAAAGGCGTGGGTCATCACTGCCCAGCCTATTTTTCTTTTGACTTAGTCCATATGTTGCTTTGCTCTACAGGAAAAATGTTAACAGGATGGTAGTAGATCATGCCTGTAATCCCAGTGTTTGGGAGGCTGAAGCAGGAGGATCAACATGAGTTTAAGGCCTCCCTGGGCTACAGAGTAATACCCTGTCTCAAAACAAAAACAAAACCACACACCAAACAAGCAGCTCTAGAACTCTAGATCTGGAACTCACTCTGTCGACCAGGCTGGCCTTGAACTCACAGAGATCTGCCTGCCTCTGCCTCCTGAGTGCTGGGATTAAAGGCATGCGCCACCAACACCTGGCTTCCTCTTTTTTCTTTTTTGAGACATGCCCACTATATATGGATCCATGGTGTGCTTGGAACTCATTCTGTAGACCAGGCTGGTGAACTCAAGTGCTAGTTAGCATCAGAGGCATTTTCCACCTCTCCTGACTCGCTTTATTTATAATCTTTGGACCTTCCATTCACCTGATGTTTTTTCATTGGCTATAAAATCTGATTTGCCCTTTTCTTTTTTCCTACTGTCTAATCAGTTGTGGTCCTACCAATGTGTTGACCAAAGCCTTTGTTGTTGCAGGGTGGTAGGACTGAATTTTGCTCTAAGTGTAGCATTAGTTTGTTTTGACTATCACAGCTGCCTCAGCTTTCCAGACTTGCAAGAAGGACTAAAGGGTATCTGCTTTAATGTTGAATTTTGAATCTTTCATTTCTGTTTCAGGGTAAGAATGGCTCTAAAATGTTCCCTGTGTTATGATTTGAGGTCTATATTGTAGCATTGTTCTGGCTAGTACCAATGACTTGTATCTGAAAGTTGGAAGTCTTCTATGAGGAATGAAAGAAAGTGTATCTACACCCCCCACCCCACCCCCGTGTTTTTTGTTTTTTGTTTTTTTTCATGCAGGGTCTCACTATATCACTGGCTGACCTGGCACTATGTAGATAAGGCTGACTTCAGACTCACAGAGATGCACTTGCCTCTACCTCTGGAATACTAGAATTAGAGGCCTGGGCCACCATACTAAGCCGCCTAGTATTTTTACAGCAACCTTTTCTCTTTGTGCCAGAGTAGGGAGAGTGAACCATGAAATACCTGCTTCCCCACTGTGTCTCTAGATGATGTCATTATAATCAGGTCCAGGATCATACGTTTCTCCAGTGTACAAACTACTATTTCTACTTTCTACCTACTTCTAGAATTGTCAGCTCTGATTGTAATAGAGTTTGTGGTTTGATGCTGGAGGTCAAGCCTAAGTACTCTCCTAAGTACTCTCCTAAGTACTCCCCCAAGTACTCTCCCAAGTACTCTCCCGTGCTGCACACCCCTACTGCTATCCCCTGCTCCCTACCCCAGTCATGGTCCCGCCCCCCATTTTGTCACTTTTAGGACTTATTTTTGTGTTAATGTATGTTTTGCCTATGTGTAAATAAAATATATTTTGTGGATCAATATATGTTTAAAGATTTATTTATTATGTATACAGTGTTTTATCTGCACATATGCTTATAGGTCAGAAGAGGGCGCCAGATCTCATTACAGATGGTTGTGAGCCACCATGTGGTTGCTGGGAATTGAACTCAGGACCCCTGGAAGAACAGCCGGTGCTCTTAACCACTGAGCCATCTCTCCAGCCCCAATACAGCCCCAGTATATGTTTAGAGAGCTGTATTGTTTTTGAGACAGTCTCACTGTGTCACCTTGGTTGTCCAGGAACTCCTTATAGGCCAAACTGGCCTCAAATGCTGAGATCCTCCTGCCTCTGCCTTTCAGGTGTGAGCCACCACACCCAGTTTGGAGTTTTAGATAAACTGGGCATGGTGATGCAAGCCTATGCTTTCTAGACTTTTGGAGAGTAGCTTTAAATGAGATTCTGCTCATCCGAACGCTAAGATTGTGTACTGTTTAATTGGATCCCCTCTAAGAATGCCTATCATCCTAACTCCAGAGCTCCTTTTTGTTTATTTGTTTGTTTGTTTGTTTGTTTGTTTGTTTTTTTGAGACAGGGTTCCTCTGTGTAGCCCTGGCTGTCCTTGAACTCAGAAATTCGCCTGCTGGGATTAAAGACATGCGCCACCACCACCAGGCTTCTACCCTTTTTTTTTTTTTTTTGAGACAGGGTCTCAGTATGCAACTCAGTATGTAGACCAGGAACTTGATGTGTACACCAAGCTGGCCTAGACTCCACAGAGATCCTGCCTCTGAGTTCTGGGATTAAGAGAATGCATCACCACTCTTGGCTCCTGTTCTCATATATATATATGATGTTGTTGTTTTTGTTTTTCGAGACAGGGTTTCTCAGTGTAGTTTTGTGCCGTTCCTGGAACTCACTTTGTAGACCAGGCTTGCCTCGAACTCACAGAGATCCGCCTGGTTCTGCCTCCCGAGTGCTGGGATTAAAGGCGTGTGCCACCACCGCCCGGTCCTGTTCATATTTTTAAAGAAACTTTGCTTTGCCTAGGGTGTAGTGAATGGCTTCAATCCCAGCAGAGGCCTGAGGAGGAGGAATTTGAGGCCACACTGAGCTATATAGTGTGTTGTAGGCCAGCAAAACCAAAATAAACTAATAAAGATGTTGCTGTGTAGCCCAGGATAGCCTGGAATTTGAGAACCCCTTGCCTTAGTTTCCCAAGTGCTGAAATATCTGGTGTGCTCTGCTGCCCAGTTTAAAGGCCCTGTCTTTGCAGCCCATCATCGTTTCAAAGTTGGACAACATGCCCACCCCCACCGCACTGTCCAGCAGTGACTTTCCTTCCTTCACACAGTCAGGGCTTTCCTTCTTCCTGCATTGTCTGGTTTGGTCTGGGTTTGCAGTTTTGGTTGGTTGGCTTTTTGAGACAGGGTCTCACTTTGTAGTCTTGGCTGGCCTGCAGCTGGCCAGCGCCTAACCTCCCCCTGCCTCCCCCATGCTGCCCGACCATGCCTGGCTGGGTTTTGTTTTTGTATTTAAAGCAGAGCATTGAATGTGTCCTTGACTGGTCTGGAACTTTGTAACCAGCCAGGCTGGCCTTGGCCTGGTGGGGTAGGTGTGTGCTGCCCTCCTGGTGGGGTAGGTGTGTGCTGCCCTCCTGGTGGGTAGGTGTGTGCTGCCCTCCTGGGGGGTAGGTGTGTGCTGCCCTCCTGGGGGGTAGGTGTGTGCTGCCCTCCTGGGGGGTAGGTGTGTGCTGCCCTCCTGGGGGGTAGGTGTGTGCTGCCCTCCTGGTGGGGTAGGTGTGTGCTGCCTACCCTCCAAGCTAGATCTTTCCTCTTAACGCCCATTTGTTTACCAGGCATCCACAGCACTCGGTTCTCATCTGCCAAGAGCTTGTAAGCACTTGTGTGTTCTCCTAGCTTGTTCTGGTTGACTTAGTCCCCCCTTCACAAATAGACCCGGAACAGGAGGTAAGGAACATTTTCTGGGGGTGTTTTTAACACCAGCTGTGGTGGGTGGGCCTGTAGGTTTTCCTGCCTTGGGCCCAGGGGACACTCGACACCTGTTCCTCTTCAATTCTCCACCGCCTTTGATAGGTTGGTGACTTTTAAGCCCTCCAAAACACAGCATGCCCAGTGCTGAAGTGCCCTTTATTCTTGTTCTCCAGATGGGTAAAAGTAGTAGTGACTCAGTGCTGTGGCCTCTTAGTTTTCCAGGAGGGTAAGCGCCGTATTTTTAGGGACTTTGTAGGTAATGGGGCTCTAGGGGACTGACTCGCTAACCAAATTCTCTGGAGATTGATTTGAAAATCGATATGCGAGGTTATTAATTTACAGTGGAGGATATACCTGTAGAGATGAAAATCCTCTCATTTGCTCAGGGTAAGAAGGATTCGTGCCTTATGAAGAATTACACAAGGAAAATGGGGTGTGGCTCAGGGGTCTTTACAGCAAGCGGCCCTCACTTTGTGGGCCTTTACTCGGCTGGTGCTTTCTGTGGTCTATGCTGTGTTCCTGCTCCCTTTTTAGGATAGCCTAGCATGTAGTCCAGGCAAACCCTGACAATTCACCCACCTTAGCTTCCTGATTGTTGGGATTACAGGTAGGCACCAGTATACCCAGTTTGAGCTTAGATTTTTTTCTTTTCTCCCTCTCCTTCCTTCCTTCCTTCCTTCCTTCCTTCCTTCCTTCCTTCCTTCCTTCCTTCCTTCCTTCCTTCCTTCCTTCCTTCCTCTCTCTCTCTCTCTCTCTCTCTCTCTCTCTCTCTCTCTCTCTCTCTCTCTCTCTCCCTCTCCCAAGTGCTAAGGTTAAAGGTGTGAACTATCGTGCCCAGCTTTGTTTTTTTGTTTTATTTTGGTTTGGTTTTCACAAGGTCTCTCTGTGTAGCCCTGGCTCTCCTAGAACTCACTCCGTAGACCAGGTTGGCCTTGAACTCAGAGATCCTCCTGCCTCTGCCTCTTGAGTGCTGGGATCAAAGGTGTGCACCGCCACTGCCTGACAAATGTTTTGTTTTGACTAGCCTAAGCAACATGATGTTATTTCAAAAAGATAAGTAAGATAGGCAGAGAGATTTCTATAAAATTTGAGGATAGCCGAGGCTGCACAATTGAGACCTGGTCTCAAAAGGGGGAAAAAATGATAAACTGGGTGTGGTGTGTGTTCCTCACAGCTGGGCAAAAGGATCGTTTCAAATTCAGTCCAGATTTGGCTACATAGTGAATTCAGTATACATGTATTGACCTCAGCTCCAACAAAACTCTGGGGCTAGGTATGTCGCTCAGTTAGTAGAGCGCTTGTCTAGCATGCATGAAGTCCTGGGCTCCATCCCCAATCTGGTGTAGGTGTGGCTGATGCTTATAATCCCAACACCAGGCAGGTAGGGGCTGGAGGGTTTGGTTTTTTTGTTTTTTGTATTTTAGGTAGGGTGTCTGTGTAGCTACAACAGGTTATGGGAGCTCTCTCCTGTCTCAGCCTCCTGAATGCTGAGGTTGCAGGCATGTCCCACCATGCCTACCTTGGTAACGAGAAGTTTTGAGTAGACTTCTTTGTATTTAGAGTAATTAAGGTCATTGCAGGAGTGGTATCCCCAGATTATTAACATGCAAGATTTTTGATATATTTTTACATTTTCTTGTCTTGTTTGAGGCAGGGTCTCAGCCTAAGCTGGCCTGGACCTCCCACTGCTGCTTTGGTCTCTCAGGATTGGTAGACTGGAGGGTTTACAGGCATCCACCACCATCCCCGACACTTGTCCCTTAAAGGTTGTACCAACTTATGCCATGACCAGTGAGTAAAGCAAGCTTGCCTAGGGAACGATGCCGACCCTCCAGGCAATCCTCCGAGGCCCTCCTTGTTCCTGTTTATAGGCAAAGAAGTGAGGTTCCAAGAGGCTAGGTGGAAACATGGGGGAGTCGGGGTGCGAACCCCTCCCTAACATTGATTTCCCAGCGCCTCGAAATGCTGTACATATCTGAATTTTTATTCGGATTATCTGTCACCTCCAATGCATTCCATTTAATATCCATGGTATTAATTAGGTGGGTATGGAAAGTTATCCTTGGAAATCCAAATAAACTGTAAAGAGAAAATTGTTATTGAAAATAGCAGCATGGAGTCATGCTTCATCACTCACTTCAGTTGTCCATATATCCTACCGTTTTGTGACATTGCACGTAATTCACATTAGAAATAGGAAGAGAAACTAGAAGTCCAGAGTCTTAGCAACTGACCTTTATCTCCTTTACTCTGTGACGCTCATCGCAGTCCGCTTTTCTTCTCTCTAATTTCTCTGACTACTTTACAGTCATGTCATCTTACTGGGGTTTGTTCAACTTGATTTCTTTGTAAATGGTCTTACAGTTCCTTCACTCCATAGTTTATCTTTTAAGCCTAATCCAAAGTTATTTTTTCCCTTTAAAATTAATTACCTAAATAATAAATGATGCATTCATTGAAGAAAGGCATCTGATAAAAGTCAGATGTTTATACCCACAGGTAAACGGTGCTCTCAGCCATCATCAGAGAAACCTCTCTTGTCAGTGAGCTGCAGTGAAAGTTCTGAGAGTGACTGAGGGCTGGGTGCTCAGCCCTAAACAACGTTCATACCATCCCCGTGAGACCCCGAGAGCATAGTGCAAGAGGGGACAGATAGGATGTAAGAGCCTGGAGACAGGAAGAAGGCTTGTCAAAGGCCTGGGCAAGGCACAGCCAAGCCATTGCAATTATGAACTGCACCAATCAGCAGTCAGCTATGGATGGAGGCGGGCCTTAGGGCCCGGACTAACGACTTGGCTACTGAAAGGAAATGGGAACCCATTCTGTCCCAGTTCTTCTTTTAACTACCTGGTGTGGAACATCTGCAACTTTCTTTTATCCCCGTGTCTTGGGAGTCTTCACATTAATCTATTAAATGTCACTTTTTAACACTTGTTTGTGTTTATTCCATAGTATCTGTTGTATTTTAGTCATCTAAGTAATTGTAAGACACTTTATAAGGCTGGAGAGATGGCTCAGAGTTTAAAGAGCACTGGCTGCTCTTCCAGACATCCTGAGTTCAGTTCCTGGCAGCCACATGGTGGCTCACAACCGAACTGAGTGAGATCTGGTGCCCTCTTGTGGCGGGCAGGGGTACATGCAGACAGAACACTATACATAGTAAACAAATAAACAAATAAAAAGATACTTTGTAATTTCACTTTGATTTTCAGTTTAAACGGTTTATTTTGCCAGGTGGCATTGCCTTTCCAAAACTTACTCTGTGATGTTTCCCTGCTAACTTTAAAGCTAGAACAACAATGGTTCTTCCAAGTTCTATGAACAAACAACATACACTTAGAATCATCTAGGGACTGTTCTTAGCTGGATAGTAAAAAGAAAAAGAATGAATAAATAGTATAATCCATCCATCAAAAGAACAAAACAAATACAAAGAAGAAAAAAGCAATTTTTTTTTTTTTTTTTTTTTTTGATTTTTCGAGACAGGGTTTCTCTGTGTAGTTTTGTGCCTTTCCTGGAACTCACTTGGTAGCCCAGGCTGGCCTCGAACTCACAGAGATCCGCCTAGCTCTGCCTCCTGAGTGCTGGGATTAAAGGCGTGCGCCACCAACGCCCGGCAAAAAAAGCAATTTTTAAAAAGAATAAAACATAAGCAAAAGTGAAGCTGAGTGTGCTGGCACACACACGCCTGTAATACCAGCACGATGTAGATAGAGACGAGAAGATAATGTTCAAAGCCTGCCTTGAGTAGGTAGTGGGTGTAAGGCCAGCTGGGCTCCATGAGACCCCGTCTCAAAACAAAATGCAAAGTCATATAACAAAGAGTGTAGTGGATTTTAGTAGCTGCCAGAGAGTATTGATAACTTTGTGAAGATGTTCAAATGCATGTTAGAAACAAAGGGGACTGGTCTGGGTGTGGTGGTGCACGCCTTTAATCCCAGCGGTCAGGAGGCAGAGGCAGGAAGGTGGATTTCATCAGTTAAAGACCGGGCTGTTATATAGTCAAGTTCCAGGATAGTCAGGGCTGTAGAGAGAAACCTTGTCTCTAAACTTAAAAAGGCTGCAGAGATGATTCAGTGGTTAAGAGCCTGTCCCACTCTTGTAGAGGACCTAAGTTCAGTTCCCAGCATCCACATCAGGCGGCTCACAACCACTCCAACTCCAGGGGTTCTGATGTCCTTTCTGGACTCTATAGGCATCTGCACTCATAAGACACATTATCAGAGTTAATCAACCACATGCACCCATGCATGCACAAATGCAGGAGAACCCCACATAAATAAAAATAGAAATACATTTTTTTATTTTATGTGCATTTATGTTTTGCTTGAGTGACATGTGAGGGTATTGGATTCCTCTGGAACTGGAGTTACAGATGGTTATGAGCTGCCATGTGGGTGCTGGAGATTGAACCTGGGTCCTCTGGAAAAGCAGCCAATGTTCTTAACTGCTGAGCCATGTTCCAGCCCAGAAGTCTTTTTTAAAAAAAGAAAAAACTAAAACAAAACCAAGAGAGCCTAGAGAGATGGCTCACTGGTTAAGAACACTCCTGCTCTTGCAGAGACTCTGAGTTCAGTTCTTAACACTCACGTGCTGAAAAAAAATGGCCCAGCAGTGGAACGCAAATACTGCTCTGGCAGAAGATCCGAGTTCGGTCTCCTCCACAGCTTCACAACTTCCTACCACTGGAGCTCTTCTGCCTTCCTGTGCACCGGCACTCAAGTGTGCATACCTAAAAGTAACTATATCTTAGGAAAGAGAAACGCTGTACCAGTTAAAGGAGACGTCTTTGCCAACACATTTCCTTTCGTTGGTCATTGTCCTTCTGTGCTGGGCTCTTGCCGTCCGGCTTCGCTCCCAGAAGACCAGATCTTTCTGGGAGGATTCTTCTCTGCTGATGTGACCTGTCTGAAAGTTCAGTCTAGCAAGCATAGTGTCATAGGGCTTTACTGTTTGTTGCCTTTGTGGGACTCGAGGCTTTCCGTTCCTCTCACTCACTTGGGGAGATGTCCTCCTACCTTATTTACCTTGACATTCTCAGACCCCGGAGGTGCCCCCCTGTTTCTGAGTGAGTGGATAAATGAACAACAGTCTTACCAGTTGTAGTAAAAGTGCTTTTGAGAAGCAGCAAGTGTCCAGACTGATGATTACATGACAGACATAAGCCGGGTATTACTTCTATCAGAGTTCATCAGACTCGAAGTATTTTTAAAATTGTATTTGTTTTGAGACAGGTCCCAGCGTATAATCCTGGCCGGCTAGTCTAGAACTTGCTATGTAGAATAGGCTGGCATCCAACTTGGGGATCCACCTGTCTCTGTCTTCCATGTACTGAGATTAAAGGCATGTACCACACCCAGCACTTTTTAAGTTTTTAAATTACATTTATTTGTGTATGAGGGGAGATTTGCACATGTGTGGAAATGATGATGATGTGGAGGTCAGAGGACAATTTGCTGGAAGTGATTTTCTCCTTGTACCATGTGTACCCTGGGAATCGAACTCAGGTGCCAGGCTGGGTGGCAAGCCTCTTCACCACTGGGCCACCTCACCTTCCCTTATTGTTGGTTTTGAGTTTATAAAAATCTGTTGTACTTTAAGGGCACTAAAGTGAATTTAAACACCATTGACACTTCGTCTTTACTTCTTTCAGTGTTGAAGGGGGAGTCTCAGTCTGTAGACCAAGCTGGCCTCAAACCCATCTGCCTCTGCCTCCCCAGTCCTGAGAGTAAATGTGCCACCATGCCCTGATGTTTTGGGTTCTTAAGGTTCATTTTATTTATTTGTGTGAATGTTTTCTTGTTTGTATGTATAAGCACCACATGTGTATTTGGTGCTTGTAAGCCAGAAGGGTGCCAGATCCCGTGGAGCTGGAGGTGAGTACTAAGAACCAAACTCAGGTCCTCTGCAAGAGAGCATGTGCTCTTAACACTGAGCATCGCCCCAGCCTCTAGTTTTTTGTTAGTTTATAATCCTTTTCCTGCCTACCATGCACAGAGCTGAGTTGGATCCCCAGGACTGCCTAAAGCCAGGTGTGATGACACATGCATGTGATCCCAGTTGAGGGCAGCGTGGAGACACGAGACCCTGTCTGGGTGGGGAAACAGGGAGGTGGCTCAGCAGATAAAACCCGCTTGCTGCCAAGCCTGTTGACCTGAGTTTATCCACACTGTGGAAGGAGAGAAGTGTTTCCCACAAGTTGTCCTCCATGTATGTACTCATACTTGCACATATACACAAAATCAATAAATTAATAAAAATTACAGTGAAATGGTTCAAAGAGCCTTGTCCCCAAGCCTGAATTCTAGTCCCGGAACCCGTTTCGTGGAAGGAGAGAGCAGACCCCCCCACAAGTTTTCCCCAGACCTCCACATGCGTGTGCGCACACCCTAAATCATTGCTTTGTTTTCATCTTGTAATTAAAAGAAAATGTCAACAAAAATGACCTTAGAAGTAGGTTTATGGAAATTTTCTTAGTCTGTCGTTTAAAACTAGGAAAGTTGTTTTTATGTATTCTGTAAGTATGCCATTTCCCCAGATGTGACATTCAAGCTGCTTTTGATATCTTTTTGCAGATCTTTGTAGAATTTGATGGCTGTAACTGGAAGCAACACTCCTGGGTTAAAGTTCACGCTGAAGAAGTAATTGTACTTCTGCTAGAAGGGTCGCTTGTTTGGGCACCCCGGAAGGACCCAGTCCTCCTCCAGGGCACTCGGGTCTCAGCTGCGCAGTGGCCAGCGCTGGTGAGTAGCTTTGATTGATTTGGGGGGATGGTTGGAGACATGAGCTCGTGTACTCCAGCCTGGCTTCCAGACAGGCCTTGAGCTCCTCCCCCAGCCTCCGCCTTCTAGGCTGGGATTGCAGGTGTGTACCCCAGCCCGTTTATACCTCGATGGTTGTCAAACCCAAACCCGTACACATGAGGCAGCACTTGATTGTTTTTTCCCTTGTTGTTGTATTTTTTTTTTTTTTTTTTTTTTTTACTTATGGTGTTGGGTATCAGATCTATGGCCTCCTAGGGCCTTTGCAAGTGCTTTACCTCTGAGCTACATCCTGCAGCCCAGTTAATGAGTCATTTTTATTAGATAGGAGCAATTTGACCTTTCTTTTTTTTTCTTTTTCTTTCTTTTTTTTTTGTTTTTTCGAGACAGGGTTTCTCAGTGTAGCTTTGCTCCTTTCCTGGGACTCACTTGGTAGCCCAGGCTGGCCTCGAACTCACAGAGATCCGCCTGGCTCTGCCTCCCGAGTGCTGGGATTAAAGGCGTGAGCCACCACCGCCCGGCCTTGACCTTTTTTCTTATACCTCTAAATATTTACCTCATAGCTATAAACTCTTCAGAAATTGCAAAAAAAAACTACATGCTTTGTCCTTAACAAACTTTGTTCTCAAATTACCAAAGCAATAATTAAGTTCTTTTCTCCTATGTTCTGAAGAAAGGTTGGTATGTATGTATGTATTGGTTTTTTTCAGGATAGGGTTTTACTGTGTAGCCCTGGCTGACCTGGAATTCATTCTATAAACTATACTGGCCTCACACTCACAGAGATTCGCCTGCCTCTGCCTCCCAGGTACTGGGATTAAAGGCGTGCGCCACCACCGCCCAGCTAGTTATCTTTTGTTTTGATTATGTGTATATGTGCGGGTGTGTACATATTACATTTTGTGAGTATCCATTTGTTTCTTTTGTTCTGTTAGCAAATTGTGAGCATGAATGCTGACTTTTAAATCTCAATTTTCCTGTGACTAACCCAAAATAAATAATATACAAAACAAAAATTATATTCAATCTGTTGGTATAGTATTATCTCTTAGTAAACTGCCCTTTCTTTCTTTTTTTTTTTTTTTTTTTTGTTGTTGTTGTTGTTGTTTTTCCAGACAGGGTTTTTCTGTACAGTCCTGGCTGTCCTGGAACTTACTTTATAAATCAGGCTGGCCTCAAACTCAGAGATCCAACTGCCTCTGCCTCCCAGTGCTGGGACTAGAGGCATGTACCACCATACCTGGCTTGCCCCTATTTTTCCGTCCTGCACTTTCAGATGGTGTCTCTCTGAGTTGCCCAGGCTGGTCTAATGGTATATACCTGTAATAGCTGCACTTGGGAAGCGGTGGATCATAAATTTGAGGACAGTGGGTTGTATAGTGAGACTGTCTCAGAAAACAAGAGTGCCTGGTCATAGTCATGTGTGTGTATTCCCAGCATTCAGAAAGCTGAGGCAGGGACATTGATAAGAGTTTATGGTTTTTTTGGGGGGGCGGGGGTTGGTTTTTTTTGTTTGTTTTTTTGAGACAGGGTTTCTCTGTGTAGCTTTGCGCCTTTCCTGGAACTCACTATGTAGCCCAGGCTGGCCTCAAACTCACAGAGATCCACCTGGCTCTGCCTCCCGAGTGCTGGGATTAAAGGCGTGCGCCACCACTGCCCGGCTTTGATATGAGTTTAAGGGACTACACATTGAGACACCCCCCCCCCATATCAAAGCACACGCGCACAAGTGCACACACACACACTTGGCTGGCAGGTTGTCGCACTGGGTGAAGGCATTTGTCGACAAGCCTGACAACTTGAATTTGAACCCTGGAATGCACATGGTGGAAGAAAAATTCTTCCTACAAGGTTTCCTCTGAAATCACAAGTACTGTGGTGCTGCTGTTCATGTTTAAGTGTACCATACACTCTCAGAAAATAAATCAATATAATTAAAGGCGGGTGGGGGAGGAGATTGGAACATATAGCTCATTTGGTAGAGTGCTTGCCTGACATGCATAAAGCCCCTGGTTTTATATAAAGTATCACATAAAAGCTGGTATATTGGTTACAAACCTGTAATCCTAGTACCTAGGAGGTTGGAGGCAGGATCCTAGAGGTTCAAAGTCATTCTTAGTTTATAGAGTGCTCAAGGCCAGCCAGGGCTATCTAAACATGTATTACAGTAATTGTTTTGTTTTGAGATAGGGTCTCACCATGGAACTCTGGCTGGCTTTGTAGATCAGGCTAGACCGAAACTCAGAGCTCCACCTGCCTTTGCCTCTCGGTGCTGGCATCAAAGGGTGAAGGCTGCACCTTTATACCTGGTTATTCCAGGGTTTATAAACCTCACACAGGTGTCAAGAGCTCTAGAAGTGTGTGCAACTTTAGGGGGAGGAGGGGGCCTTCCTTGACCATCTCCCAAGTGCTGGGGTTATTGGCATGACCTAGCACACCGTGACTACAGCTCCTACTCTGGACATTTATAGTTTAGCCCTTATGAAGCCTAGCACTAGATCCCTAGTGACAGTGGTTAGTTTCTTACTCCACTTGCCCTTTTTAGACATAAAAGTATACAAATCAGGTGTGGTAGCTCACACCTCTAATTCCAGCATTTGAGTGGCTGAGGCAGGAGGATTGCTGCAAATTCCTCACAAGCCTGGTCCATAGTGTGAGACCTGAGCCAAAAACCAAACAGACAGAGATTAGAAAATACCGAGCAAGCATAGCCAGGCGTGATGGTGTACACCTTTAATCCTCTGCTTGGGAAGCAGAGGCAGGCAGATTTCTGAGTTCAAGGCCAGCTTGTTCTACAAAGTGAGTTCCAGGACAGCCAAGACTACTCAGAGAAACCCTGTCTTGAAAAGAAAAAAAAAAAAAAAAAAAAAGAAGAAAAAAGAAAGAAGGAAAGTATTAAGCAACCTCTCTCCTTTGCTTTGCTCACTGTGGTTATTTGAGGAGCAGAGGCTGTTTGGAATGCTCCCAAGGCCTTGTTCGTTAGCTTGTCTGTATTCACTGGGAGGAGAGGAGAGTACTAGTGGATGCTTTCTCTGAAGTCAGAGATGCACTGAATCTAATGAACCTAATCAACCTCTTGTCCCTGTCCTGTCCTTCTCAGACTTTCACTCCCCTGGTGGATAAGCTGGGTTTGGGGTCTGTGGTGCCAGTTGAATACCTTGTGGATCGAGAGCTGCGCTTCATGTCAGATGCTAATGGGCTGCATCTGTTCCAGGTACTTGACTGCTCTAGCTAGCCTTGGGCTTATTAGTTATCTCCTTGCTAATTTCCTTGTTGTTTCAAACATGGGTATTTATTCTTTTCTTTTAGCATTACTTTGCTTCCTGTAGTAAATTACCCTGTGCATTTTGAAGTTTTATGCTTCTTTAAAAAGTACATTTGGTGACTGGTGCTTCTTTCTCTTCTGTCTGTCCCCCCACCCTCACCCCCTCTAAAGCCACCCAGGACTTAAGACTACCGTGTAGTAGTAGTTCCTTCCGAAAAATGGGCTTCTGGGTTAGAGAGATGGCTCAGCAGTGTGAGAGCACTTGTCGCTCTTCCAGAGGACTTGAATTCGGTTCCCCACACCACATCCTGAGGCTTCCAGCTGCCTGAACTCCAGCTGTAGGGAACCACTGCCCTCTTCTGGCCCCTGAGGGTGCTTGCACACATGTCACGCACACACACATAAAAGAAGAATATGCATGAATAAATAGAAAAGGGACTTCTCTAAGATGGGACCTAGTTTGGCTTATGTTTACTTTAGTGGCAGATGAGCAGGAATGAGTAACAGCTGGTTCCCATTTAGAAATATTGAAGATATATATATTTACATACAAAGCAAAGGAATAGGCGAATAGTTTAGACCGACTCTCCTCTGAGTTGTAGTTTCCTAAGATACTACTGGCTGGAGACATGGTTCAGAGGTAAGGGCACGTGTTCTTGCAGCAGTGATTCCATCACCCACATGGTGGCTCACAACCACCATGACCTCCCTTCCAGGATCAGATGCCCTCTTCTGACCTCTGAGAGCACTGCATGCATGTGTCGCACACAGACATGCAGGCAAAGCACTCATAAAATAAGTCTAAAATAAAAAATTTTTAAAGAAAGATGCTATTTATTTCTCACTTGTAAGGGCTATCTGAAAGTTGAACATTGTAAAGGTTTTACTCTTTCATTGGAAGAGCTGAGACTGATATTTCCTGAACTACATTCTAGGAGATATTAACGGTAGTTTCTTTGTTAGTCGTCCTTATTAGGGGTCATTCCCTCTCAGCATCCTTGCTTTGTTCATCTTTATGCTCCTTGTGTTTGGGTCTGATTTTTTCATCTACTAAGTTTTATTGCCTTTCATTTTAACATCAGGTGTTTACTTTTATCTTTACCAGATGGGAACAGATGCTCAAAACCAAATTCTTTTAGAGCATGCTGCATTAAGGGAAACAGTTAATGCTTTGATCAGTGACCAAAAGCTACAAGAGATATTCAGCCGAGGTAAGAACAAGCAGTTTTCTGTCCTTGGACTCCATATCAGGTGGGCAGTCAGTGGTGATGGAGAGAATATCTGTAATTAGCTGGATTTCTAAAAAAAGCCCCTTACTCCAGGCCATTCTGTTTAGTGACCCTAGGAATTCTGCTGTGTGAGTTTCTACCATTGGGTAGAGGGTTCAATTTATGTTCTCCATATTGTCCACTAATTAATAGTCCTGACAAACACACACCCCTAGGTCTTCTTTCTGCATTTCAAAACACAAAGTTTTGTGTTTTCTTAAGTGTTTATAAGGAGTTAACCACGTATTAAACAAAACGTCAAGTGATAGAGATTCTGCCATTAGAGAAAACCTTTGCTACTATTATAGTTTTACTTACCACCTGCAGATTTCTCAAGAGCTAAAAGCTGCTAATACCATCCAAGTATATGCCTAAAGAAGTGTAGTAGAATATTATTTTAAGGTGTGTTACTTTTGTTTATGCTGCATGTGTTTAACTCTGTGAAGCTGTGTTACTGTGCCTGTGTAACACACCTGGTGGTCTAATAAAGGTCAAACAGCCAATAGCAAGGCAGGAGAAAGGATAGTTGGGGCTGGCCAGCAGAGAGGATAAATAGAAGGAGAAAACTGAGAGGAAGAGGGAGGAAGAGGGTGGAGTGAAAGGAAGTAGTAGTAGCCAGAGACGGAGGAGGGCTCTGGGGCCAGCCACTCAGCTACACAGCACGCCACGGAGTAAGATTTACAGAAGTAAGAGAACGGGAAAAACCCAGAGGCAAAAGGTAGATGGAATAATTTAAATTTAAGGAAAGCTGGCTAGAAACTAAACCAAGCTAAGACCAGACATTCATAAGTAAGAATAAACCTCAATGTGTGATTTATTTGGGAGCTGGGTGGGGGCCCCCCAAAAAGCAAAAACAAACATCAACAAAGCAGTCTATTAATAGACTTACTGTGCTAGAGTTTGTAGTCAGTGGTAGAGTTCTGTAAAATAGACAAAATCCGAGGGCCTATATTTTCAGCATGAATTGAACCCAATGGCATTTCATTTATAGTTCCTATGGCCAGTTTACCTAATAGCACATTCAACTTAGTGGCCTGGCTTGTTTTGTTTGCTTTATAGCTTAGGCTAGCCTTTCAGAATTTTATGATTGAGGGGAAAAAATAGAATTGGGGACTTAGGAGATTCCTTAGAAATGAAAAGTTTAGCCGGGCGGTGGTGGCGCACACCTTTAATCCCAGCACTCGGGAGGCAGAACCAGGAGGATCTCTGTGAGTTCGAGGCCAGCCTGTGCTACCAAGTGAGCTCCAGGAAAGGCGCAAAGCTACACAGAGAAACCCTGTCTCGGAAAAAAAAAAAAAGAAAAGAAAAGAAAGAAATGAAAAGTTTATAAAACTCAGTAGAACAACAAAACCATGTGTTTCTGGAAAACTAGAGTTGTTCCCTTGGATTCTGCACAGAAAATGCGAAGTGTTTACCTCATGTGGTTAGCCCAAGCATTCAGTTCTAACGGAGCTTTCCTTTAGGTCCCTATAGTGTTCAAGGTCACAGGGTCAAAGTCTACCAGCCAGAAGGAGAAGAAGTGTGGCTCCGTGGTGTTGTAAGCCGTCAGGACTCCATCACCCGTCTCATGGAGGTGTCTATAACTGAGGTGAGGCTCCTACCCTGTAAGAGGTGCAGCCACTGCCTTGGTGAGGTTCACCATTGTTAGAAGATGGCTTCTACCTCGGCCTGTTTCTGAGTGAGCCTGAGGAAGGCCGCATAAGTGTGACCTCATTGTCAGTTAGAGGTAAACATGGAAAACCCCGCTGACACCTGGCAGTGATGGCACATGCACTCAGGAGGCAGAAGCAGTTGGATCTCTGTGAGTTCGAGGCCAGCCTGGTCTACAGAGTGAGTTCCAGGACAGCCAGAAATGTTACACAGAGAAACCCTATTTTGAAAAACAAACAAACAAAAAGCCCATTGACTTCATAGCATTGGGATAATCTTTGAAAGTACTTACAAACTGGGTGGGACTGCACATGCATGTAGTTCCAGCACTCTGGGAGTGTTAATCCCACCAAACAAGAGTAAAGACTCAAATTCTTTGGTCAAATTTTCTGTCGGACAGGAATGTCTCCTTCCGTCAGAGTTTGAGCAAACAGCATTGAACATAGGGGAAGGTAGGGTTTATATAGCCCCCCCACACTTCAAGGCCTCAGGGTTTCCAAGGGTTGGCGGATTTCCAGAAGAATTTCGGTTTCATAGGAATTGGTTGGACATTTCAAAATTATCTGGCAGAACATCTTATGAGGATACGTTCAAGGTGTTAACAGGGCATGTTCAAGGTGTGAGTCAAACTTCATAGAGTGGGGACCACTTCATACTCCAGAAACAGGTTAGAGCACTGTCAAGCTTGAATTTGCTGCAAACAGAAACTTGTTCTAATAATAAACATATTTTTGGTTTATGTGTATGGGTGTGAGTATGTATATACACTGTGTGTGTGTAGTGTGCTCATAGAGCTCAAGAGAGTGGGATTTCCTTAACAGGAGTTCCAGGTAGTTCGGATTTACCATGTGGGCACTGGGTAAACCTGGTGTCAGCCTAGGGCCTCTTCTCTGAAAGAGCAACAAGATCTCTTAAACACTGAACTGTCCCATCTAAAGACAATTTTTTTTTTCTAATGATAGCCATACATGTAAAGTGCATAGTGAAAACTGCCACTCCCTAAGAAATTCTCACTCCCACAGTGGTGCCCACCAGTGTGGTGTTTCCCATAGTCTTCCTAATGTTTTCTAAGTATGTATCTAGAATATATTTTAGTTATATGAAGTAAAGTTGTTTAAGTTAAACTTTAGTGATTGATATGATATGGCACAATTCCTCTTTTGAACATAATTGTATGACATTTGACTCATCCTTTTACAATATGTGTATATTCTAAATGGATATATGATAACTAATTTGTCTTGAGGACTTTTAAAGCATGGGCAGTATTTTCACTAACACAGGTATTGGCACAGTTAGCACCCGTACACATTCTTCCACACGTGTTACTTATTAAGTGAACCCTTAGTGTGGGATGAGAAGGTGCTTTAGCAGTAGAGGCATTTGGTACTCTTGCACAGAGCCTGAGTTTGTTGCCTAGCACCCATGTTGGGGGCTCCTGCCTATAACTCCAGTTACAAAGGACCCCATACTCTCTTCTGGCCATTTGTACTCATGTACACATACCTACATATAAGCAAACATACATACATACATACATACATACATACATACATACATACATACATACATACAAATAAGTATGTTAAAAAGTAAATTCCTGGCTGGGCAGTGGTGACGCACGCCTTTATTCCCAGCTCTTGGGAGGCAGAGGGAGGAGGATCTCAGTGACTTCCAGGCCAGCCTGAACTATTACATAGAGAAACCCTGTCTCAAAAAACTAAATAAATAAATAAATTTAATAAATTCCTTAGTGCGTAATTGCTAGAAATAGAATAAATTTGTACTTTATCACATTGTCACCACCTTTAAAGTTTTTATTTTTTTTCTTTAACAGTTAAGCGCCTCTTTTAATGATTGGTTTTCTCTCTCTCTCTCTCTCTCTCTCTCTCTCTCTCTCTCTATTTATTTATTTCCCGGAGCTGGGGACCGAACCCAGGGCCTTGTGCTTGCTAGGCAAGCGCTCTACCACTGAGCTAAATCCCCAACCCGTGAATAGGAAATCTCTTTTTTTTTGGTTTTTAATGTGTTGTTTTTGTTTTTTTTTGTTTTGGTTTTTTTTGGTTTTTCGAGACAGGGTTTCTCTGTGCAGTTTTGCGCCTTTCCTGGCACTCGCTTTGGAGACCAGGCTAGCCTCGAACTCACAGAGATTTGCCTGCCTCTGCCTCCCGAGTGCTGGGATTAAAGGCATGCACCACCACTGCCCAGCCTCTTTTAATGATTGTTGGCTTAGAGATGCAGAAATTTAAATGAATATTGCTAAGGTATTATTAGATCATAGACATTATTAGATCAAAGACATACTTAGATCTTGAATTGACTCAGTTCTTTAATTCATTAACTTAACAAATATATTAATCTTTGCCAAATTCTAGATGTTATTTCCAATACTGTTACTGGACATCACTCTTCTTAGGAAGTTTTCCATCTCTGTAGGAAAGTACAAATAAATAGATGTTGTATATTGGATGTGGTTCACTTGTTCCGTGGAAAGAAGACACAGAGGCACCTTAGCAAAGGGTTTTTTTTTTTTTTTTATTGTTACACAACTCACACCTTTAGCAAGTTAATTTCCATATACCAAAACCTCTTATCTAAGTTCCCCCAAAGGGACAATGCCAAAGGCAAGTTCTCAGTTAAGAGGCACCTCGGTTTGCTGGGTTCTCTGCCAGCCAAGTTCTGCATAGGCTTTGCACCTTTAGGAAACTGAGACAAGATTGACATTTCAAATGGAAGGTACTGGAGACAAAAAGGCTAATTAAAGCTAGGTGCTACCACTCTGGAATCAAACCATCTGCGGCTCAGCAGGAGCTCTCCTTACAAATAGATACCTGTATTGTTAAGGAAAATGTATATATAGTATTCTATTTTGGTTGTCAAGGTATTAAATATCTTTCCCCCTTTCTTTATGTGTTGTGCTTCCTGCTCTGTAGACCGGTGAGATGAAGTCAGTAGACCCCAGACTCATCCACGTGATGCTGATGGACAGTTCAACACCACAGAGTGAGGTACAGTAATAGTCTCGGGAGACTTGTGAGCTTGTGTTGTTCCTCTGCCCTGGGGATCCCTGGTTACATGGTTTCCATGAATGCCCTGGAGTTGCTGGGCTCTGCCATGCTTTTCTGTTTTCTCTCTGATTGTCTAGTTAAGAAAGAACCACCTTAGGAAAAAAAACCTAGTTTGAGCAAACCTTTCAAATTAAAGCTATGTCCTCCCCTACTTATAAAATCCATGGCCTCTTTCTTCTTATATTCTCCCAGGACAAGTTAATAGATAGTTAAAACTGATGAACAATAGTAATAATAATGGCTTACCCAATAATAGGAAATAAAAGAAAAGCTGTATCCTCCCTACCCCTAATCAGGCCCCAGTGCGCTCCGAGATAGACTGAAATTCTATCTTTCGTACTGAAATCAAATTAAACAGATGCCTGGTTCAGTGCTCTGCATATAGTGGTTTGTTTTATAATGACCATGAACCAGGCCAACTTTTGGTTCATTCAAAATTATTATAACAAACAACAACAACAACAAAAAGCTATATTAAACGTCTGCCTGAGCCAGCCAGACCTGACAATGAATCCCAGCACATTGATGGTCAAGCAGGAATATCAGGAGTTCAAGGCTAGCCTGGTTTACTTGAGGCCCTGCCTCAAAAGTTTTTTGTTCTTTTGAGACAGGGTTTCTCTGTGTATCCTTGGCTGTCCTGGAACTCACTCTGTATTTTAGCCCAGGCTGGCCTTGAACTCACAGAGATCCTCCTGCCTCTGCCTCTGCCGCCTCGCTCATTCTTTCTTGACAAGTATGCAGTCCTTCCTTTCCCACTGAGACAGGATCTGGGTCTGTCTGGTACTCACTGTGTAGACTGGGCTGGCCTGGAGATCCACCTGCTTTTGCCTCTCAAGTGTCGGGCTTAAAGGTGTGGGCCGCCACGCACTGCTCTGCAGCCGTCCTTGCTGGAACAAGGTCAGAAGGAAAGAACCAGGTTAAATTTAACAGCTCCTTAGTAACATTACCATGAATAGGATAAGCCCTACTGTATGTGTTTGGCTGTGAATACCTATTGCTTTGATGATGTATTGAGCTCTGCTGTTCCTTTCTATATTTCATTTGTTTGCTTATGTACTTAGTATATAATTGGTACTGCTCAGTTGGTTAGATAAAACTGGAGAGCCTGTATAGGTCTCACTGCCCTGTGCCATCTGCTCATATCTGAGCAGCTCAGCATAATAGGACCTACATCTGTTGTTTAGAGAATGGTAGAAAACTGCTCTGAGCCAGGTCTGCAGTTTGGCCGTCAATTAGAGACTGGATCTAGGAACTGGAGAGATAGTTCAGAGATAGCACTGGCTGTTCTTCCAGAGGTCCTGAGTTCGATTCCCAACAACCACGTGGTGGCTTACAACCACCTATAGTGGGATCTGGTGCCCTCTTCTGGAATAAAGGAGTACATGCAGATAGAGCACTCATACATAAAATAAATAAATATCTTTTTAAAAAAATGAACGAAACTAGATATGTTTTTTAGCTGAAGGTATTGGTTCTTTCCTTTTTGGCTTTGTCATGGTATGACTACTATATTCTTGACTAGCAGTACAATTATTATTGATAATGTGCTAAGTTTGGTTTTTGTTTTTTCTTTTTCTTTCTTTTTTTTTTTTTTTTTTTTGTTTGTTTTTTGGTTTTTCGAGACAAGATTTCTCTGTGTAGCTTTGGAGCCTATCCTGGAACTCACTCTGTAGACCAAGCTGGCCTTGAACTCACAGATATCCACCTGGCTCTGCCTCCCAAGTGCTGGGATTAAAGGCGTGCGCCACCACCACCACCACCACCACCACCACCACCACCCAACGTGTGCTAAGTTTTATAATAACCCCTTTTAGACATCCAAGATCAATCCCCTCATCTCCTTTAAGTGTGAGAACGAGTGAATGAACAAGAAAGAATATATCTCAGTAAACATGCTTCTGCAGTTAGACTGAAAACTTGCAGAATGGATAGTTTTAAATGAGGATGAAATAAAAACTATACTCAACCAAGTGTTTTCAGTTCTTGAATAAAATTATGGTAAACTTAGGTAATTTTTTCCAGAAATATGATAGGTGCTTAGTCATGGTGAGTATGTTATTATTTGTTCATACCTGTTATTTATCTCTGTTGAAACTTGGGTAATATTACTAGAAGTATGGAGAAATGGAAGTAAATCTTGAGTGGTGGTTTTTGTTTTGTTTTGTTTTTTGAGTTTTACAGGAGGGGCTGGAAAAATGGCTCACAGGACAAGAGCATTTACTGTTCTTGTAAAGTTCCTAGGTTCAGTTCCCAGCGCTGACATGCTGGCCCATAATCTCCTTTAACTCCAGTTCCAGGGATCAGCATGCCCCTTCTGGCCTCCAAAGGCCACATGCACATGGCATATGTACATGCACTCAGGCATACACACATGCATAAAATAAATCAATCTTTAAAAAACAAATAAATTTTACAAAAAAATTAAAGGAGAAAAAATGAAGATGGTAAAAAAGAAAAAAAATACAGAAATTGGAAAGAAAAAATTGTTTTTTCTTTTAAAACAGGGTTTCTCTATGTAGCCCTGGCTGCCTGGAACTCTCTGTAAAGCAGGATGGCCTCAAACTCAGAGCTCTGCCTGCCTCTGCTGGGACTAAAGGCGTACACCACTCCACCTAGCTCCAAGGAAATTTTAAGTAACTTAAAAGTTGACATACCAGATACAGTGACCCCAGGAAAGATATGGCCGTATAAGTATTGATAGTAGTGGGACAGGTTTATTAAATGGTAAGTGTTTATCGCTACACAGAGCTAGCTTATTACCACCTCAGTACTTTCAGTGTTTCTGAATCAGCTTACTGGGAATTGTCCCTCCTGACTCTATCTTCTTAGTTGTCTGGCCTCTCAAAGACATCATCAGTAGTGTGAGATACTAGAAAGGGGGTTTGTGGTCTGGTCCTCTTTTCCCCATTCCCTGACAAAGGTTTGGATATGGTCTGGAATCAGCTGAGACTTAGAGTGTCTGTGTGCACCTCAGTTCTGTCAGGTTGGCCTTTCCTCGTCAGGATTCACACATTTGGGGCTGAGTGATTTCTGAATGGAGGAATTTTGCATGTCAGTACTTGAATGCAAACCTGTCAAAACCAGACAATGTGGTGCCCATGTAACCCCAGCACTGGGGGCAGAGGCGGAAGCTCTGAGTCTGAGGCTAACCTGAGGTTTACATAGGGACTTCTAGGCTGTTCAGTGTGACCTAGTGAGCTCCCCCTCTCAAAAGAATACAGAGAAGTCAGTCATTTTTTAACTTTTTAAAAACAGTATTCATTTTATGTGAATGGATGTTTTTGCCTGCATGTATCCCTGTGCACCTGAGCATGCCTGGTGCCCTTGAATGTCAGAAGAGTTCATCGGATCCCCTGGAAGTGGAGTTGCAGGTGGTTGAGAGCTGCCACGTGGGGGTGGGGGTCAACTCCAAGTCCTCTAGAGGAGCAGCCCCTCCTACCCACTGAGTCTTCTCTCCAGCCACCACCACCACCACCACCACCCTGGCCCAACCTTTTTTTTTGCTTGTTTTGTTTTTTTTTTTTTAATTGGTTTTTTTTGAAACAGGGTTTCTGTATGTAACAGCTCTAGCTGTCCTGGAGCTCGCTTTGTAGACCAGGCTGGCCTCAAACCCACAGAGATCCGCCTGCCTCTGCCTCCCCAGTGCTGGGGGATTAAAGGTGAGCGCCACCACCTCCTGGCTGAAAAATTCTTTTGAAGAGATGCTAGAGAGATGGTTCAGCAGTTCAGAGCACTGGCTGCTCTTTCAGAGAACTGGTGTTTAGCAACTAGAACCCAGATCAGGCAGGTTACAACTGCCTGTAACTCCAGCACCAGGGGATCCTGCCCCCACTCCTGGCCTTTGAGGGTACCTGCTCACATATGGAAGACACATGGCACACATACACACATACATGAAACTTACAGCAACAACAACTCAGGGAGATAAATGTGCCATCGTTATTTCATTATTGGACAAATATGCTCCCAGCCTAGCTCTGACAATTTGTTTTGTAGCAGAAATTCCACAAATTGTTGAAATGCTCAAAAAAATTTTTTTTCAAAAAATGGCTGTGAAGTAGTATATCTTACCTGCAGGCATTTACCAAGGAAAGGATCCTCTAGTCGCTACTGTCTGAAATGTGTGTATCTAAAGAGTGAGCTGCCAGAGGACTGGAATTTTCCAGTCTTAGAGCTGGCATCAAAACTGTGCCTGCCTTATCTGCTTCTAGGGATGGGAAAGCACTGACAGCTGATGGTTTTCACAGGATGGAAGACCCCTCACAATAAACCTCTTTTGAATTTTGTTTTGTAGGGGGGTACCATAAAAGCAGTAAAATCTTCCAAAGGAAAGAAGAAGAGAGAGAGCATAGAGGGGAGAGATGGCCGGAGGAGGAAAAGTGCTTCGGACTCTGGGTGTGACCCTGCTACAAAGAAATTGAAAGGAGACAGGGGTGAAGTAGACAGTAAAGGGAGTGATGGAGGTGAGGCAAGCCGAGGGCCCTGGAAAGCAGCTAATGCCAGTGGAGAGCCAGGGCTGGAGCACAGAGCCAAGCAGCCGCCGTCTACATTTGTTCCCCAGATTAACCGCAACATCCGCTTTGCCACTTACACCAAAGAAAACGGCAGGACTCTGGTGGTGCAGGACGAGCCCGTAGGTGGGGACGCGCCTGCACCTTTCACTCCATATTCTTCAGCCACAGGTCAGACACCTTTGGCCCCAGAGGTGGGTGGAGCTGAAAACAAAGAGGCAGGAAAGACACTGGAACAAGTTAGCCAGGGCTTGGTGGCTTCAGCAGCTGTAGTCACCACCGCCAGCTCCACCCCAACTACGGTGAGGATCTCAGACACTGGCCTTGCATCAGGGACTGGGCCGGACAAACAGAAAGGCAGCTGGTCGCAGGCCTCAGGAGAGGTGAGTGGTCTCAGGGCAGACTTGGCAGATGTGCGTTAACCCTCCCACCCCCGTCATTGTGTATAAACACAGTGAAAGGCATCTCAAATGCCCCGAGGAAGGAAGATTTCTGATACGGATTTAAATCTTACTCTGCTCATTTGGCAAATGTGTATTTTTTAATAATAACTTTATCAGCTCTTAAAAGTCATCTGAACAGTTGAGCTAATTAAAAACTAGAAGACAATTCAATTGAATGAGATGTGGAAAAGTTCTGGTGGGGGAAATCTCTTCCTCAGTTATGTGTTCCTGGGACTCTGAGAGGCAAATTCATGAACTGTAGTATTGATGACAGTGAACCCCATCATGAAGGCTGTGCGTACAAGCTGCTCTAACCCTGTCTTCAGTTTTGTTTCTGTGGTAGTTTCCCTCGTGGGGGGCTTGTTGCTATTGTTTGATACGGCCGTTTAAAGAGCAGTACTGTACAATCTGATGGATTTAGTCACAGTATATCCAGTTGACTGTATATCATTATGTATGAGCTAAAATGGACAATATAAAAATTAGTTTTACATGGTCTTTGACCCAAGTTTGGTCACCAAAGTATAGTTTATGATGTTAGTCACATTTTTCTTTCAAACTGTTAACTCATACTAGAATATAAAATCCTTGACTTTTAAAAAAATGAAAGAAAAAAAATAAAAATAAAAATATAAAAAGTTGGCGGCTAGAGAATTGCTCAGCAGTTAAGAGTCCTGGCCGCTCTTGCAGAGGACGGGGTTTCAATCCCCAGGACCCACACAGTGGCTCATAACTGACTAATTCTGGTTCAGGGGCCCTGATACCTTCTGGCCTCTGCAAGCCTCTGTGTGTGGTATGCTGACAGACATCCAGGCAGGCAGAACACTCAGACACAAAATAAAAATAAATAAGTCTTTAAAAAACAAAACAAATATACAAGTTGGATATGGTGTCATGTTCCTGTTGTCTCGGGTACTAAGGAAACTGAGGCAGAGGGATTCATTTGAACCAGGAGTTTAAGACAGTTAGCCTGGGCAATGTAAGACTTTGTTACAAAGTTAAAAGAAAACCCAAACAAAAAATTGTATATAGAAAACTGCTGTGTGCTAAGTCCTTTATGTTATGTATGAAAACCAGGCATGGAGGTTTAGGACCCCTATAGTCATGGCACTCTGGAGGTAGCAAGAAGGTCAGAAAGTTCAAGGTTATTCTCAGCTACCTAAAGAGCTTGAGGCCAGCCTGGGCTACATGCAACCCTGTCTAAAAAGAAAAATCCCTATTTGGAGGAGCTCACCTACTAAAGAAAATGGGATCATTTCAAGTATAGGAATGCCAGGTAAAAATGGCATTTGGTTGAGGGTGTAGCTCAGTAGGAGAGCACTGGATGGTTAGGTGTAGGATCCAGGCTTCAGTCTCTGGCACTACAGAAAGCCACTCTGAAAACCCATGGCTTATCGATTTCAGTTGACCTCTTCCCTTTCCTAGCAAGTGAAATGTTTAAATCCTTAGTATTCAAGGATAGGGAGGGAGACGAAAAGCCCAGACAGAAGAGAAGGCCTGTAAATATAATGCTGTTTTTAGTGTTCTCTGTCAGGTTACCAGTGTTAGCCAAAGACCCGGATGGCTCTTAGGTGGACTTCTAGTGGAGATAAGTTGTCATAGTGCCTAAGTTATTTCACATTAGCACTGTGTCAGTGTTAGAATGAGTGTAAATGGGCTTATAGAACAAATTTTATGTGCTACGAAATGCTGCTTCTTGAAGTAGAAAAGATGAATAAATGTAAGTAATATGAGTTTAAAGGGTATTTCTTTGACTGGGTTGGAGGGCTAGGGATCTAGTTCATTGGTAGAACACTTGCCTAGTATCTTACAGTCCAGGTAGGTTCAATCCCTAGTCCTCCCCACCCTCACTTCACCCCTACAAAAAAGTCAGATGGCTTGGAGAATTTCTGGTCTGGCGAGCACTTTATTAATGTTCCATCCTGCCTTGTAGAATCCAAGTATAGCCATGAATGTTTCCATTACGGTTGCTTAATCTGAAATAGAGAAACTGAGAGGCCACCAAGAAATTTCTCCTAAAACTGAGTCGCAACAGTTTTCATCCCTTTCTTATAAGATGAGGATTTGGAATTTAATCATCTGAAGGAGGAGCAGCCAAACTACTACCACTCACGTGCTGTTTGCTTCAGTAGTGAAGTATGAGCTCCTTAGAGTCCTTAGAGCCCCGCAGCTGCTGGGGAAACAGCTGGAGAGCCGGGACTGTCAGCCTCTGCTCTCTTCACGCACTGGGGTGTGTCGGTGCTTGTGTAGGACTTTTTAACTCTGAAATGTCCTAAAGCCGTCTTGGTAGCAAATATCTGCTGAAGACAAGCGATTGGTATTTTAGGCTTCTTTGCTATTCTGAAGAAAATTCACCGTTGTAACCATTAAAATGTATAGTTCTGTGGTGTTAGTATGTTAGTGTGTTAGTGTGTTAGTGGTGTTAGTGTGTTAGTGGTGTTAGTGTGTTAGTGGTGTTAGTATGTTAGTGGTGTTAGTGTGTTAGTGGTGTTAGTATGTTAGTGGTGTTAGTGTGTTAGTGGTGTTAGTATGTTAGTGGTGTTAGCGTGTTAGTGGTGTTAGCGTGTTAGTGGTGTTAGTATGTTAGTATGTTAGTGGTGTTAGCGTGTTAGTGGTGTTAGTACACCCACGGTGTTAGAAAGCTAGAACCATCACTAGTTGCGGAGATTTTCCTCAAACCAGAAGAATACACCATATTTCGGTTATGGAATAATTTTTATTTTCAATATTTTAAAGTGAATTTTAGGTATATCATTCTCTTTTTAATAGTACATGATTTGCAAGCCAGGTGCTAGGATCCCAGTATTACTAAATTAAACCAATAATAAGAAAGGGCTCCTATGAGTGTGTCTGTTTATATATATTAGGTCTGGGTGTCTAATGCACATGAAAATGTCCTATAGTCATTCACATGGAAGTTAAGGAAGAAATGTCAAAATGTTTCTTTCATTCTTTAATTTGTTATCCTAAATGTTTGTTTCACAAATATTTCAATATACACATTTTCATTTGGGGAGCCTTAATTGAAAAGGTCTCAGTAACTTTTAGCCTCCTGTGAATTAGACTCTCTAGTATTAGTTGAGCATCTGTTCAGTGTAAGTTGACTTGAGCAGGGCATGTGGTGCCCATCCCAAATCCCAGCACTAGAAAGGCAGACACTGGAGCTCTGGGAGTTCAAGGCCAGCCAGGACTACATAGACCCTGTCTCAAAATAGTAATTAATTAAGTTGACATGAACCTGTAATAGGTGGCTGGTTTCCAAAAAGATCCATTTTATGAAATTTAAAATTAATAAAATTCTTTAATGTACAGGGAGTTGTAATAAAAGTGAAATAACTTTGTAATGTGTGCTGTTTACAGCAGCTTAAATAAATAAAACTATTTAGAGGGCTAGATAGCTTATTGGCAAAGTGCTTGCCTAGCATACACAAAATCCTGGGTTCGGTCCCCACTGCCTCAAAGCAGGCGTGTTGACGCACACCTGTCCTGTAACCTCAGCATTTGTTAAGTAGAGGCAGGAAGATCAGAAGTTCAAGGTCATTCTGGACTACATAGGGAGTTTGAGGCCAGCCTGGGCTACTTGAGACCATGTCTCAAAAAGCAAAGCAAAGCAATGCCTTTCTGTAATAGGACATTTAGGAAGTAGATTGATTTACATAACAAAGTAAGAATTGACTGTTCAGGAACCCTTTCCCCCAGTTCCCTAATGGAATCTCCTTCCAACTACTGTAGATCCTAAGACTGCCTCGCATCACACTGCCTTCCAGCTAGACAATGACCAGTTGAGTAGCAGATTGATGACATCCTGCCATCTCTGGCTCACCTTGCTAAAGTAAAGATGACTTCTGTGGTCTGTGGCCAGTTTCCTCCCTCCTCGTGCTAGTGAAATTCAGTTCTAAGAACAGGTTCATAAAATACAGGAGAGAAGAGTTGATTGGCTTATGGAAATGTTGCTTTACCAATAGCCGTGACAAAGAAAGATGAGTAGGTTGTAGCCAGCATCACTAACTGGATCTACAATCTTCCTTCCAGAATTCAAGAAGCTCTAGTCTGGCCTCTCCGGGGTTTGGAGCGTCTCTCTCAAGTTTGACACAGCCGCTGCCGTTTGGAAGTGGAAGGAGCCAGTCCAATGGGGTGTTGGCCCCAGAAAACAAGCCTTTGGGCTTCTCTTTCAGCTGTAGCTCTGCACCAGAGTCTCCGAAGGACTCGGATCTCTCCAAGAACTTGTTTTTTCAATGCATGTCCCAAAATTTACCCAGCAGTAACTACTTCAGCACGGTTTCAGAGAGTGTGGCTGAGGATTCCTCTAGCAGGGACTCCTTCAAACAAAGCCTTGAGAGCCTGAGCTCAGGCCTGTGTAAAGGCAGATCTGCTCTTGGGGCAGACACTAAGCCAGGTCCCAAGGCTGGCAGCTCTGTGGACCGAAAAGTGCCTACAGAGTCTATGCCCACCCTCACTCCAGCCTTCCCACGGAGTCTCCTAAACACCCGCGCCCCAGAGAGTCATGAAAATCTATTTTTACAGCCCCCCAAACTGTCCCGAGAAGAACCTTCTAACCCTTTCCTGGCGTTTGTGGAGAAAGTCGAGCACAGCCCTTTCAGCAGCTTCGCGTCTCAGGCGTCAGGCAGCTCTTCCTCTCCTACCGCTGTCACCTCAAAGGCGACACCCAGCTGGCCCGAGTCGCACTCCTCGGCAGAGTCTGCATCTTTAGCAAAGAAAAAAACCCTCTTTATTACAACTGACTCCTCCAAGCTGGTGTCTGGTGTCCTGGGCTCAGCTCTCAGCACCGGGGGCCCAAGCCTCTCTGCCATGGGGAATGGCCGCCCCAGCTCACCCACCAGCAGCCTCACCCAACCCATCGAGATGCCTACTCTCTCCTCCAGCCCCACAGAAGAGAGGCCAACTGTGGGGCCTGGCCAGCAGGACAATCCTCTCCTCAAAACCTTCAGTAACGTCTTTGGCAGGCACTCAGGCAGCTTTCTGCCCTCCGCAGCAGAGTTTTCCCAGGAGAACAAAGCTCCTTTTGAAGCTGTGAGGAGGTTCTCATTGGATGAACGAAGCTTGGCTTGCAGACAGGACTCAGACTCCAGCACCAACAGTGACCTGTCAGATCTGAGCGACTCAGAGGAGCAGCTGCAGGCCAAGAGCGGCCTGAAGGGGATTCCAGAGCACCTGATGGGGAAGCTAGGCCCCAACGGGGAGCGCAGTGCCGAGCTGCTGCTGGGCAAGGGCAAAGGCAAGCAGGCCCCCAAGGGCCGGCCTCGGACTGCTCCCTTGAAAGGTGAACCTGCTGGGGCCGGAGCCGGGCTTTGCACTAATGGCAGATGATTTGGTGGAAATTCGTAATCTCGCAGCATTCCACAGCCGAAAGGGCCTGACAGAGTCCCTCATCAAAGCTGGTGCAGGGCACCGTGGTTCTTGTGTTCTCACTGTTAGGGTTTTCTGGCCACAAAGAAAATTCTTGATCTTATCGGTCTTTTCTTTACATTGGGGACTAAGTGTCCGTGTATATCCCCTCCCTTTCTACTTCAGTTTAGACCATCTTTAAATTTACTTCAGGGAGATACGAGAGGTAGTCACTGACCCCATGGTACCCTTTTGTAGATTTGATGAAGCAGAGAGATTCACGGCCTCAGTTTCTTCTCCCTCAAGACACTTAGCTCCTACCAGAGTCCAGTAACCACGACAGGGTAGTGTGGAGAGCCTAGTGGTAAAAGCAGCCCTTTCCTTCGGGGATTGACAGCCTTGGGAGCCCAGCTTCCGGTGGTGGCTGCCTTCTCTCTCCCTGTGGGCTTTCTCACGCCCAGACCTGCTGTTTCCACTTCTGAGTCACGTGACGCAGGTTCTCTGTGGCTCTCAGGTCCCAGAAGAAGCCTTGTTGCTCCCTGCTCTTTCTGTCCGTTAGACCCCTCCGGAGCACAGTGAGACAGCTCAGGTCAGGACTGTTAGTGGACCTTCCTCCTTCCTCCTGTGAGAGCCTTTCTCCTTCCCCAGTTGGCCAGTCGGTGCTCAAAGACGTGAGCAAGGTGAAGAAGCTGAAGCAGTCTGGAGAGCCCTTCCTGCAGGACGGCTCCTGCATCAACGTGGCCCCTCACCTGCACAAGTGTCGGGAGTGCCGCCTGGAGAGGTACCGCAAGTTCAAGGAGCAGGAGCAGGACGACTCCACCGTAGCCTGCCGCTTCTTCCACTTCCGGAGGTACCAGGCTGCCCTGCCTGCCTCGCCCCCAGTTTCCATTAGTCTGCAGTGCCTCCCACCCTCTCTTCCCCGGGATCCACAAGGTGTCTTGTCATCCTTCTCGCTCTCCTTACCCTTCGCTCTGAGAGTCTGTGGAGGCTGTCAGAGTGGTCGGTCACCCAGTGGGTTATGAAATGCCATGTGACTTTGTCCTTAGAGAATGGAGATGAACAGTTTAGCTGTGACCCTGTGCTGTTCCCGGAGTTATTCTCAAGTCGGGTCCATTTGAAGTTGGTGGTCTAAGCAGGACTCAGTTTATATTACAGACCCGCCTGACCACCTGCCCTTCTTTAGTGGTAGAGTAACCTGAGAGATGGGGGAAGATTGGGAGGTAGTGTGAAGTTTGATTTTTCCTTTGGTTTTCTGTTGGCTTGGTTTGGGGAACAGGTCTTTCTTGTGTCTTCAGTGTGGTTTTGAACTAGTGGAATGTCTGCCCTCAGCCATCCAAGTGCTGGGGTGACAAGATGTCTGCTCCCACACTTGACTAAGAGTCTTTACTTACTGAATAAGAAATCCATTTCTCAGCCTTTTTGACTAAGATCAGGTAAAGAAATATAAATTGTTCATTGGTTTGGCATGAATTCCTTTATCTATCAGGCCATTATTGTGTAAACCATTTCCCCCCGTGGATTCAGGAGCAAAGAAAGCCCCAATTCCATCCCTGTGGTTTGGAGAAGAGGAAGAAGTCTAAAAAGAAAGCATTCTGTCACAGGGCTAGAGCAGCCACATGTGGTTCCCAGCACCCTTGTTGGGAGCCTCCTAACGCTCCAGCTCCTACTCCAAGGGACCCGCACACACCTGGCCCATGTGCACACACAGATGCACATGTGCTTAAGATTAAAATAAGTCTGGGCTGGAGAGAGCTTACTAGCGGTTAAGAGCCCTGGCTGCTCTTCCAGAGGACACGGGCTCAGTTCTCAGCACCCACATGGCGGCTCACAGCTGTCTGTAACTCCAGTTCCAGAGGATCCACCTCCCCTACACAGACATACATGCAGGCAAAACACCAATGAATATGAAATAAAAGTAAATAAAAATTTTTAAAATTATATATTAAAAAAAGATGAAAATAATTCTTTTGTTTTTCAAGACAGGGTTTCTCTTTGTGTAGCCCTGGCTGTCCTAGAACTTGCTCTGTAGACCAGGCTGGCCTCAGACTCAGAGACTCTGCCTGTCTCTGCCTCCTGAGAGCTGGGATTAAATTCGTACTCCACCACTGCCCAGCAAAAATAAATCTTTAAAAATATGTTATATATACAAAAAGAAATCTGGTTATCTGAGGCTTAAAATCAACAAAAAGATAGTTGACATTTTGGGGGGGGCTAGAGAGGCTTGTTTCTTTGTTTGTTTGAAACAGGATCTTACTGTGAGCCCTGGGTGGTCTTGAACTCACCAGAGATCCACCTGCCTCTGCCTCCTGAGTACTGGGGTTAAAGATGCACACCACCACTAGTCAGGTAGTGGTGGCGCACACCTTTAATCCCAGCTTTTGGGAGGCAGAGGCAGGTGGATCATTGAGTTTGAGGCCAGCCTGGCTACAGAGGGTTCCAGAACAACCAAGGCTACACAGAGAAACCCTGTTTCAAAAAGAAAAATATGCATACCACCATGTCTAGCCCAAGAGAGACAAACTATTTGAACTACGATACGTGGAAGCAAGTTCATCCTTGAGGTGGCACCATTGCTGGTAGAACTAGGGTGGGTACTAGGATGAGCAAAGGGCAGAGAACTCGGGACAGGTCTGTGTTTTCCTTGTTGCTTGTTTGTTTGGAGGTGGGTTATCGTGTGCCCCAGGATAGCCTTGAGTTCCCTCTGAAGGTGAGGATGAACTTAAGCTCTGATACTCCTGCCTGCCTCCTAAGTGCTAGGCGTACAGGCCTGTCACACCTTGCCCTGTTGAGTGGTGCTGAGGACTGAACCCAGGGCCTCCTGCAGCTGGGTCGGCACTCTGCCAACTAAGTAAGCTAAAGCTGATGGGTCCATGTTTTGAAGGACCACTCCGGGAGCCTTCGCTTTTGTGTGGTGAGTGCTTGACGGTATGTTGGTGTGTGTGCGTAATCCCAACACTCTGGAGGCGGAGGTAGGAACATCAAGAGTTTGAGGCTTGCGTTGATTATGTAGTAAATTTGAGGCTAGCCTGGACTACATGAGGCCCTGTCTTGAAAGAGAAAGAATTAGAGGACTTGATGCCTTTGAGTTGGGGAAAGGCATAGGATATACATAGAGATGCTGACCTTGAATGGGAGCATATTTAAAATGGCTCAGCCGGGCGGCCTTTAATCCCAGCACTCATGAGGCAGAGCCAGGTGGATCTTTGTGAGTTCGAGGCCAGCCTGGTCTATAGAGCGAGATCCAGGAAAGGCGCAAAGCTACACAGAGAAACCCTGTCTCGAAAAAAAAACAAAAACAAACAAACAAACAAAAGGCTCATCAGATAGAGAACTTGGGTCTGTTTGCAGGAAGCTCTGTCGGTGAGGGGGTAGGAGGAGCTTAGAGATATTCTCCGTATGATAAGAGGTAAAGGAGAGGGTAATACTGCAGCTGTGAAAAGAAAGCCTGAGACTAGAATCTTGCAGAGAGAGTGCACCAGTGGACCACCATGACTGCTGGGCAATAAGAAGGGCCCATCTAAGGTTTAAGTGTGATGATGAAGTTGTCTCTGCTTTTTCCCTAGTCCATTTGGTGGCGTGGTTGCAGGTCCGTAACAGATGGATGGGAAAATTCAGGACAACTCTAATGGTGTAATGGGAGCTTTTTAAAGAATGGAGACTTACTAAGCTTTCTACTAGCAAAAACCACATGTAGTTTGTCTGCGCTGGTTCCGCACACACAGATTTAAATGAGTGGACTGAAAACTTACATGTATGCTAAACCTGTAGAAACTTTGTTTTTCCCATACTGTTTTTATATTTACTTACTTATTTGGGGGACTTACTTATTTGGCTAGAGAGATGACTCAGTGGTTAAGAGCACTGACTGCTCTTAACAGAGGACCCAGGTTTGATTCTTAGCACACATATGGCAACTTACAACCATCTGTAACTCCAGTCCCAGGGGATCCGATGCCCTTTCTGGTCTCTGTTAAATTAAAAAAAAAAAGTGTGTGTGCGTGCGTGCGTGTGCATGCATGCATGCACATATATACGGTCAGCATTTGGCAGCCAGAGAATGACTTGAAGGAGTGGCTGGGAATGGAGCTCAGACTGACCAGTGTGACAGGAAGTGCCCTTCCCCTTTGGTCCACCTCAGCGTCCTGTCCACTCCTTCATTGCCCCTCCCCAGTCCTTAAACTCTATAGTGTAACAGTGTAGTATTATAGTGATATTATGTGTCATTATTCTAGTATTACATTGTATCAAGTACTTTAAGTAACCTACTGGTGATGACTTAAAAGAATATCAAAAACGGGTAGTGAAGTACAGTATCATATGAGGGACTTCCACCAGACTTTGGTAGGGGAGTAGGCAACATGGCCCACTAGGAAGTATGGCCTCTAACCATTCCCCTTAGCTCCCAAGGGGCAGTAGTACTTGACTTCTCTCCCTTTTGTCTTAGGTTGGTCTTCACTCGAAAGGGGGTACTCCGAGTAGAAGGATTTCTAAGCCCTCAGCAGAGTGACCCTGATGCCATGAACCTGTGGATTCCCTCTTCTTCCCTAGCAGAAGGAATAGACCTAGAAACCTCAAAATACATCTTGGCCAATGTTGGGGACCAGTTCTGCCAGCTTGTAATGTCTGAGAAGGAGGCCATGATGATGGTGGAACCACACCGTAAGTCGCCCTTCCGACTGCTTCCGGCTGCTCTGCCTGCACTCTTGATTTTCTTTACTGAAGAGAAAGATTGGGAGGAGAAGGCATCTGCTAGGGATGCATTCTTCTGATAAGACTCCTCTTTGGAGCAGCCTATAATCAAGAGCATAACTGTACCTACCAGATCTCATCTTTTCAGTCCTGACAATGAGTAAAGCAGAAGCTCTTCCTTACTATTCCTTTCTTGTTAGTCATACATCTGCCTAAGAACCATGTGGGTACCACTTTGGGATGGCGTCATCCTGGCTTCAGGATGTGAACAAAATTGCATCAGTACCAATGGCTCGTTGAGAGACGTGATGCTGTTGAATGCTTTATTTCTCACCTAGAAGAATCATTATTATAGAGAGACAGTGCAAATGTACTGCGTACTCTTCCCAAACCAAAGGAAACTACTAGGAATTTATGCTTCAAATTTCAAAAGAGAAATTCTCTTGTCAAGTTCTCCCTAGTTAAAGATTTTATACTACCTATTTTATTTTTTGAGACAGGGTCTCATCTAGCCCAGGCTGGCTTTAGACTTGTTATATATTTAAGACTGGCCTTTGGACTCCTGTTTTCCCACCTCCACCTTCAAATGTAGGAATTACAGCCCAGCTAAAATTGTATTGTTTGTCAGCTGATAACGTGGAACATTAATGTTTTATAGACAGGAGGTCATCCTATTCCCTACAGTTACTACAACCCCCTAACAACACTGAGTGTTCCGTGTATTTGTTTCTCTTAGCATTATAGAAGCACAAGCCTGTTTATTTTTACAATCTTTATCACTGGACAGAATGCCATGAGTGCCTTGTCAGTGGGTCTGGGGTTGGATGCTATCAGTCATAGTGGTCACTACCAATAATGCTCTTCTTTCCCCAGAGAAAGTGGCATGGAAGCGAGCTGTGCGTGGAGTGAGGGAGATGTGTGACGTGTGTGAGACAACCCTCTTCAACATCCACTGGGTGTGTCGAAAGTGTGGATTTGGGGTCTGCCTTGACTGTTACCGGCTCAGGAAAAGCCGTCCTCGGAGTGGTGAGTAACACTGTGTCTTAGGCAGTTCTAGATATGACTGGCAGGCATATATTTATGAGCTTTGGCGATTGCATCAGACAGGAACGGGCTTCTGCCTCCTCTTTAAGATGCTTGGCTTCTTTTGTCTTTGTCATACATAACAGGTTTGTTTGTTTGTTTGTTTGTTTTGAGACACATAACATTTTTTTTTAAGTTCTTTTTTTTTGAGACAGGGTTTTTCTGTGTAACCCTGGCTGTCCTGGAACTCACTCTATAGACCAGGCTGGCCTCGAACTTACAGAGATCTGCCTGTTCTTGCCTCGAAAGGGCTGGGATTAAAGGCGTGTGCTACCACCCCCCACCCCCACCCCCACCCCGGCTCAACATCTTTTTTTTTTCCAAAGATTTGTTTTATTATTTTTTAATTTTCTGAATTATGTGTTAGTCTTGGGGTCTGTGCACAGGTGGGTACAGGTTTTCACAGAGGCTAGAAGAAGGTGTGGGATCCTCGGAGCTGGAGTTATAGATGGTTCTGAGCAGGCTTCTATGGGAACCAAACTTAGATCCTTTGCCAGAGCCATCATGTCAGCCCATTGTTACGTTTAAAATTGCCAATACTCAGCCTATTTGGGAAGCCTAAAATCAAGAAGGATTATTCCCTTAGGCAAGTCTCTACCACTGAGCTAAATCCTCAGCCTACATTCACCTTTTTCTTTTTTAAAAAGATTTATAAAGCTGGGCACAGTGGCCCATGACTTTAATCCCAGCACGCAGAGGCAGAGGCAGGTGGATCTTTGAGTTTGAGGCCATCCTATCCTGGTCTACATAAAGAATTCCAGGAGAGCCAGGGCTTCAGGAAACTGTCTTGAAGATAGGAAAGAAAGATTTATTTTTAACTATTTGTGTGTATGCATATCTGTGAATGAGTGTGTACGTGTAAGTACTGTGCCCTCAGAAGCTGCCTAGGAGTGGAGGCACACGCCTTTAATCACTTGGGGTACAGAGGTAGAAGGTCTCTGTGAGTTCAAGGCCAGCCTGGTCTACAGAGCAAGTTAGGACAGCCTCAGCTATAGAGAGAGACTTGTCTTAAAAAGCAAACAAACAAAAAGCCAAACTAAAGCAGGTAAGACGTCAGACCCCTGGCCTGGAGTTACAGCTGTTCTTAGCTGCCGTGTGGGTGCTGGGTACTGAGCTCAGATCCTGTACAAGGGCAGTGTGTGCTTTTAACCACTGAGCAGTTCCAGGCACCAAGTCACTGCTTTTTTCTTTTCTCAGACTAACCTTTTTTCTTTCTTTTCTTTTTTTTTGTTTGTTTTTTGTTTGTTTGTTTGTTTTTTCCAGACAAAGTTTCTCTGTGTAACAGCCCTAGCTGTCCTGAAGCTTGCTTTGTAGACCAAGCTGGCTTCAAACTGAGACATCTCCCTGCCTCAGCCTCCCAAGTGTTGGGATTAAAGGCATGCGCCACCACATCCAGCTCAAACTATAAACCAGTAGTTTAATTTTTTTTTGCGGAGCTGAGGACTGAACCCAGGGCCTTGCGATTGCTAGGCAAGTGTTCTACCACTGAGCTAAATCCCCAACCCCCAGCAGTTTAATTTGTAAAATTGTGTTACCATGCTACCAAATTCTGTGCTTATGAGCTGTCATTTTCTCTTCCTTCCTTCCCTTGCCCTTTGGCCCCTACTAATTAATTACTTTCTCTGTAGATTTGAACATTCATATCATATGGATGGACTCATAATATTTGGCCTTTTGTAACTGGCTTCTCTTATCATAATACTTTATCCTCAGGTTTGTCTGTTATAGTACATAGAAAAAGAAAAGAAAGCTGCCCACAGAAGCACAGAACTTTCCTTCTTCTGTGTTCTACCTGACTCAGCCAATTAGTTTGTTGGTTTATTTAGTATGTTTATGGGTGTTTTGCCTGCATTTCTTTAAACTTATAATCAAAATCAGACTTTCCATAAAGAAAATCTAGAAAGGTAGGAGTGTGTAGATAGCAAACTACTTATTATGCATTTTATGTATCAGAATGACAGCCAATTTATCAGAAACCATATAGGCCAGAAAACAACATCGTAACATCTTAAAGTGTTGAAAACAAACCATATTTAACACTCAAAATATTTTCCGAATGTGAGAAAACTTGTTTTCAGACCACATTTCGGAGCGCGTCCAGTCGCTCTGCAGTGTGCTGCGTCATTGCACTGGACTCAGCAGACTTCCTTCTGGGAGGGAGGAAAAAGCAGGCTGTAAGAGAATAGAAGGATGGCAGGAAGGCCCGAAGATAAAGGTGCTTGCTGCCAATCCTGCTGATCTGAGTCTGTACCCAGTTCCCACATTGTAGAAGAGTACCAACTCCCGAAATTGTCATCTGATCGAAATAGAGTGGTTTGATGGGGCTGGAGGAGTAGATCAGTGTTTAGAGCACTGGCTGTTCTTCCAGAGAACCTAGGTTCAATTCCTAGCACCCACATGGCAGTTCACAACCGTCTGTAACTCCAGTTCCAGGGAATCTGACATCATCACACAGATCTACATGCAGGCAAACCAATGCACATAAAATAGGAATAAATAAATATTTAAAAATTTTTTTGAAAGTGGTATAATACAGTTGAGGTTCACACAAAGAAATGAAAAATATTCTTTTTAATATATAATACAAAAGGCCCTTTTCCCCTACTCAATTTTAATCAACTTTTCAAAATAATTGCTAGGCAAAATACAATGCTGCACACTTGTAATCACAGCCTAGGAGACAGAGGCAGTAAGATCATGTTGGGAGCCAGCCTGGGCTGTGTTTGAGACCCTATCTCAAAAACTGAAAATATGTCAATACAACTGCTAAAACAAAAAAGAAAGGAGGGGCAGGATGGCTCAGTGAGTAGAGGCACGTATGCCGAGCCTGAGGACCTGAGTTCAACCCCAGGAGCCACGTAGCAGGAGGAGAGGGCTGACTCCTCCAGGCTGTTCTGTTTCTCTGTGCATGGGCACACACATGCACACAAATAAACAGATGCAATTTAAATAAAAAACACAGGTGGCAGGAGCGATGGCTCAGTGGTTAGAGCACTGTCTGCTCTTCCAGAAGACCTGGGTTCGATTCCTAGTACCCACATGGCAGCTCACAACCATCTACTACAACTCCAGGTTCAGGGGATCTGAAGCTCTCTTCTGGACTCCTGGGGTACTAAGCACACATGAGGTGCAGAGAAATACATGCAGGCAAAACATGTATACATAAAATAATAAAAATAAAGACTACATTTTAAAAATAAATAAATAAAAATAAAAAACACAACACAAGGGCTGGAGAGATGGCTCAGAGGTTAAGAGCACTGGCTATTCTTCCAAAGGTCCTGAATTCAATTCCCAGCAACCACATGGTGGCTCACAACCATCTGTAATGAGATCTGGTGCCCTCTTCTGGCCTGCAGGCATACATGCAGGCAGAATACTGTATACATAATAAATTATTAAAAAAAAAAAAAAACACACAACACAAAAATGGTATATTTAGGAGTTTTTAACTTTAAAATAAAATGTATAGGGAATGGAGAGATGGCTTAGTGGTTAAGAGCACTGATGGCCTTCCAGAGAGGCCAAGTTCAATTCCCAGCACCCACATGGCAGCTCACAACTGTGTCTAGCTCCAGTAACAAGGGGATCTGATGTCCTCTTCTGGCCTCTGGGCACTGCATGCACATGGTGTACATATATACATTCATGCAGATAAACCAGTCATACACATAAAATAAAAATAGTGTACCAAGCAGTGGTGGTGCACGCCTTTAATCCCAGCACTTGGGCAGCAGAGGCTAGCCTGGTCTACAGAGCAAGTTCGAGGACAGCCAAAGCTACACAGAGAAATTCTGTCTCAGAAACCTTCCACCCAAAAAAATTTTAAATTAAATAAGTAAAGAAAAAGAAAAGAAAATATGTAACAAATAGTAGCACAAAGTTGTGAGTGTGTATGTGTGTAAGTATGTGGAGTGTGTAATAGCTGAGGATAGACCATGCTAAGGTAAGGACTAACACTGCTGACCTAGTCAAGTAAAGTCCAGCTGTGAGGCTGGAGAGCTGGCCTGTTGACGAGCGCGCTGTCTGCACTTGCCCAGCTGTTCCTTCACAGCAGCATCCGTATCAGACTGTCCCTAGACTCCTTAGACTCCAGGACAAGGGGGCGGGGCCCTCTCTGGCCATGGCAGGCACCTGTACACATTCAGCATTCATTCACAATCACAAGGGAAGTACATTTTTTAAACCTTCTTGACATCTGGCAGCAAACCCCTATAATCCTATGCTCAGAAGAAAGCAGGAGTGTGCAGAGTTAAGGGCTGACTTAGGCTGTATAGCAAGTCTGAGGCCAGCCTGAGAGCCGAGAAAACCTACTTCAAAAGAACCTACTTTAAGCCTGGCAGAGGCTGGGGCATGAGGATCTTGAGTTTGAAGCCAACCTGAACTAAACCTGAGCTCAAGTCCAATCTCCACTTCATAGTCAAATCCTGTCTCAAATAAAACAACAATTTCAAGTGGTACTCAATACAGATGACTTCATCCTGTATGCTTCTGTTTATATGAAAATTTAACAAGAAAAAATTAAGTATTAAAAAATTCATGAGTGGGGCTGGGGATGTCACTCAGTTGCTGGAATGTTCACCTACCATCCATGAAGCCCTGGGTGTGGTCAAGCAGTCCTGTAATATTAGCGCTTGTCAGGTCAAGGCAGGAGCATCCGAAGTTCAGTGTCATCTGCAGGTACTTGAGCTACATCAGACCTGGTCCAACAAACAAAACAAAAACAGCAATGTCCAAGATTGAAAGAAGGGTGTTAGTGCAAAGTTGGTGGAGGGATAAACCTACTTTAGATTGTTGGTTTATCTTTATAAAGTGTAAGACAGTAGAGCAGATTGTGTGGTTTAGTTTTTAAGTTAGCTGTTGCTTTCTGTGGCTGTAAGAAAATTGGCCTTTGAGGTTCTGAATCTTCCTCTTACTGAAAGAGATCCATCTATGACCCCATAAAATGAGAAGTTAATTTCTGTTTCAGAGACAGAAGAAATGGGCGATGAAGAAGTTTTCTCCTGGCTAAAGTGTGCAAAGGGGCAGTCCCATGAACCAGAAAACCTCATGCCTACACAGATCATCCCTGGCACAGGTAGTAAAAAAGTGTTATTTTTTTTGATTTTGTAGTGATGAGTATTGAACTCTTGGCCTTTTTACATGCTAGGTCAACATTTCACCACAGAGCTCCATGCCTAGCCTGAGTGTATTGGTTTATCGGGTGTGTGTTTTGTTTTAAATTTTTATTTGTTTACTTACTGTGGGGGGCATGTGTTGTCTGCATTTATGTTTGCCTCCTGCATGCCTGGTGCTCCTGGAGGTCAGAAGAGGGAATCATATCCCTGGAACTGGAGTTACAAAGGGTTGTAAGCCACTGTGGGGTGCTGGGGATTGAACCCTTGTCTCTGTAAAAGCCATCTCTTCAGCTCCATTGTTTTAGTGATTTTTTTCCCTTAATTTTTCAAAGATTTATTTTTATTATGTCTATGTGGTATGTCTGTTTGCAAATACCCATGGAGCCCAGAAGTAGGGGAGGGGGCATCAGATGCCATCCCTGGAGCTGGAGTTGCAGGCAGTTGCCAGCTACCTGCCTTGAGTGCCAGAAGAGCAGGAAGCACTGTTAACTGCTGGTTCACTCGAGGCCCTGTGTCAGCCTTGCAGACTGGCCTGAAACTCACTATGTAAGCAGGCTTCTTGCAGTTAGGATCCTCTTGCCTCCCGGGCCTAAGTACTGGGATTATAGGAGTCTACTATGACGTGCTGTTTTCTACTGGCTGGGATGACCCCAGCGCGTCACGCAGGCTAGGGAAGTACTGGGCCAACCAGGGTCACATCCCCAGCCCACAGAAAGTGATTTTTTGTAGCACAAGCAGGCCTTTAACTTGGGGCCAGTCACTGGATCTATGGGACTTTTCTCATTGCTGTGAGAAAAGTCCCAGGAAAAGCCACTTCCGGATTGTATTCACAGTCAGGGTCCAGAAGTGAAATGCTGGTATTGGGCTTGCTTTTCCTCTTTATTCAGTTCTGGGCCTCAAATCCTACTAATGTTACCACCCCTGCTGAGGATGGGTCTTCCCTCTTCACTCAGACCTTTATGGAAATAGGCTCAGCACACCAGAGTTGTGTTACCATAGTGATTCTAAATCCGATCACGCTGACGCTGATCAACATCACACTAGACTTCTGGCTTTAAACTTATGAAACTCTAGCTCAGGGGCTGGAGAGGTGGCTCGGTGGTAGGAGCACGTGCTGCTCTTCCAGAAGACCCAGGTCCAGTTCTCAGCACCTACATAGGACAGCTTACAACCACGTATAACTCCAGGTCCAGTTCTCAGCACCTACATAGGACAGCTGACAACCACTTATAACTCCAGGTCCAGGGCTCCAGTTTCCTCTCTTGGCCTTCAAGGGCAACCAGGCATGCACATAGTACACATACATACATGCAGACATTCGAGTGAAAGAAAATCAAAACAAACGGACAAACAAATGTACTTTCTGGGCAGTGGTGGCGCACGCCTTTAATCCCAGCACTTGGGAGGCAGAGGCAGGTGGATCTCTGAGTTTGAGGCCAGCCTGGTCCATAGAACAAGTTCTAGGACAGCCAGGGTTACACAGAGAAACCCTGACTCAAAAAAACAAAATAAAAAAATAAACATTTTTAAAAAATCCAACTGAGGGCTGGAGAGATGGCTCAGTGGTTAAGAGCACCGACTGTTCTTCCAGAGGTCCTGAGTTCAATTCCCAGCAACCACATGATAGCTCACAACCATCTGTAGTGAGATCTGGTGCCCTCTTCAGTCCTGCAGGGATATGTGCAGACAGAACACTGTATACATAATAAATAAATAAATCTTTAAAAATAAATAAATAAATAAATAAAAATAAAAATCCAACTGAGAGCTGCCATGATGCTTCATAATTAGACTTCTAGAAGCAGAGGCAGGAGAGGAGATTGCACTGGATTGGAGGCCACCCTGGCTCCATAGTAAGTTCGGGTCAAACAAACAATAATAAACAATCATCAAAGTACCCAGCTGGGGGATGGGAATTTAGCTCCGAGCAAGGCCCTCGGTTCTCTGCTCAGCGTGCAAGGGGATTTCCAGCCCAGCACACCACACCCTTGCGTCTGTGAAGATGGCCGCTGTCTTGACGGAAGGAAGGACTGCTCGTGTTGGGTCATAATCCCAGTTCACTGCAGCAGGTCCTCCTCAGGAGAGCAAAGCCAGCCTGGGTCCACTGGTTCTGTCTCCAAGCAAAGCGAGAGCCGTAGTCCACGTGCGCGTGTCCCGTGTGCTCACTTACCGCCTCCTCCCCCCCAGCGCTGTACAACATTGGAGACATGGTGCACGCTGCCCGGGGAAAGTGGGGCATCAAGGCGAACTGCCCCTGTATCAGTCGGCAGAGCAAGTCGGTGTTGAGACCTGCTGTCACCAACGGGATGTCACAGGTACAGTGTGGGGCCACAGCCGAGACGGCTTGGGTTTTCTCCCTTCCTTCCTTCCTTCCTCTCCTTCTTTCTTTCGTTTTAGAATTATGTCAGAGTTAGTTCCAGAAGGGCAGTACGGGGGCAGGCGGGGTGGGGTGGGGCACAACCGAAACTAAGTGTGTATGGAAAGGCCATAGGGCCCTGCTCTTTTATACGCCCATTAAAACAAAAGTGAATGCTTTCAATTTAAAAGGAAAAAAGACTTAAAAAAAATCAGTCCCTGCTACTCAGGATGTGAGGTGACAGAATTGTGAGTTTTGAGGCTCCTCTGGTCAGTGTATCAAGACTACATCTCAGGAGCCAAGTCAGAACAACAACTAAGAACCATAGTCTGCAGCTTACGTTTGATCTCTCAATCCCCCAGAATGGATGAGCGCTCTGCGTGTACACCTACCTGCACGCCAGAAGGGGGCATCGGGAGTTTGAGTCTTACTCGCTTTGTTTCCCACAGAACCTAGTATGAACTGCCGGCGCACTGTAGACTCAAGACATGTATGTGGAGTTAGAGGATGGATGAAATGACATTGTCTGAGACAGTTCTGGATTGTTCTTCCCAGACTGCAGACAGCCCCGGGTAGTCAGGTTGAGCTTTCTCTACCCAAGTTCACCCTCTGCGGTGCTTCTAACTGGCACTCTCAGCTTCCGGGAGAATCCCAGCGCCTCCTCCAACTGACCCTCTAACCCTCGGTGTTTCAGCTTCCCAGTGTAACCCCTAGTGCCTCTTCTGGAAACGAAGCTCCCTTCTCAGGCGGAGGCGGAACCACAGCGGTCACAAATCCCGAGCCGGACCAAGTTCCCAAAGGCACCGGCACTGACAGCAGGTCTGAGGAGCCCCTGAAAGCAGAAGGCTCTGCATCCAATAGCAATAGTGAACTAAAAGCCATCAGGCCCCCGTGCCCTGACACGGCCCCCCCTCCTCTGCCCTGCATTGGTTGGCGGATTTAGCAACGCAGAAGGCTAAAGAAGAAACGAAAGGTGAGATCAAGCACCTGAGCCCTGGCTGTGGAAGGAGCAAGCGTTGGGTTTTGTATCTGACATGTAGCCATGTCCATTTGGAGAGGTGCCACTTGCTTTCTCTGGCTGAGCACACAGCATGAGGGATTCTCTTCTGGTTTTTTTTAGAAAGTGGAGCGATCCTGGTCCTTACCTAGAACTCCTCCTCAGTCAGAATCGAGTTGGTTTGTAGTGAGCTTCCTCCTGGTGTGTTCTGCGGCAGAGCTGACAGACAGACAGAAAGCGGGTCGTTTTGAACAGGGTCTCAGCTGGCCTTGAAAGGAGCAGCCTGTTGTTTTGTTTGTTTGTTTTTCCAGACAGGGTGTCTCTGTGTAGCCCTGGCCATCCTGGAACTCTCTCTGTAGATCAGGCTGGCCTTGGACTCAGGGATCTGCCCAGCAGCCATTTTAAATGGACTTTAGAACCCCCTGGGAATTATTTTTTAAATGCACTTTCTTTCACCCCACTTAGAACCATTCATTAAGTTAGAATTTCTTGAGATAAGGACTGATCTCCATTTTTAATAAGTATCACTGATGATTCCAGTTCAAGAGCTCTGGAGACCCACTTAGACTTTCTTAGAAGATAAAAGGTAGATGAGAATAAAGGAATTTTGTGATCCAAACATAGACAAGAAGAAAGAAGTAGAGAATCTTTCTGTATCCCTGAAACCTGTGTTCATAGCTTCCAGCCTTGTCCAGACCCCACCTAGCAGTGTTGGGAGATTCGGTGTCTGCTGGCTATTCTCCCTGTCTAATGCTCTCTCCCGTTATCTTCTTACAGAAGCAGGGTCCCTGAGGTCGGTGCTCAATAAAGAATCTCATTCACCCTTTGGGCTGGACTCATTCAACTCCACTGCAAAAGTCTCTCCATTGACTCCAAAGCTTTTTAACAGTCTGCTACTGGGTCCCACTGCCTCCAACAGCAAAGCTGAGGGTTCTAGCCTTCGAGACCTCCTTCACTCTGGGCCCGGAAAGCTTCCTCAAGCCCCCCTGGATACAGGCATACCCTTCCCGCCTGTTTTCTCTGCATCCTCAGCAGTAAGTGTCTGTCTACAACTCTAGCCTTTGGTGTTCTTTCATGAAAAAACTGTCACATGTCTAGATGATTGAGTCAGGGTATCCTGGTGCCTGTGTCCTTTACATGGTCAAGCCAACAAGATCTCTTTTAACATTGAGTTCTGGAAATGTTTGAAGTCAGTAAAAATTAAGGCTTAGTGGTAGAAATGCTCAGTATGATGACCTAAGTTCAATTCCTAAAACCCTCAGTGGAAGGAGAGAACTTTCCTACTGCTAAAAATTGTTCTCTTACTTCTACGTGGTACCATGGGAAAGCACCCATCCATACAGATCTCACACACACACACACACACACACACACACACACACACACACACACACACACGCTTTTTTTTTTTTTTTTTAAGGAAGTTAGTAAAAATTGAAGTCTTCCTTTTTGGGGCTCCATCAGAAAGTTATTACATTGATCCGCTTCATTTTCTTGCAAACACTCGATTTTTTGTAAGCTGAGCGGTGCATTCTTAGTGTGCTCTATTGGATTCAAATCTCTAAAACCTCCAGGATAGCCCCTGGTCTCCTGTACTCCTACTCTTCCCTGATGTTCTTCCTTGGTCAGTGGCTTCTCTGTCCTTCTGGTTGCTCATCCCCAAGTTGGAATCATTTGGAACACTCCTCTTAGAGTTCACACATCGTTTGTCAGACGTTTGTGTACCACATGCATGCCTGTTTCCCTCAGAGGCCAAAAGAGGTCATCGATCCCTTGGAACAGTCCTCTACATCCAGTGCTTGATGTGTAGTTAGGGATGACTTTGGACTCCTAATCCTCCTGCCTCCACCTGCCAAATTCTGAGAGTACATACCTGTGCCAGCACACCTGGGTTTTTGCTCCAGTCCCACCCTCTACACACAGTTGCTTTCATAGCACTTATAATATGTTCTGTTGTATTTCTCTTGCCTCTACTAAAGGCATTTTACTCACTAGTACATATCGTTAGTACCATGGTGTTTGACAAGTGGTCGTTTTTTTACTAAGTGCTGATGGAATATGTGAACTCTCAGAATACAACAGTTAAGAGAATAGAAATGGAATGGAGGAGCTAGAAACGGCTCAGTGGTTAGGGGCGTTGATGTAAAGGACCTCTGTTCACTTCCTAGTGCCACATGGCAGCTCACAAGCCTCTGTAACTTCCATTCCAGGGGAGTGATGCCCTCTTGGCCTCCGAGGGCAGCAGGAATGAATGCACGTGGTACACAAACAACATGCAGGAGAACACAAACATTACAAAAAGGTCTTCCTGGTTTCCCTTTCTCTTTTCGGGTCACCAGTGCGTGCGTGTGTGTCAGTGCGTGTGAGTCAGTGTGTGTCAGTATGGGAGTCGCTTCTCTCCTCCCATCCACTGGGTAGGAATCGGGCATCAGACTTGGTACCAATTGGCTTTCTACCTGCTGAGCTGGCTGAGACAGCATTATCTCTTGAGTGTCACTTCAGAAATGGTGTCACATGCATATAGTTTGCAAACTACATGCAAACTACATTTGCTTTTCTGCTTTTCAGTGTATATCTCTTGTAGATTAAACAAGTACATAAATATATTTCTGATGCTATTTATGATTAATGGGTGCCGTCTGAAATCATAGGTAGTTGGATCTTTATGATGTAGGTTATTTCTTTTTAGATAAGTAATTTCAGACATATATGTTTGTACTTGCATATACCCTGTTTCCTTTCCTGATTCCCACCCCACCCCCACCCCCTCAACATTATGTGATTATTATATTTTTAGTCTGTTGAGGCAGGGTTTCACTATGTAGCCCTGGCTGGCTGGGAGTGCTGTGTTGACAGGGTTGGCCTTGGACTCACAGGGACCCACCTGCCATCACACCCAGCGGTATAAGTGGACAGTACTGCAGAAAGTGGAGTCCTTTCTGCTGTGACTTTCTCAGGGTGCCTTCCCCTCCGGTGACTGTGAGCTTTCCTCCTGTCAGCTGAAACAGGAGAATTTCCAAGTAGATGGTAACAAAAGGAGGACTGGAGAGTAGAGACTACTTTTAGAGTATGTGGTTCTCAGATAGTGATTGTTGAGACAAGTGTTCTGTGCCAGGAAACTGCTACCTTTCTAGTACCTGAGTGGACGCTCACCTGCCACTGTGGATCATGTGCAGAGTTCAGCTCTCCTTCTACTTTGTGGGTCCCAGGAGAGAAATCAAGTCACCTTTACCCACTGATCCATCTCACCGATCAAGAGAAAGTTTTCTAAATTAACCTTTTAAAATCAGTTATAGCATTTTATGAACTCTATAAATGCATGTACTTAACAAAGAGTTCAGTGCTAAAGATGTATTTCCCGGGTCTTAAGAGATCTTCCTTACCAGGCTTGGAGGCACACACCTCTAATCCCAGCTCGAGGCAGAAACAGGTGGCCATCCTGGTCTACAGAGTGAGTTCTAAGACTACATAGAGAAACCTTGTCTCAAAAAGACAAAACAAAAAAGATCTGTACTTTCATAAATGTAAGAAAATACTAAAGGTTGAGGAATTTAAGATACAAAAAATTAGTGACTTTTTGCCATGTCCGTGTCCTGTCCCATCCCGTCCTGTCTCCCTGTCTGTCCGTCGTCCCCCTCCCCCAATTACAGAAGACATCTTAGGAATTTGTATGAGATTTAATTAGATAGATAGAACTTGGAACTCTAACTGCGAGAGAGGGAGACAGTTTTTTTTTAAATGTTCTTATGGTGCTTGAGTCACGCTTACCCGCGGTTTGTCTGTGAAGGGAGTGAAGAGCAAAGCCAGCCTACCCAACTTTCTCGACCACATCATTGCCTCGGTGGTAGAAAATAAGAAAACCTCAGATTCTTCAAAGCGGTCCTGCAACTTGACAGATACCCAAAAGGAAGTGAAGGAGATGGTGATGGGGTTAAATGTGCTAGACCCCCATACTTCTCATTCCTGGCTCTGTGATGGGAGGCTTCTGTGTCTCCATGACCCCAGCAACAAAAACAATTGGAAGATCTTCCGAGAGTGCTGGAAACAAGGCCAGGTAAGCAGAACTGAGTTGGTTTTCCTGCCTGCTGTTTCCCTGGCAGTCACAGCTGCCAAGGAACCCTAGGCCTGTCTGGAAATCTGCTGCCACGAAGATGTATGTACTGTACGTTCATTAAAGACGTCCTTGCTATTTCAAGTTGACATTGCTTTTCAAAATGAAGGAAAGCTGGTGATGGTGGTGCACGCCTTTAACCCCAGCACTCAGGAGGCAGAGGCGGGTGGATCTCTGTGAGTTCCAGGCCAGCCTGCCTGGTCTATAAACAACTGTCCAGGACAGCCAGAGCTGTCACACAGAGACGCCCTGTCACAAAAAGCAAAGCAAAATCAAGGCGATCCCTAAGAACACTTTGTGCATCTTTTAATGTTAGGCAGTACTTTGTATTTGTAATACAAAGTTGAAATTCCAGTGGGTACTGAGCTGCCACTGGTGATTCTCACCTTTGGAGGAGAACCCCAAGTGTGGTGCTGGATGGGGTGCAGGTATGAGTTGGAGTAGCAGGACTCTGGGTATTTGAGTCTTCAGTGGTGTATGTGATCATGTGATGGTGCTCCATGATTTTTATACTTTAGTGGGTACTTGAGGAAGGAAGCACTTGCATTTTAGTGTGAGGAAATATTCCCAAAGTTGCCTTTGCCGTTTGTGTCTCCTTATCTCAGTACTGACAGATACCAAGTAAGAAGTTCCTCAGTGGTGTCCCGAGGGAGAGCCTACTGTAACCACAGAGTAGAACCCCTCCCCATTCTCTGTAGCTAACAGAGGGACGACTCTGTAGATTCTATACTGGAGAATAACAGTAGGTTTTCCTATTTCCTAGATTGTTCTGATAGGTTCTCTTTGTTTCCACAGCCAGTGCTAGTTTCAGGGGTCCATAAAAAGCTCAAGTCTGAACTCTGGAAGCCAGAAGCCTTTAGCCAGGAGTTTGGAGACCAGGATGTGGACTTGGTGAACTGCAGGAACTGTGCTATCATTTCTGACGTCAAAGTTCGGGACTTCTGGGACGGCTTTGAGATTATATGCAGTAAGTAACTTTGTTATCAGGTTACGTAGTGACAGTGGGTAGTGAGCATCCAAATACTGCGCCTGAAGTGTCGGGAGGACCTTCTGTCTCAGTGCCCGCTCGACAGCTGCATGGCAGGCCTGTGGCTCCCAGGACAGGCCTGTGGCTCAGGTAACACATGGGTTGCATGGAGCTCTGTAGCACTGAGGAAGGGAGCAGGACTCCTGTGAAATGGAGAGACAAGACACAGCGGCGGGTGGAGAAAGCAAGCCCACTCAGCTGGTCCATGGGAAATAGGAGCTTTTATCTCCAGAGACTCGGCCCCTGCAAGAACAGTTTTCTGAGAATGTTGTCTGTCTGCTAGAGAGACTGCGGTCAGAAGACGGGCAGCCAATGGTGCTCAAACTCAAAGACTGGCCCCCTGGGGAAGATTTTCGGGACATGATGCCAACAAGGTTAGTGACTTGAGGGAGTGCCATCCTCAGAGGCCTGTGCCTGGCTGACATCATCACAACATAATCACAGACGAGAGCACTGCCTCTTTTTGTCCCCTGTAACAAGCTGAGTCATCTCTCCTGCCCTTCCTTAGGTTTGAAGACCTGATGGAGAACCTTCCTCTGCCAGAATATACCAAACGAGATGGCAGGCTCAATCTGGCTTCTAGGCTACCTAGCTACTTTGTAAGGCCTGATCTGGGACCCAAGATGTACAACGCCTATGGTATGAGGGAGGGGACAGAATGTCCCCCTGGGGGACTGCTGTTGTCATTTCATGCACAGTGATGATTGGGGGCAGGTGACAGGTGCTGGGCACGTCATACCCAGGGTGGTTTTGAGTGTTTCCTTTGTCAGTACTGATTCGTGAACCGTTCATAAGCTTATAAATCTATTAGAAACAGTTTCTTCTCACCAGGCGGTGGGGGTGCACACCTGTAATCCCAGCACTCAGGAGGCAGAGGCAGGTGGATCTGTGTGAGTTCGAGGCCAGCCTGGGCTACAGAGCAAGATCCAGGACAGCCAGGGATACACAGAGAAACTCTGTCTTGGGGAAAGAAAAAAAGAAAAAAAAAAAGTTCTCAAATTCTACTCAAGCAGACATATTCTTAGTTTTATCCTCTAGTTTTGCTAAAACTAAAGAATGCCAAATACCTCATGCCTGTATTCTATTAAGTTCAAAAATGACCTAAAGTAAAATACTGTGAAAGTTGAGTTCTGTCTGAATGTCCCTTATGCTGTAGGTTTTGAACTTCAAGAAAGGAGCCATTTTCAAGCAGTGGCTTGGTTCCATAATGAGAGCTGGTTCTATGTGGACCCAGCTAGAAATGAGTCTTAAACTGTATGCAAGATAAAGGTGGTGCTTTAGCTGATGCAGTTCCCACGCCTCTCCCCTCCCTGCCCTGCCTGCTCTCCTCTGCCCTCTGTGTACCCAGCCCCTGTACCCTGTAGTGCTAGAGATTGAACCTAGGGCCTGAGCATGTCAGCCAAAGCATTCTACCACTGCACTGACTTCCTGATAAACAGGTGTACCCTCCTCTCCCAGGGCTACCTGAGCATAGTTTCAGGGTTGGCATGGATCCTTTGGAATAGCACCCCTTCACCTTTCATATTTTCCTCCCTTCTTTAGGCTTGATAACAGCAGAAGACAGAAGAGTTGGTACAACAAACCTTCATTTAGATGTGTCTGATGCTGTTAATGTGATGGTGTATGTTGGGATCCCTGTCGGGGAGGGTGCTCATGATGAAGGTAGGTTTTCTAGAAAGATCACTTTAATGCGGCTTGTCCTAAGAAGTAGAGTAACTGATGCTTCTCCTCAGTCCGATACGGTGGCTTTTTCTTAAGTTCCTTCCAGGTTTCATGTGCACCTGGTAAAAATAGTTATACAACGGGAAGTTCTAGCAGAGTGCTGCTTGTAAACCTTTGACTAGATTCTTGCCTTTCAGGTAATGTTCAAGTATGTAGCCTACAAAAAAAGGACAGAGGACTGGGGCCAGGGCACAGTGCTTAAAAGTGCACTGCCGGGCTGGAGAGATGGCTCAGTGGTTAAGAGCACTGGCTGTTCTTCCAGAGGTCCTGAGTTCAATTCCCAGCAACCACATGGTGGCTCACAACCATCTGTAATGAGATCTGGTGCCCTCTTCTGGCCTGCAGGCAGAACACTGTCTACATAACAAACAAACAAACAAATAAATAAACAACAAATCTTTTTTAAAAAAAGTGCACTGCCCTAGCCAGGCAGTTGGTGGCGCACGCCTTTAATCCCAGCACTCAGGAGGTAGAGTCAGGCAGATCTCAGTGAGTTTGAGGCCAGCCTGGTCTACAGAGTGAGTTCCGGGACAGGCACCAAAACTACACAGAGAAACCCTGTCTCGAAAAAAAAAAAAAAAGTGCACAGCCCTTGGATTCAGTTCCCAGCACCCACAGCAGGAGGCTTACAACCTCCTATAATTCCAGCTCTAAGGGATTTGATGCTCTCTAGCACCTGTATGCATGTGGTACACAAACTCACACACACATACATGTAAACAAATAAAAACTAATAACTTTTTTTAAATAAGAAAGGACTGTTGGTGCACTCCTTTAGTTCCAGCACGTGGGAGGCAGAAACAGGCGGGTCTCTGTGAGTTCGAGTCCAATCTAGTCTACAAAGCAAGTTCTAGGACAGCCAGGGCTATACAGAGAAACCTTGTCTCAAACAATGAAGGAAAAAGAAAGAAAGGATTGACCATCTACTTGACTTATTACCGTATCAACTGTAGAATGGTAAGTGGCAAAGCCAGGTCACGTGCACAAGATGGGACATAGGAGTCGAGCTGGTAAATGCTTGTCAGGCAAGCGTGAAGACCTAAGTTGGATTCCCGTAAGAAGCCGCAGTGGCCACGCACACCCTTAGTCCCAACACTTGGAAGGAAGAGGCAGGTGGATCTCTGAGAGATGAAGGCCAGCCTGTCTATGTGGTGAATTCCAGGCCAGCCAAGGCTGCATAGTGAGACCCTGTCATTCTCTCCGACCACCACATGGGTCCCTGGGGTCCAGCTCAGGTCGTCAGACACGACAGCAGGAGCCTTTACTGCTGGATGATCTCACCAGCCTCCAAATGAGTTGTGATTCTTTTTTAAAAATGGGGTCTGTGTAGAACTCCATATGTAGACCATGCTGGCCTCAAACTCAGAGGTCCGCTTGCCTCTGCCTCAAGTGCTGAGATTAAAGGCCTGCACCACCATGCCTAGCAAGTTTTGGTTCTTGATTCTTGTGATATGACTCAGATAGAGAAGAACGGAGCCCAAACTTGTTTTGATGGGCATTTTCCCTAGAGGTCCTGATCAGACTGCTCACTTTGCCATCACCACTTGTTCTTTTCAGAAGTCCTCAAAACGATTGATGAGGGAGATGCTGATGAGGTGACCAAGCAGAGGATTCATGACGGGAAAGAGAAGCCAGGGGCTTTATGGCACATCTATGCAGCCAAGGACGCAGAGAAGATCCGAGAACTGCTCAGGAAGGTACGCCCCTGCTGGGCTGCGTCCTCAGCTCCAGGCTGGGAGCTAGGAGCCACCAAGGTCTCTCACGTAAAGTCGCTTGGTAGTAAAGACCTGTTTAGACAAGGCATGGTGGGGGCCTGTAAAATCTGACTAGGCCTGGCGGCGCACGCCTTTAATCCAGCACTCTAGAGGCAAATACAGGTGGATCTCTGTGAGTTCCAGGCTAGCCTGGTCTACAGAGCAAGTTCCAGGACAGCCATGGCTACAGAGAAACCCTGTCTCAAAAGGCCAATAAATGAAGAAATAAAAAACAAAAACATAAGGTTCTGGGTTCCATCTTCAGCACTGCTAAAGAAAAGAGAAGACCTATTGGCCAAGAAACCTTTCCAAATGCCCAAGGGGCCTGAGCTCACACTAAAACGTGTTCAGCAGAATGAAGAAGATACTTTGTGTATTTAAGGGGTAATGCATTCCATGACCCCTAGGAGGCTCCCTGCATCTTTTTTTCCCTATATATGCATACTGGTACTAAATACTGAGTTAATAAGGGTCAGTAAAGGTTCAACAACAATGGTACTAAAACATACCAGATAAGAAGAGGTTATCTTGTGAAGCTTCTTTTTTTTTGTTTGTTTGTTTTTTGAGATAGGGTTTTTCTGTGTTAGCCCTGGCTGTCCTGGTACTCCCTCTGTCGATCGGTCTGCTCGAGCTCAGTTTCACCAACCTCTGCCTCCCTCCCGTGTGGTGGGATTAGAGCCATGCACCACTGCCGGGCTCTGTGTAGCCCAGGCTGACCTCAAACTCATGGTTCTCCTGCCTCCACCTTCTTGAGCAAATCCTACTAGTATGTGCCCCACCCTGGCTTATGAAGGTCTCTTCTGAGTTGCCCTCATGGCTGCTTTTGTCCATTGGGAGCCGTTACTGCATCAAGAGTATTGAACACGTGCTCTCTGAGACCTCACAGGCGTCTAAACCTCACAGGCCCTGAGAGACAGCTATTCTGGACGAGGATAGCACGTGTCTAGCATGAGGTTGTGCTGGACAGTGGAGAGACTTTGTCACCATAATAAACACGGTTTCAAACTTCAAATCCTTTCTGGACTTTTCCATGTAGTGTTTTTAGAGCACAGTTGACCGTGGGTAAATGAAACTAGAAACTAGGGAGGAAAAGCTACTTTTTTTTAAAAAATTTTGATTATGATTTCAGGTTGGAGAAGAACAAGGCCAGGAGAACCCTCCTGATCACGACCCAATTCACGACCAAAGTTGGTATCTGGACCAGATCCTCCGAAAGCGACTCTTTGAGGAGTATGGTGTGCAAGGCTGGGCCATTGTGCAGTTCCTGGGCGATGCCGTCTTCATCCCTGCTGGGGCCCCACACCAGGTGGGGTGACAGTGGAAGCTGGCCGAGCGGCTCCACGGTGCTGCCCTCTGTGGCTCTAAGTGGCAGCATTCGGCTGGTCGCTCTAGTATCATGAGTTGGCATTTTTTTTGTTTTGTTTTGTTTTGTTTTCATTTGATTCCCTGTAACTCTAAATGCTTATTTGGTTGTTTGTTTTGGGGGGCGTTGTTTTCTGGGTTTGGTTTGGTTTAGGTTTTTTGTTTTTATTTATTTATTTATTTTTTGTTGTTTTGGTTTTTTGAGACAGGGTTTCTCAGTGTAGCTTTGCGTCTTTCCTGGAACTCACTTGGTAGCCCAGGCTGGCCTTTCCTAGAACTCACAGGGATCTGACTGCCTCTGCCTCCCGAGTGCTGCAATTAAAGCAGGCACCATCAAGCCTGGCTCCTAGAATGTTTTAAACAGTGCAGACTATTACAGAGGTAGACAGTTATGGATCAGCTACCTGAACTATCCCAAACTCCTCATTCTGACTTTCAATCTAGGCTTCTTCCCTGAGGAAATCTTACTAATATATTATATTAGCATTGTGCTAGATATTTTTCAGACCATTTTCTGTGAAAATACTAATGTTTTTATATTTTAAAAGTTGGTTGATTGGTTGGTTGGTTTTGAGACAGCCTGGCTATGTAGGCCTGGCTGGCCTGGTTCTCACTATGAAGATCAGGCTAACCTCAAACTCAGAGATCAGCCTACTTCTGCCTGGTTAATACTGGGATTAAAGGCGTATGCTACCACAACCAGCTTGTTTGTTTGTTTTTCAAGACAGGGTTTCTCTGTGTAGCTTTGCGCCTTTTCCTGGAACTCACTCTGTAGCCCAGGCTGGCCTCGAACTCACAGAGATCCGCCTGTCTCTGCCTCCCGAGTGCTGGGGTTAAGGCGTGCGCCGCCGCCGCCGCCACCGCCACCACCACCACCACCGCCCGGCTTCACAACTAGCTTTTTTTGGGTTCCATGTACCAGACTTAGGCTGCCAGGTTTGGTGGCCGCACACGAGCCTGGTGAGCCATCGCCATCTCTGCAGCCGTTCTTTTGAACCTGCATTCCCTGTTTCTGTAGAATTAACAGAGGACAGTGGCGTGTGGTGTAGACAAGAGGGTTGCTGAAACCTGAGAACTAAACGCCAGCATGAGTGACATAGTAATAAGTCTCGCCAAAAAAAAAGGAAGAAAGAAAGCAGATTGTGTTTTACTGTCATGAGCATTTTCTTTCTTTTTTGGTTTTTTAAGACATGGTTTCTTCTCTGTGTAGCCCTAGCTGTCCTAGAACTTACTCTGTAGACCAGGCTAGCCTTGAACTCACAGAGATCCACCTGCCTCTGCCTCCCAAGTGCTGGGATTAAAGGTGTGCGCCACCACTGCTGGGCATTCCTCTTTTTTTTTTTTTTTTTTCTGTGTAGCCCTGGCTGTCCTGGAACTCCCTGTGTAGATCAGGCTGGTCCCAAACTCACAGAGGTCCACCTGCCCTCCTTTTGAGGTGCTGAGATTAAAGGCGTGCGCTGCCACAGCTCAGTGGCATTTTCTTATGAGTTACTGACTCTCTAATGTCTCCATTTTCCTCCTGTACTTGCCTCACCCCAGGTTCACAATCTGTATAGTTGCATAAAAGTAGCAGAAGACTTTGTGTCTCCAGAGCACGTGAAGCACTGTTTCCGCCTGACTCAGGAATTCAGGCATCTCTCCAACACTCACACGAATCATGAGGATAAACTACAGGTAAATAATCTCTCCTGTCTTCCCAGGTAATGCTCACGTAGACACATTCTCCTCATAGGGTATTTTTCTGGTAGAGAAATGACTCTGGAAAACTATGTCTGGACGTATAAAGGCTTCCTCCTCCACACATGCCCGATGGTACTCAGTGTGTACACGCACATACGTAAATGTAATTCTGAGAACACTATGACGGCAGCCTCAGCTCTGCTGAGGCCTCAGGTCCCATTGATCCCTGTTTTTTCTGTAATGGTTTCATCATCTGACACACTGTGTTCTCTGAGTTGTTCATGGCTAGCTTGCTAAAATGGAAGCTTAATTGAGCTTGGTGAAGGCAGAAGTTGGTCTCGTTGACGACTTTCCCCAGCACAAATCAGAAACACAGTACACAGTGCAGCTTTGTTAAGTAACAGAAAAGGATCAGTAGAGGCAGAGGGCCTCTTGTGTCATACGTATACATGAAATACACATGTGTACACATACAACACTGTTAAAGTGCCAGTGTGTCTTTTTGTCTTACTTTTCTACCCTAGAAATAATACTCTTCTTCTCAGTCCTTTTAAAGTCTTCAGCCTGACAGTTTATTTAATAACGTTAGTGAAATCTTCCAACATCACATGTAAAATATGTCTCTTTTAGACAAATGAGAATAGACACGTAAGCTCTAGGCCTGGTGGCACATTCTTGTAATCCCATTACTTGTGAATCTAAATTAAGAAGCTCATAGAGTTAGAGGCCAGCCTTGGCTAAATAGTAACACCCTGTCTCGGAAATGGGGGAGGGGAGCTGGCAAGATGGCTCAGTGAGTGTCGGGCGGCACTTGCAGCTAAGCCAGGTGACCAGAGCTAGTCACTGACCCCACCTTGTGCAGACAGCCCGTTGCCTACCCACGGGCACTGCTTATCGATGTGGGGTCTTGGGCAGGGGTATTTTGGACAGTCTTCCAGGTTGGCCTCAGCCATTGGGATTACAGACATGTGCCACTGTGCCCGGTCCAGTTCCCTGGAACTCGATTTTCTCAGTATCTTATCTTTAAACAAGGCTCCTGATAAAATGTACTTCATGGGCTCATGGCAAAGATTAACCAGCGGTCCACATAATAGCTTTATGACACTGCCCGGCACCTAGTGAGAACAGGAGGGATGGTGGCTGTACACGGTCTTCCTTGAGTGTGACCCTCATACCCTGCAGGACTTGTAACTAACTCATGGGGGCTTGGTTTGGGAAGCGCATAGGTACCGCCCAGGTGTCCCCATTAGCTTTTCAGTGGCTTGTTGTTGGAGTAGGTCATGGATCTCAGTTGTGAGCTGCCGTGGACTGACAGTGCTGATTCTCTCTAGGTGAAGAACATCATATACCACGCAGTGAAAGATGCTGTTGGTACTCTCAAGGCCCACGAATCCAAACTGGCAAGGTCGTAAGGCCTGGGGACCTCCCAGCTCTCCTGTGAAGCAGGCCTTTCACAACTCACCAGGGAAGAGCAGGGCTCTGCAGGAGCAGCCGCCCTTCCCGAGCTGGTGTGGTCAGTATTACAACTCTCCAGCCTCTCTCTATGCTGCCTCAACCAACACCGAAGGTCGACACCAGAAAACCGCACTGTTCACACACACCGTTTCAGACTCGAAGCCGAGGGTGCCACATGCCCATCCAGTGGCCTTTTGGGAATCCAGGTTGCTTGAACATCGCTGGGCTTTCCTGCACATTCTCCTGGTTTGAGACCATGGAAACCAGGAGCGTGGGCACACCTTCCTTCTCTGTTCCTCTCGTGCCTAGCTAAGGGGACTGTGTTTGGAGGCGGAGGAAGTCAGGACAGTAGAGAAAGGTGATGATTGAATGTGCCTGCTGGAAGCCTGGCTGTGTCTCCGCACATGACTTCTGACCTGGCCCATCCCAGGAGATGGGGGAGCAGCCCTTCCCCACACTCTCTGTGGACATTGGAGTCTTCAGGACCCAGGGAGAGCCCACGGCTTTTCCCAGGAGGCTCCAGGATTAGGAAACGTGTGTATTTAGTGAAAAATAGGTTTGTAGTGAAATAGTTACTATTTCATGAAAGTAGATATTTTTAGAACTTTTGAAATAACACAGTTGTTTTCCTGGACTCTGAGGAAAGGCACATTACTTTAGTCTTCCTTTCAATAAAACTCTTTGACAATTTGATCTGATTTTTAGAACTCAGCTGCCCCTTATAGCACAAGATCAGCCAAAGCGCAATTTAGAAGAATTGGCGTTTAATTAAAATCCTTTGAGTTTCTCCCCCTCTCTGTCTTATCTTGGGGGAACAGTTGTCTGAGAAAGAACTGTGTCGTGTCGGAGCTGTGGAGCGCTCCCCGCGTGCACACTGCTGACCCAGGGGCTGTTTGCCGACGGCCAGCGTTCCACACGACTCCTCGGATGTCTCCAAATGGGGTGGAAAGTTGGGTTTCCAGTTTAAGAGTTTTTTGTTTTTATTTTGGAGTTTTGTCTGGAAATATTTTCAACAAAACTTTACAACTCAGTGGAGTTTTTATTAAGAATTTACTTGGAAATGATGGAATTCACTGGCTCACCGATACATTGGGAAATGTATCTCTTCCAGGTGTCCCGCCCCGCAGCCTTGGTCATATGTTCACACTTACCTTTTTTTTTTTTTTTTTTTTTTTTTAAATAAAAGTCATTTACTGTAGAATACTTTTAATTTCACTTTCTGTACTTAATTTTATTGAAGGGCTGATTGGGATTTCCATGTTCTTATTAAAAATCTAACAAATCTGTTTGGAGTAGACAAAATTCTTTGTGTGCCAACCTTTCTAACATCAAGACCACACTGTGGGCGGTTAGAGACAGGGTTGATTTCAGGTCTGCTTGCCGCCCTGCGCCTGGGGATCGCTCTTCCCTGTAGCCTTGTGCCCGGTAAGGCTAGGAAGCAACCACCCGAGTTGATTGGTGAGTGGGCAGAGGGGTTGTTTCCCTGTGGTTCCTTCTCAGTGAACAAAAGGGGGTAAGTGGGGTCCTCCTTCCTTCTCCAGGGTGCAGGACGAGAGAAGAGTGCCTTAATGTGCAGCCTGAGCAGAGCTCCAGGCGAGGTTGTGAGGTTCTGTGGCTGCATACCACAAGTGTGTGGCCTCAGAACTGGGGTTCTCTTCATTAAGCAAAAGGCAAGTGTTCTCTGGGTCAGGACAGGCTGCATTCTAGGTAAAGGGGACCTTTGGGGAAGGGGGTTGTACAGAAAAGCAGGAGGCACCATCAGAGGCCTGCTTCTCAGAAAACTGTTTGAAAACGCCTTCCAAAGCATTTGAGCCCAGGAACATAATTATCAGGCTGGAAATAGACCATTTGTGTTTTTCAAGGGTGCTAGGTTTGAATCAGAGTCTTTGAATTGAAATACCGAGCTCTGAGCATGGGACAGGTTAATAGAGTGGTCACCAAAAGGATTATACCTCAACATAAAGGCCGCAGGATGCGGCAGGCAGCTTTAAAGTGGGACAAGGAAGGAGGGCAGTGGAGGAGGGATGCTTTGGAATGAAGTTGCTTTGGTGAAAATCAGGAGGCAAGCTAGCCTACATTCTGGATATAAATGTCTGCAGAATTAGGACATCCACTACCAGTGGTACTTTCTGATGGGGGTGGAGCTGAGGTCTCCGGACTTTTCACTGACTTGAGACCCACTCTCTCTCTCCTACCCCCTCCCTGTGAAATTAAATGTCATATATCCCTAACCCCAGCACAATTTACCACCCAAAAGTCCGATCAAACCATGTGGGCAGGTTCCCTTTAACCTGGGAATTGGCAGTTATTGACGAGGGCTGGAGTGGGCAGGTGCAGCTGTGCCTGGCCCCAGGCGCCCAGGTAGACGTCCTTATGGAGCCTGTAAAGTTCTTGATGGTGAGTTTTTGGAGCATGTAGCCTGTAAAATAAACTTCTTAGTTTCATATCAACAAGTATGACTTGGTGGTTTTGTGACCCTCAGCATAGTAGCGAAACCAATAACCCCCACCTTCAAGATGAGGCTAATTATAACTTCTGCCTTATAGGGTAGTTGTGAGGATTCAATGAAATAACATGCGAAGCTCCAAGCACGGTGCCCGGCAGTTAAGCAATAAAGCAGCTGTGGCCCCTGGGGGATATTTAAGCCTTCAACCTGATGTGGGCAGGGCCGGAGGTGGGTGGAAGCTGATGTCAAAGGATGGAAGCAAAAGGGTCCCCGCCGGGCGCTTGGCCTCCCGCTTGACGCTCCAGCAAAGTGAACAAGCGATTTAGAGCGAGGCTGGGCACTGAGGGTGAAGGCGCATGCCCAGCCACAGCAGGTGCTGGGGGGGCGCGCCGACACCGCGGCCTCCCCTTTAAGAGCCGCCACCGCCCACGGCCCGCTGCTGCGGCAGGGACCTCCCCTTTAACGGCGGCAACTCCGCGTTCCGCTGACCCCACGGCGGCTGCCGCTGCTAACTGCAGCTCCTGCTGCCTCCACCGCCGGCCTCGGGCAGCAGCATCCTCGCCCAGGCTGGGTCCCCGCCCCACCATGGTGTCCTGGATCATCTCTCGCCTGGTGGTGTGAGTGCGGAGGCAGCGGGGCTCGCCCGGGTTGGGGGTGAGGGGGGCCGGTGATGGAGGGCGCGGTGTTCAAGCCTGGGATGGATCAGCCCAGGGTCCCTGTGTGGTGTCCCCAGAGACAGAGATGTGAGACGGAAGACTGGAAGGGGCGCATAGCGGGAGCATGGCAGGCCTGGCTTCCCAGAGACCTCACCCACATTATTTTTAAAGCCTGTTTATTCTTAATTGCCTTGCTCCTGCGCCCTCCCCCATCCCAGAGGCTGAGCAGCTACTGATTTATAAGGGGAGGCGGGCACATCCCCTCCCCCACTGAGCAGATCCAGGCTGGAGGAGCCCAGCGTACAAGACCTTCCTTCCCCTCAGGAAGAGTGGGGAACATGGCCTCATCATTCCAGAGCTCAGATCCCAAAGATTTCAGGCCTTTCTCCTACTTCCACTGGCTGTGGATGAGGACACCTGTCCAAGGCATGCAGGAGGGAAGGTGCTGAGAGGACAAAGTGTGGGGAGGTGCCAGGATGGAGGATGTGTATTATCTGCCTAGGACGGGAAAACATGTGGTGGCCTTAATTCCAGACACACTGTAACAGTCACATTGTGGAGCCATGGCCCTGGCACCTCCCCCAGATACAGGAAAACATCCCTCCCTCCCCCAAACACACACAAGCCTAGATGGTGGCCCTGAGGATTCTGGCCCACTACCTACCACCAGCACGGGCAGTGAGTGCCCTGCCTTGGCAAGGCAACACCCACACTTGAAGGGGCTGGGCTTGAGAGCCAACCCTCTGGTTTAGGGCTCTGCCCTCAGCCCTCGTCAGGACTGGCATCCCGATCGCAGCCCCACCCTTCTCCTCATTCAGTGTTGTCACATACATACTTGTGTCCTGGTTTCCTCTCAAACCACTGGAGTTTCCTCTTCCCACCCCCTAGAGGCCTTATCTCTCTGTGTGGCATTCAGGATGGCTGCTTCTGGCCTGGGCAAACTCCCTACAGGATATAAGACTCCTCCTCCCCCATTGGTGGGATGCTCAGACACGGTCTTACACCCAGGTCTGCTGCTGTACCTGACCCAAGACGATATTGACATGGGGTTGCAAACCTCTTTGTCTCTTTCAGGGCCTCCTGCACCTGTGCCCCCTGGTCCCAGGACCCCAATAGTTCTCTGACTGCCAGGTTGGGTGCCCTGTTAGGTGATGTTAGATGTGGGGCACTCACTGGTCCTACACAGCCTGTCTCTGAGACAATGAAGTGGAGAGTATGAGCAGATGGGCTGAGTAGGCATTAGGCCAAGAAGGAAGACATCTCATGGCAGTGGCCAGCCCCCTCAACTCCAGTAACATGCTTGTGCATAGCCAAAGATTCTGACGGAAGGGCCCGCTTTGGGTCCTCCTGCCCCTGGGTCGAGGGAAAGGGCCCCACTCATCCAGGCTGGATGTGTGTCTCAGAGTCTTGACTGCTCTGGCCTTAACCCTTGACCAGAGCTCCCCAGCCAGCTGGCGCTTCTTTGGAGCTCTGTCCCCTTACGCCTTAGCCCCCCCCCCAGCTGATGCAGAGCTGGGAGGGAGAAGGGCCCAGTAACCATGCCTGCCTCCCTAGGCTCATCTTCGGGACCCTGTACCCAGCCTATTCTTCCTACAAGGCCGTGAAGACCAAAAACGTGAAGGAATACGTGAGTGAACAACTCTTCCCCCGTTAACAAATTGGGGGTTTGTGTGTGCACATTTTGTCACATTCCAGGTGGGGGGAGAGTGTGGCTTTGTGCCACATTACCCAACAAAGCCTGAGCAAAAGGGATTCTGGGATGTTTCCTACTCCCCACCCAGGCTTGGTCTGATTGACAAAAACGAGGTTCTGGGTAACTTTCTCCCAGGACTTCAGTTTGGAGCAGGCAGTGATATGGGGTCCTGGGTTTCCTTGGCTTAGCCCTGGTATTCGGGGGCCTTGCGTGTCTACATCCCCTGCGTCCTAGGCCCCATTTAAGACTACCCTTTGTCCCTCAGGTAAAATGGATGATGTACTGGATCGTCTTTGCCTTCTTTACCACAGCTGAGACACTTACGGATATAATACTGTCCTGGTGAGGTCCAATGCCCCCTCCTTACATCTCAAGACCCAGATTTCTTTCTTCCTCTAGCCAGACAGATAGGCAGAAGATTGGGACCCCAACTCCCAACAGTCCCTCAGTGTCCTTAATACTGCTCCTAAGGCCTGATATCAGCATAGTAAGAAGCTGGGCATGGCGGCCCACGCCTTTAATCCCAGCACCTGGAGGCAGAGGCAGGAGAATCTCCATAGCAAGTTCCAGGACAGCCGGGGCTACCCTAGCTCAAACAGAGAGGAAAAAGCCAGAACCTCCACATTTCTTTCTGGTGGCAGTCAGCCGCAGCACCACAGTGGAATCCAGTGAGTCTGTATCTGCTCCTTCATCCTTACTGGGACAGTAGACAGATGACCAGTCTCTAAATCTCATCTTCCTTGTTTGTGGGACAGGCATGTAGTTCAAGCGTGCGGACACTGGATGCTGTATTTCCAAGGCATTGCAGGCACTAATAGGCCTGAAGTGTAGGCGCGTTCGTTATAGGGACAGAGACTATGTATGTCTGAGTCCACTGCAGGAGCAAGCACCTCTTGAAGAGTACGAAGTACAGGGAACTGGAGTCACCGGTAATCCCAGCACTGGGGACCTTAAGGTGGGGAGTATCATTGCAGTTGTGAGGCCACAACCTGGGCTACATAATCTCAGGGCAGGGGGCAGCAAGGTAGCCTCAGCAAAGCTCTTGCCACATGGGCCTGATGACCTGAGTTTGATTCCTGAGAGCCATGAAAGGGTGGGAGGAGAGAAGCAGCCCCAGATACCGTCTTCTGACCCCCACACATGCACTGTGGCAGGAGCCTGCACCCAGCACACACACACACACACACACACACACACACACACATCATATACATGATTAAGATTTTAAAAAAGAGGCAATAGCATCCAGGCTGTGGTGGCACACGCCTTAAATCTCAGCACTCAGAGGCAGAGGCAGGCCGATCTCTGTGAGTTCGAGGTCAGCCTGGTCTACAGAGTGAGATCCAGGACAGCCGGGACTGTTACACAGAGAAACCCTGTCTCGAAAAACAAAACAAAAGGCAATTGCTTACTGGCCACAGCCATGTTCCTTCCTAAGTCTGCTTTTTTGTTTTGTTTTGTTTTTTTAATTCAAAAAAAAAAACATAATTTTTCTTCTCCTCTCTTTATTCTTCCCCCTCCCTCCTCTCCCCCTCCCCCTCCCCCTCCCTTCCCTCCCCCTCCCTCCTCCTTCCCCTTCCCTCCCCTCCCTCTCTTTTCTCCAGATAGAGTTTCACTATGTATCTCTGCCTGGCTTGGCTGGAACCCTTTATGTAGCCCAAGTTGGCCTCAAAATTGCAATAATCCTCCTGCCTCAACTTCCCAAATACTAGGATTACAGGTGTACACTGCACCACTATGCCCAACTTTCTCTTAAAAAAAGAAAAAAAGATGCTTGTATGTGTGGGTGTTTGGCCTGCATGTGTGTCTGTGGACCACCTGTGTGCCCGGTCCCAGAGGAGGTCGGAGGAGGGCGTCGTCAGTCAGATCACCTGGAAATGGCGTTACAGTTGTCAGCCACCACGTGGGGGCCGGGAACTGAACCTAGGTCCGCTGCAAATGCAGCAAATTCTCCTAACCACACCCTGAGTCATCTCTTTTTTTTTTTTTTTTTCAAGACAGGGTTTCTCTGTGTAGCCCTGGCTGTCCTGGAACTCCCTCTGTAGACCAGGCTGGCCTCGAACTCACAGAGATCCACCTGCCTCTGCCTCCTGAGTGCTGGGACTGAAGGTGAGCGCCACCACACCAGGCCCATCTCTTTCCTAAACTTGTTTCCCTCACTGCTTGGAGCTTCGCTAACGTCTTAGGCTTCTTAACTCTTTCTCCGCCATGTGACAGCTTGTCAGCCATGGGTCTGGCCTCCATGCTGGCTTAAATGTCTGGTTTTCTTCCTTCTCTTCCATCCTCCTCTTCCAGGAAGCTGCCAAGTTTGAAGGTTGCCTGCCTGGAGATTGTTGTTTGTTTTTCTTTTCCTTTAAAAAATTTTTTTTTTTATTTAGTATATATAGTGCTCTGCCTGCACATAAACCTTTATGCCAGAAGAGGGCACCAGATCTCACTATAGATGACTGTGAGCCACCATGTGGTTGCTGGGAATTGAACTCTTAACCTCTGAGCCATCTCTCCAGCCCTTGTTTTCCTTTTAAGCTCTAATAAAGTTGTCCTTGACTTCAAAAACATTTTTTATATATTTTTTAAAGATTTATTTATTTATAATGCATACAATGTTCTGCCTGCATGTATGTCTGCAGGCCAGAAGAGGGCGCCAGATCTCATTACAGATGGTTGTGAGCCACCATGTGGTTGTTGGGAATTGAACTCAGGACCTCTGGAAGAGCAGTCAGTGCTCTTAACCGCTGAGCCATCTCTCCAGCCCCAAACATTTTTAAATAAGAGACAAAAAAATGTAAAGATTGGAAGACAAAATATCATTTCATTTGTAGATAAAGCCCTTGTATTTGCCAGCTATAGTTTTGGTAGAGAGAGGTAATTTAGAGATTTGTTAAAAGATTCAGGTGCACGCCTTTAATCCCAGCACTCAGGAGGCAGAGGCAGGCGGATCTCTGTGAGTTCTAGGCCAGCCTGGACTGTTACACAGAGAAACCCTGTCTTCAAAAACAAAGAAAAAACAAAAAGATTTCAGGGTGGTAAGTCTAGATTCCCTGGGTACCAGTGAAGGAGAGGGCTTTGATGAGGGCTTTGTGAGGATGTGGAAGACTTGAGGGAGGTTGTGGCCTGGGCATAGAAGCCTGTGGGGAACGGAGAGCAGGACTGAAAAGTCAAAGGACCTGAGTGCCTGTTCCTGAAGCAGAGGACCCCTTGCACCTAGGAGTCCAAGGCTAGCGTGAACAACACAGTGACACCACGTCTCAAGGGAAGTTTAACAAAGATATTGACGGGCTGGAGAGATGGCTGGGTGGGTGAAGCCTGATGGTTAGCGCAGAACCCGTGTTTAAAAGGCGTGATGGCGCATGCCTATAAACCTCAGCTCGTGGCAGTAGACACAGGTGGATTACGAGGGTTTGCTAGCTCCAGGCCAGTGAGAGAACAACACCAGGTTTGACCTCTGGTCTACACACTCGTGCATGCACACGGACGGACGGACAGACAGACACACACATGCACACACACACACCAATGAGCACGTAGCAAGCACAGCTCCTTGGGGGGTCGAGGAAGGAAGACTACAGACCCAAGAGCTGCCTAGGCAACTTAGTAAAAACTAAAAAGTCAAAGGCCAGGGATAGAACCCAATGGTTGAGAGCCAAGCATGTTTGAGGCCAATACTAAAAAAAAGAATAAAAAAGGGGGGGGGTGGTGAATTTTATGGCAGCAAGAATCGATCCAGACTCCATCCTGGTCCTCTTCACGGAAGGAAGGCAAGAACCAGGAAGACAGGAGAGAGACCTCAGCACCGAGGGCTTGGGAAGGAGAGATGCTGGTTCGTAGAGGAAGCAGAAGGAAGGCTGCTTGGTGGGGAAATTCCTCTGGGATCTCTTTTTGCTTTAGTTTTTGAGATAGGGTCTCATGTTTCCCTGGGCTGACCCTGAACTACCTATGTGGCTGACGATAACCTTGAACTCCTGATCCTCCTGCCTCCACTTCCCAGGTGCCTGAGATTCAGGATAGTACCCCATGCCTGGTGTTTGTTTTGTGGTTTAAGATGGGGTCTTAGGTAACCCAGAGTGGCCACAAATCTGTGATCAGCCTGCCGAGTACAGGGATTATAGGCATGTACCCCAATTGGGGCCACTTCTTCCCACATGGAGCCTCAGTTTAGCACCCCACCCCTTCCCTCCCAGTCCTTTTGGAAACCTTGTGGTCCCAGAGCGTGGGACCTGTCCAGGGTCAGTGGGAACTGTCCAGGGTCAGTGCTCCTAAATCCAGTGTCCCCCTTAACTCATATGCTCTGCACGCATCTCTGTCCCCCTTCTACAGGTTCCCCTTCTACTTCGAGCTCAAGATTGCTTTTGTCATATGGCTGCTGTCCCCTTACACCAAGGGCTCCAGCGTTCTCTACCGCAAGTTCGTGCATCCTACGCTGTCCAACAAGGAAAAGGTTTGGCCCCACCGTTTCCCAGCCTGGCCCAGCTGAGGCGTTCCCCATGCCTGCAGCCACATGCATTTCCCGTGCGTGGCCAGAGCCTGCCACGCCCTTGCGGAGCCTGGCTCCCTGGGTCGGGCGTTGTCTTTGCCCAGGTGGGAACAAAGGTAACTTGCCGGCAGCCTTACCTCTCGGGTCTCCCATCCCTCCAGGAGATCGACGAATATATCACACAAGCCCGAGACAAGAGCTACGAGACCATGATGAGGGTGGGCAAGAGAGGCCTGAACCTGGCCGCCAATGCCGCAGTCACCGCTGCCGCCAAGGTGAGACAGGGGTGGGTTCAGACTCACCGGGGCTCCCGCCCTGTTCATCCTGGGTCCTGTCCAGGCCCCGGGGCATCCACCCTGTCTGTCTTCAGGCCGTGGAGGCTTCGGGCTGTGCAGCTCGGGGCTCCAGCCTCGTCTCCTCTACTGTCTGGTCAGTTTCCTCCTCTGGCCAAAAGGAGAAATAATCCCAACACCATGGTAATCTCTGTTTCCACCCCGCCCGCCCTCCCTCTCGCTCTCTTGGTGCGTGGTGGTAATCCCAGGGCCAGGGGGTGCTGTCCGAAAAGCTCCGGAGCTTCAGCATGCAGGACCTGACTCTCATTCGAGACGAGGATGCACTGTCACTGCAGGGACCAGATGGCCGCCTCCGACCCGGCCCCGGGGGTCTCCTGGACACCATTGAAGACCTAGGTAATGGCAGGCACGGGGCTGTGGGAAAGAGGACAGGGTTGAAAAGCCCAGCCAGAGAGACCCCTGGACCCTTATTCTCCCTCTCTCTCTCTCAAAAGATTTATGTATTCATTCCTTTATTTAGTATGCATGTATGCCTGCAGGCCAGAAGAGGGCGCCAGATCTCATTACAGATGGTTGGGAGCCACCATGTGGTTCCTGGGAATTGAACTCATGGCCTCTGGAAGAACAGCCAGTGCTCTTAACCACTGAGCCATCTCTCCAGCTCTTCCCCCCGCCCCCCACTCTCCTTTCCTCCCCTAACTAGGAGATGACCCTGCCCTGAGCGTAAGGTCTAGCACAAGCCAGGCAGAACTCCGGACTGAGACCTCAGAAGACGACCTGGGAGATAAGGCAACCAAGAGGACCAAAACTATCAAAAAAGTGCCCAAAGCTGAGGTGAGACTGCAGGCGGTGGCCTGGGGGGGGGGGGATGGGGCCCGACGGCGTGGGGCCAGGCTGAGCCCCATCATCCTCTCTCCATAGCCAGTGGCTTCCAAGACGCTGAAGACCCGACCCAAGAAGAAGAGTTCTGGAGGGGGCGACTCAGCCTGAGGTCCTCCCGTCCCCCCCAACCCCTCCAGTGTAAGACGGTAGCGAGCACTGGGAAGAGCTGCGCGGCCCAGCACCCCCGCTCCACAAGTGGGCCACCAGCCCAAGTGTTTCCGACCCGAGACCCCCGCCCCCCAGATGGCTGTCTCCCGTGCCCCCCCCCATGGACACTCCTCCGGAGGGGGGCTTGGCAACGAACGAGGAGGGAGGCGCAGCTGTAGGGTGGGGGACGCAAGCTGATGACTGAGCCCTGGGGAGGAGGTGGGGGCTCCTTGGCCGGCCCCGCTCTTCTCGCCGCTCCAGCCCCGCCCCGTCCATCCAGTGCCTTGCTGAAGACCATGGCCAGCCGCTTGGGGCCTCCACCGCTCTTCCTTGAACAGGGGTCGTGGCCGCCACAGTCCAGACAGACCAAGGAGGGGGTTCGGGGCTTAAGGCTCCTCGAGAAGGGGAAGGAATGGGGCAGATCCGAGGGGGGGGTGTCACTCGGCACAACTGTGAGTGGCAGACACGGGCTGAAAGTGAGCTACACGGACCTTCCGGGAACTGCAGCTGGTAGGGGCCGTGCGCTCTGCATCACCGCCAGAAAGAGGAGGGATTCCAAGGGTGTGCATGCTGGGGAGGCTGGGAAAAGTGGTCACTTCCTCCCTACTTCAGCCCTGGTCTTTCTTCCTCTTTATCCTCCCCTGCTGGTCTCTCAGAGACCCCCCGAGCCTTTGACAGAAGGAGGCTCCAAGGGGCCTCTTCCCGATCCGATCCTTCCATCCTGGATCTTTTACCCATTCGCGCCCCTAGGCTGGATCCTCCTCTCCTAGGGCCCACGGTAGAGGTCCTGCTGAGCTCTTGGCTCCTTTCCTCTCCTGTCAAGGGGACCCGTCCTACCTTGCCATGGGGTCCCCTTCCTGTGCCAAGCAAACCCCTGTCAGAACCAACCTGGACCGCTCCCCTGGTCCTGGTTCTACCAGCTTTTTAGGGCCAAGTGGAATCCGGGAAGAAGGAAGAGAAACGAGCCCAGAGGCTCCTGATTCGGTAGTGCCCACTGGATGAGCCAATAAAGGAAACTCTGCCACCTCCTCCATTATGGCCTCTGTGTTGTTCTTGTCCCACCAAGGCAATAAGTGGGGAGGGCTCCCCCTGAGAAGTAAGACCCAACTGTGAGGGGGATAGCAAAAGACAGAGGCAGGTGGATCTCTGAGTTCGAGGCGAACCTGGTCTACAGAGCAAGCTCCAGGACAGCCAGGACCACACAGAGAAACTTGTCTTGAGAATAAATAAGTAAGTAAGTAAATAAATAAAAGAGATCCTTTTTACCCACTCTGGAATCCTCTCGCCAAGCCCTCTGAAGGCAACCCTTTCACTGTTGGCCCCTAAGTCTATTTCTATTGCTTTGATAAACACCATGACCCAAAGCAACGCGTAGAGGAAAGAGTTTATTTCAGGTCACACTCCATCCCTGAGGAAAGTCAGGGCAGGAACTCGAGGCAGGAACCTGGAAACAGGAAACGGAGGCCACGGAGGAACACTGCTTACTGGCTTGTTCCTGTGGGTTGTTCAAGCCACATCTGTATATGGAAGACCACCTTCCCAGGGACGGCACCGGCCGCAGGGAGCTGGGCGGTCCCACATCTGTCCTTAATTAAGAAAATGCACCACGGGCATCCTATCTGATGGAGGCAATTCCTCAAGATTTCCTCTTCTCAGATGCCCCTCGCCTGTGTCAAGTTGACATAAAAACTAGCCAGCACAGCCCTGGAGGAATTTGGCTTTTTTTTTTTTTTTTTTTTTTTTTTAAATTGGAAAGGAGAGGAAGAAGGTACCAGTCAAGGAAGAGACTCGTTCTAGAAGATTCCTCATAAAGTTAGTACCATGCTAGCACTTACATATATAGCCAGGAAAACAGGTCAGGCATTCTGTATAAATTTGATTTGTTACATCTCTCTCTCTCTCTCTCTCTCTCTCTCTCTCTCTCTCTCACACACACACACACACACACACACACACACACACACACACACACACAATGGTGGCTAGGTTAGGAGACCATTGCCAGATTCTGCATGGCCAGACTTTACATATACATCTGGGTTTTTTGTGTCAAAAGGCGTATGTGCAGATTTCCAAGCTCCCTGTTCTGTTGCCATGGAAACATTCAGGCTTCCAGAATTCTGGGCACAGGGCCTGCTTCCTGTGGTGCAGGGGAGGAGAGGAGAGATGGAGGGTGACAGAATGATTGGAAAGCCTTTTAGGAGAAGGTTGGCTGGTGGGACACGCTGGGTCTGGGTGACCTCACGCTGTCCCCTCATTGCCCAAGTCCACCTGTCCTTTCTCCTCTCCCTCAGATCTTCTCAGGCTAGAGGAGTATAAAGGACATCGGGTAGAGCTAGGTGGAGGCCACTAAGTCACCGCCTGGGTCCTCAGTGGGCTTTGAGAGGTATTAGCTTTAGGGCTGGGGTCTAGTGTTATGTCACGTGACCAGGCTCCTGGGAACATCAGGCAACCCTCCGGGCCTGTGTTCCAGACTGCGGTGGCCTCAGGCCTGAAGCTGCGTTAGCTGGCTTCTCCCTTTCTGTGGGTGTTCCAACCTCCCAAGAACCTGCTTAAAATGGGATTTCCAGGCCCTGACGTCAGAGGGAAGCCAGCAGCTCCCTCCCGCCCGTGCCAGCTCCACCGTGATTAGCAGAGCTAAGCGCAGCCTTGCTCAGTCTGCAAGGAGGCAATGCTAACAGCGTAGGGAGGAACGTGGGACCCTAAGCAGTGGTCCCGTATCTGCGGCATCCCGGGGGGCGGGGGGACAAGAACAAGCTGTTTCCGGGTCGAAAGACCCTGCTGGCTTCCCCCTGTTAACTTAAAATTCAGCTAGTGCGTGATCATTACCCTCCCAAGCGCCATAGTTACTTCCTCTCGGTTCTAGGACTCACGCCTGGCTTGAGGGAGAAAACGGGCATCTCAAGTCAGTCCCGAGAGCTGGACAGCGGCTTCGGTTTGGGTCTTACCCAAGCATGGGCTATGCGAGCTCTGCCTGCAAGGAGACGAAAGGCCCACTAGGTGGCGCAGCTCCCTCCTATTGTGAGATTCCACCTTCAAGCAGAGAACAATCTCTCCAATGGCTCGAGGCCTGGAGACCAGAAAGCCTCAAACTCTGCTCCATGGAAGAGGAGACTAAAGAGGTGGGGGAGCATCTTTGAGGGTAGACAGGACAGCTGGGGTTCTCCAGAAATCTCTGGCCTAATCCAGCCTGTGTGCACTCCCACCGCTCAGAACAGGAGGTGGACAGACAGACTCAGAAAATAAAACCTTCTGGAAAGGATTCTGCACAGTTCTGGGTGCAGGGGAAAATGCCAGGCTTCCTCCAGGAGGGACCTAACCTGGGCTTCCAAACTAGCATCTGAGAGACACCTAGTGAAACGGATTTCAGGGTCAGGAGAGGAGAGAGGCAGAGCTGGGGGTCGTGGGGAAATATTTCCACATAGTTGTTGCGCCCCTAGCCTGGCCGCAGTGGCATCCCAGGCCTGCCCAGGCTTCCATCTCAGTGACCTACCTTTCTCTGACCTCTCCCCCAAACTGACCCCAGGCAGCCCTGTCTCCCTGGTGAATTACTCTCTCCTTTTGTCCCAGCCAGATGAGTGATCAATAAATAATGTTGCCTGAAATATTGATGGAGAGTTTTACACCAGCATCCCTTAGCTGTGCCTGGCAGGGCCATGACCCTCTAGGCAGCCCTTTCATGTTGCCAATAAAAGGTTTCTCTTAGGCCAAGATTTCCACCTGATCCCATCTGAGCCAAAATCATGACTCAGTTTCACCAAGAGATGTGAGAGATTAACTTAACCCGGCTGCCTGAGCAGGGTAGTTTGGCCGAAACAGCAGAGACCCTTCCCGATTGATTTCCGGTGATGCCATCGGGATCCTACATCTGTCCACCTCGGGCCTGCCAGGTCCACTTTCGGGGTGGCCCCAGCAGAAGGTGCTGACGACGACGAGGGGGGATGGGAGAGAACACCTGTAATCCAAACCCTCAGAAGGAAGAGGCAGAAGAATCGCTCCAAGTTGAAGCTAGCCTGGTCTACATAGGTTCCAGACGAGGCAGGACCACATAGGAGACTCTGTCACAACAAAACACAACACACAAATGAAATAAAAGTGCTGGGCGGGTGGTGGCGCACGCCTTTAATCCCAGCACTGGGAGGCAGAGCCAGGCGGATCTCTGTGAGTTTGAGGCCAGCCTGGGCTACAGAGGGAGATCCAGGACAGACACCAAAACTACACAGAGAAACCCTGTCTTGAAAAACCAAAAAAAGAAAAGAAAAGGAGAGAAAGAAAAAGAAAAGAAATAAAAGTGATCATGTGATCAGACGTCTCTGGCCCAGGCCACTCGCATCGGGTTTACTCTCCCGCATGAAGGGTAAGAAGAGGAGGAAGAGGGGGGCGAGCTGGAGATGAAGGAAGCTCCGGCACTAGCTCATGCCCCGCCCTCCCCACTCGGTGCTCAGCAGAAGCCGTGTCCAGTGTCCACTCAAATCACTGACGCGTCTCTCTGCCCAAGAACCCCGCTCTCCTGCTTCCCTAGGTCTGCTCCTGAAGTGCACAAATCTCAGCTCAGATGTTATCCCCTCACCCCCAAGCTGCCAGGTGTCCCCTCTAGGGCGCCATCACATCTGTCCTTCCCGCTGTCGTCGTCAGCCCGGTTCCTTAGTGCCTGTTTTGGAGTCTATTTCCCCATCAGGCTGCAAGCCCTTTCCCACACAGATGGGAGTCAGCGTTCCAGCCACATTCAGTTCTCGCTTTAATTCAAATGCTAAATCGGGAAGAAGAGCAGTTTCACACTCCATATTTAGTCTGGGAGAGAAAAAAGTGAGACAGCATGGATGTTACCAGGGAAAGAAGGCTGGGCCTGGCTTGGAGAGGGTGGAAAACCTACCCAGAGCCCAAAGGAAGAGCATGGAGTCCTTGGCACCTCCTGAAACTAATCACCCAGAGCCCCAGTCGGTGAAAGACCCAGGTCCTTTCCTCCACCAGCTCACTCAGCGTTCCCTCAGAGAATTGTGGCCATGGCTGAGGGAAGCCATGGGATAAGAGCTACCCAGAGCCGGGCTGTGGTGGTGCACATCTTTAGTCCCAGCATTCAGGAGACAGGCAGGCAGATCTCTGTGAGTTCGAGGCCAGCCTGGTCTACAGAGCGAGTTCTAGGACAGGCTCCAAAGCTACACAGAGAAACCCTGTCTCAGAAAAACAAACCAAACAAACAAAAAAGAGCTACCCAGAACAGCGGCTGTGGCAGGGCACACCTGGGACAGCTCTCAGGAGTTAGAAGCAGGGGATTGTGGGCCCAGACCTAGGCTGAGCTGTATAGGGAGACCTGTCTCAAGAAAACAGTACAACTGCAATATCAAAAAGCCTATCCAGAGAGGCACAGGTAGCCACGGGCTATCACCCACACCATATGGTTATCACCATAGGATAATAAATTAACTCTGCATCCACAGCACTGGGACACCAATGTTTTCAGCAGCAAAACAAAACAAAACAAAAAACAAGGGGTGAGAGAGAGAGCTCACTGGTTAAGAGCACCTGTTGCTCTCAGGGATGTGGGTTCAATCCCTAGCACTCACGTGTGTTTCACAAACTCCATTTCCAGGGTATCCGAGATGCCCTCTTTGGACCTCCACTGGCACCAGGCACACACATGGTGCATACATGCAGGCAAAATATTCACACACAAAAGGCAAAAATAATATTTAAATGGAAACCTCCCCATCCATGTCCAGATAAGTGGACACACAAAATGTGAAATATAGGTGGCATGGTGGATGATTTGATCTTCACACAGGGATACTACAATGGAAACAGTCCACAGAAGCCGGGGATCATAGCACAGGCTTTTCATGCCAGCATTTGGGGGCAGAGGCAGGCACATCTCTGAGTTCGAGGCCAGCCTGGTCTGCAGAGCAAGTCAAGTTCCAGGACAGCCAGGGCTACACGCAGAAACCCTATCTCAAAAAGAAGGAGGAAGAAGAGGAGGAGGAGGAGGAAAGAAGAGTTCATGAAAACGTCATGCCAAATGAAATAAACCAGACACCAAAGACTACACAGTGTGTCTTTGCCTTATATGAGGTTCCAAGAGGAGTCAAATGCATACACAGAGGTTACCAGGGTTGGGAGAAGGGGATAGGGAGCCGTTGTTTAATGGGCATAGACTTTCTATTTGGAAGGATTAAGAAGTTCTGGAAGTGGGCCTGGAGAGATGGCTCAGTGGTTAAGAGCAATGCCTGCTCTTCCAGAGGACCCGGGTTCAATTCCCAGCACCCACATGGCAGCTCACAACTGTCTGTAACTCCTGTTCCAGGGAACTCAACACCCTCATACAGACACATATGCAGGCAAAACACCCATGTACATAAAATACAAATAAATAAGTTATTTAAAAAAAAAAAGAAGTTCTGGAAGTGGATAGTGTTGATAGTGAATGTAAGGAATATCCCTGGGTCATGAATACAAATTAAGTGCTACAATGGTAAACTTTATGTGTACAGAGACAGGTTATCTCTACATAGCCCTGGCTGTCTTGGGACTCACTATGCAGACCAGGCTGGCCTTGAACTCACAGAGATCTGCCTGCCCCCCACCCCCACCCCCACCTCCCAGACAATCAATTTTTGACGGTGTTAGGAATCAATCATAGGACCTCCTGTGTTCTCTCTAGGCAAGCATTTTTACCTTGAGTCCAACGTCAGCTTCAAGGCATGCCATGTTGACCCACTGCACCTAGACTGGTGGGAAACTGAGTCCCTAAGTTCCCAGAACCCCTCCATCTGCCTGCTGGGTGGAGCAGTGGTGCTGTCTAGGTGCAGAGTAAGGCAGAGCCCTCCTTGCATACTCTAAGGCTTCAGCTACCCTCCCTCCCCAGCCACTCAGTGTGATCACCTGCAGGAAGCTCTCCTCCTCGTGTGAGGTACCACTACCCCTGTACAGCTTATCTTGACTCCAGAAGTCCGCGTCCCACATGGAGGGAGCTGACAGGGGGATATGTCTGGAGAAGGAAAGAGGACAGGCCCCTTCTATCTGGTCTCCTGGCTACCACACTGTCTCCATGCCGAGAGAAATGGATAGCCCTATGAGCGGACGCTCTTTGAATTCGGTTGTCCATTTGTCTCAACGTCTTTCTGCCTCGGGGTGGATGCTGCCTGTGGGAGCCCCAACAATAGCAGGTGCTGATGCTTCCAGACACACTCCTCTGTTCTGGAGCCTGGGCCCGATGCTCCCTCCTTCAACTCCCCACTCAGCCCCTGTGCCCACCCCGCTCAGTGTCAAGACAGGGTTTCTCTGTGTGGCCCTGGCTGTCCTGGAACTTGCTCTGTAGACCAGGCTGGCCTTGAACTCAGAGATCCACCTGCCTCTGCCTCTCAAGTACTGGGGTTAGAGGCGTGCACCACCACCACCTGGCTCTTTTCTTTTTTTTTTGTTTTGTTTATTCGGGATATTTTGTTTTGGTTTTACTCTGTAGACCAAGCTGGCCTCCGATTTCTGGTGCCCCTGTGGTATCTGCCTCCCAAGCTCTGGGATTATTATCACATCCTGATTTTTCTTGTCATTTTTACAAGTGGCAAATTGGCTCTCTGATGGGCTGGGATGCACATGAGGTGGAAGCTAGATCAAGGACTAGCTGTGCACCCCACCCCCATGAGAAAATGGGTCACACTGCTTCCATTGCTGTTTTCTCTGTTCATTCTTTTTCAATTTTTAGTCAGCAAAATCCAGGAAGATGTCCAATGTCAGCTTCAAGACATGCATACTGCCGTGACGACCCTCTGCACCTGGACTGGAAGGGAACTGAGTCCTGAGTTTCCCAGACTAGCCTCAAATTCCTTATGTAACTGAGGACGACCTTGAGCTCCTGATCCTCCTGCCTCGACCTCCCAAACGCTGGGATGACAGACATGGACCACCACAGCAGCTTACCATAGCTTCTTTGCGTACCTGTCTCCACTAGGCTGGGCCACAGCAAGAGCAGGGTTGCAGGAGTCTCCTAAACTTCATATCATAGGACAGACGCGATGTTTGGTCAGTAAATATGGTATGAATAGAAGTGACCTGTTTGCTGTCTGGCTCCCATTTCCAACTTACTCGAGAACCAGAACCGCAGAGAGCGAGCTTCTTGGATTCATTTTGGGACCCCAGGGAAGAGATCTTGGTTTATAAGCTGCAGTTTAGGCAAAGCGTTCTGAAGCCAGACCATCTGGAATGGGCTCCTGGTTCAGCTCTGTGACCTTGAACAAGTTACCTGTCTTTTCTGCACGTCTCTCCCCATCAATGAAATGGGGCTGAGAATGAGACCAACCTCATCAGGCACTGTGCAGACAAACGCTGAGAAGCGCTTAGCCCAGAGCCTGTCACACAATCGATGTGTGCTGGGAGGGGGTGGGCATGGAAAATGCACCCAGAGATTAAGGGGAGTCAGAAGAAGAAGCAAGCTCCCTGTCACTACTGTGTCCTTGGAATTCTCGGGTTTGTTAGGATGGGGGTAACTGAGGACAGTCCTGAATCAGGTAACCCCAGAAGGTGCCTGTCTCCTCCCCGCCTCTCCCTCCTGCCAGGTCTGCAGAATCCATGCTTACCCACCAAGAAGCTGAGCAGCCTGGCGCTGGGTGGTGGTGAGGGGCCAGAAATAAGCCCTGTTTCTATTCCTGCCTTTCTGGGCCGGGTGGAAACACTGCCTTTTGAATCTAAAGGCTGCTTTCGACTTCCTGCACATCAGCAGGGTTCTTATGTAACAGTCCCCTCCCTCTCCTGCCCAGGGAGCTTCCAGAGATTTCTGCAGCCGCCTGGCTTTGCTGCACACTCAGCTGGGGGTGGGGAGAGCAGAGAGAGCACCACAGGATGGGTTGTCCTCTGAGCCCAGTGTCCTCCCAGGCTCAGATCCGGGGGAGAGACCATGCAGTGCATCAGGTCAGAAGGACGGCCTCCAAGGGCAGCCGCCTCTCTCAGCCTCTGCATGGCACCCTGGGGCAGGAGAGATCCTGAGAGCCTGTCTAGATAGTCAGCTCCTCCTCCCTCCACAGACCTCCGTAAGGACAGACTGTGCCACCTCCTCCAGCTCTCTATGCCTCAGTGGCTTCCATTTTAAGACTAACCCAACTCTGTCTGGCTCCTCACCCCTTAGGGCTCTGAGGACTTGATTCAAGTCTCCCAGACCACAACTGCCTTAGGCAGTCCTGTACCTAGTGCCGAATTCCCCACGGTCTCTTTTCTACAAGGCCCGGATTATTTTTGGAGTGGGTGAGGTGCTCTCTTCATCGGTTCACCTGTGTGTGTGTGTGTGTGTGTGTGTGTGTGTGTGTGTGTGTGTGTGTTCATGTGTGTATGTGTATATGTGAGTGTGTGTGTGTGTGTATGTATGAGTGAGTGCATGTGAGAATGTGTGTTCATTGTGTGTGTGTGTTGTGTGTTCATGTGTGTATGTGTATATGTGATGTATGTGTGTATGCATGAGTGCATGTGAGAATGTGTGTGTTCAATGTGTGTGTTCATGTGTGTATGTGTATATGTGAGTGTGTATCTGTGTGTGTGCATGAGTGCATGTGAGAATGTGTGTGTTCAATGTGTGTGTTCATGTGTGTATGTGTATATGTGAGTGTGTATCTGTGTGTGTGTTGCTGGGAATTTAACCTGGGGAATCGAACACACTAGGAAAGCATCTACCACTGAGCTACACCCCAGCCCATTAGGGGTTCTCTCAGACCATCATCCCATCTGTTCCAGGACTCAGCACCGCTCTGCATAGCCCTTCCCACCTAGCCTAGGTCTCAGGGTTACGGAAGAGGCACCTCCTCCCTCTGGGACAATCCTCTCTCATGTCCCTGTCTTTCCCCGTGACTTCCCATTTGTCCCCCACTTCCTTCCCACCTCTGGTGTGGCCTCTTCAGACTTCCCATCTCTCAGGGCCCTCCACGGGCGGGAGCAAAGCTGTACCCAGAAGCATTCCGGGCCAAGCTGTCTGGGTTTCGGTTGGGGCCCCTCAGCCATCGGAAAGTGTGACAGGCAACCCAGACAGAACCCAAAAGAGAGTCACTTCCTGAGCCCGGGGCTAGCCACAGAAGCGGCAAACCACGGCCTGAGCAGCACATGTGGGTGCTGACGCAACCTAGCTCTGGGAAGAGGAAGTGGCGGTGGAAAATGGGGCTCGCTTTCCTCCGAGGGCTGCAGCCTGCGTGGCCTTGGGTTAAGTGACAGTCGGCATGGCCCACTGGCTTTCTATTGGAGACTGGGCAGCTGGGGTCTCCCTCCCCTCTGCCCTCTCCTCTCCACTCTCAGAACATGAGTGCAGACAGCGAATCTGGCCTTCTAGAGCCTCTGGCATCAATCACCTGGCCATCGAGAACCCTAGAGTCCCAGGTCATCACCGAGCCCACCTCTCCAGGCCCTGCCTTCCTGTAGGCTCAGGACACTTTTCCATCTGAGTTGCTGGGTACACACTGGCTATTCCTCACAGGCCCAAACTGGGGGCTTGGCTTCTTGGGAGGGATCAATTTTTCCCTGTTTCGTCATTGCCCCCCAGCCCCCTAATCACAGCCCACAGAAGTGTGCCACCAGCCATAGAACAGATTGGCGGAAGGTGGGGATGACTCGGGTGCCCCTGGCTTTGCTGCTGAGACGCCCCCTCTCTGAGGGTGTGTATGGCAGACCTTTCTTCTCACTCGCTACCCTTTACAGAGTGCCATGGTCTGGGCAGTGTGACAGGGTGGTTTTGAGCTCAGCTCCTCACTACTGTTCCTGGGCAGAATCGGCCTTCTAGTGGGTTATACCAAGGAGACTGGGCAAGGTGAAGAAGCCTCTTTGTCTTTGAACCACAAAACTAGACAACAGAGAGTATGGATGCGCAGAGGGTATCGTTCAGCGCTGGGCATTCTCAGCCCATCCATGCCTTTAGCTTGAGTTCTTGGCCCAATCATGTTCCGGCCCGTGTTATCTCCTGAGGTCTTTGCAGTTGTCTCTCTCTCTTCCTGGAATCCCCCACCCCTGAGCCGAGCCTCTCCTTCCAATGCAGAGTGGGTTTCTTCTCTTTGTCTGAAACAGAGTCTTAATTCTATAGCCCAGGCTGGCCCGCAACTCATGGCGTTCTTCCTGCCCCAACCTCTTTAGTGTTTTATTTTTATTTTGAGAGTGAGAGGGAGGCTATCACTATCTCACGGTTGCACTAGCTTGTCAGGAACTCAGTGTGCAGACCAGGCTGGTCTCACACTCACAGAGATCCGCTTGTCTCTGCCTCCTCAGTGCTGGGTAATAACGATGTGCACCAGCACTCTGGCCTAAATGTTTTTTAAACAAATGGAACCCGCTAACACTCAGAAGGCTGAGCAGGCCAGGAGGATCACAAGTCATGGACTGTATAGAGAGAACCCTTCCTATAAAAGAAAGACAAAAAAGAAAGAAGAAAAAAATGTTTGTTAGAGTAACTCAGTCTCCCTCCACTTGGCAGCAGCAGCCCTTTCTGATCCAGGCCATCATCTCACTAACAGCATCTTCACCAGACAGCTCAGAAGTGGGTCCTTCTGGCCGGGCGGTGGTGGCGCATGACTTTAATCCCAGCACTCAGCAGGCAGAGGCAGGCGGATCTCAATGAGTTCAAGGCCAGCCTGGTCTACAGAGTGAGTTCCAGGACAGGCGCCAAAGCTACACAGAGAAACCCTGTCTCGAAAAAAAATTTTTAAAAAAGGGGGATGCCTTTTGGCCATTCAACTGCCTGCTGGGCCTATAAGAGTCTCTCACCTCCCCACTATAAAGTACAGTCCTTGGGATGTTCTTTCTGCTCCAAAATCTTCTCATTGTCTCTGTCTGTCTAACTCTCTGGAACCTCCTTCCCTTTTTAAATCCCCTTTTTGTTGTTGTTCTTGTTTGAGACAGTCTTTTTTTTGTTTTGTTTTTTGAGACAGGGTTTCTCTGTCTAACAGCTCTGGCTGCCCCTGGAACTCACCAGGCTGGCCTCGAACTCAGAGATTCCCAAGTGCTGGGGTTTAAGGCGTGCCCCACCACTGCCCGGCTTGAGACAGAGGCTCCCATAGCCCAGGTGTGACTTGAAACTGCCGCAGTCCTAACTCTGTCTCCCAGTTGCTAGAGTCACTGAGTTACAAGCCGCTCGCCACACCCGACTCCTTTTTACCTCTTACATCCCTGGATGCTGCCAGCGCGTGGTGGCCACAGGAGTGATCCCTTCTTCTCTTGTGACAGCATCCAGGCTTGCTTCTATCCACTGTAAGCTCCTTAGAGGGGCTGGGGGGGGGCTACACCATAGGCCTTACCCACCTTCTCAGAGAAGTCTGGGACTGCCGTTGGGAAGGATGTGGTAATTAGAATCTCCTGGGTTACGGTCACAGAAAAGGAGCTGAGGATGCTTGCTTTATTAAATGAGAAGGAAACGCACTGACTCGTGCAACTCAAGAGCCAAGACGAAATCCAGAACTAACTCCGGCTCTGAAAATCTCTTTTCTCCGATCTCCTCCGCTGGCTTCATTCTCAAGCAGGCTCTCCAGTCCTGAGGGCTCCCATTCCACTGGCTTTGTATCTACCAGAGAAGGAGAGGTCTTCCTCAAGAGTTCAAAGCAAGTCCCAGAAGTTATCTTCGCTGGCCTGGTTTGGGTCTCGTGCCCATCCCGATTCAGTCACCATAGGAAACGGAGCGCTCCTAGATTAGAGGATCCTATATGGACGGCCAGGCCTGGGTTTCAGATCTCCACTTAGATTCAGGGGTGGAGTTATCTTCCCCCCTCAACCTCAGGAGTGGTGGGCAGCTCCTCAGAAGACATTGCTGGCTGAGGAATATTCCAAAAACAACTGCTGCTGGACACACAAAAAGCAGACGTACAGATACCTCAGCGGGACTTGCACAGTAGACTCATGGGGCCAGTGTGTGTGTGTGTGTGTGTGTGTGTGTGTGTGTGTGTGTGTGTTTGTGAGTGTGTGTGTGAGTGTGTGTGAGTGTGTGTGAGTGTGTGTGTGTGTGTTCGTATGTGTGTTTGTGAGTGTGTGTGAGTGTGTGAGTGTGTGAGTGTGTGTGTGTGTGTGTGTGTGTGTGTGTGTTCGCAGTCTAAGGAATGCTGCAGGCATAGGACAAGGGTCCTTGGCTGAGTTACCGTCTCGGTTCCAGGATTCGGTTGCTTCATAAAAGCTCTTTTCCAGAGCCCCAAAGGCGATTCTGCTGTCCATCGAGGTGTCCGCTCTAGGGAAAAAAATGTTCTCCTGCATCAGGGAGAGCACAGGTCAGGAGCTGGAGAGGCAGCTAGTTGTTCAGAGCACAGGCTGCTTTGCAGAGAGGATCCGGTTTGGTTCCCAGCAACCAAATGGAGGCTCACAATAGTCTGTAACCATGGTTTCAGGGGATCGATGCCATCTTCTAGACCCCATGGGCAGTGCACAGAGACGGTGGTGCTCTTACATACACATAGGCAAAGCATAAATACATACATGTAAAATAATATATTCTTTTTAAAAAAGGATACAGATTAGCTGTTAGGGACGGTGTCTCTTGTGTTAGGAGGAATGCTTTTCTCTCTGCACAATTTTTTTTTCTTCTCTTTTGTTTTTTTAAATATGTGGTCTCATGTGATCTCATGTAGCCCAGGATTGCCTTGAACACTTGATTCTCCTACCTGAACTTCCTTAGTATTGGGATTATCAGCGCCAGGCTGGTTCATGCCAAACTAGAAACAAGGTTGGTTTTTTTTTTTTTTTCCCGAGACAGGGTTTCTCTGTGTAGCTTTGTGTCTTTCCTGGAACTCACTCTGTAGCCCAGGCTGCCCTCGAACTCATAGAGATCAGCCTGGCTCTGCCTCTCCAGTGCTGGAATTAAAGGCCTGCGCCACCCCTGCTCGGCTACAAGCAAGGTTTTTTTCTGCGTGCTAAGCTTTCTATCAACCGAGTTACATTCCCAGCCCCGTTGGGTTTTCTTGAAGGCTGAGTGAGGTCGGGTGAGCAAAAGTAACAACCTCTGCTTATTCAATGCTTGCTAAGTGCAGTGCAAGCCCCGTGTTTGGTAGTCACAGGTAGCAGGCCGTGTAAACGCCAGTCTGTACAATCCTTCCACAGAACATCGTTAACATTAGCCTCATTTGACACAGAAAGTTTGGCCAGAGAACCCCCACGAGAGTGGCAAAATGGGCATTCTCACACCGGAAGCAACGGATGCTGCCTGTCCCGGCCAGGAGGCTATGGAAAGGCACACGAATGGCCCCTAAGTGAATAATTTGACACTTGCCAAGGACCTTAGGATGGTGAGTTCAAACACAAGGGAACCTTGGTTCATTGCTGGATTCCTTAAGCTGCTTTTTTAAAACACGGGGTGGTGGGAGGGCTTCAGAGAGAGAGAATGCCGAAGAGTAACCCCCTCAGCCCGTGAAACCCTGATGACCATGCCCTTCTTCCTTCTGTACCTCATTCTCCTCCCACACAGGCACTATTTGCTTTCTTTTTAAATAAAATAAAATAAAAAGCAGCACCTTCTCTGGATTCAAATTTGGAAACAACAGGAGCCTTCCCTTCTGGAATCCCTTCTCCCTTTGGGGTGGGGGAGGAGGGCTTCAGTGCTTGCGTCAAGGTCCCAGGAGATCTGCGGGAATCACTCCGCCACCACCTCCCCGCGTTCCCTGCCCTTGGCCTGGCTGGGTGAGGAAGTGTTACCCCGGAGTCGGGGCGCCTCGGCAGGCAGTGGCGGTTCCCCCGGGACTGCGGGGAAGGCCCAGGCCGCCGCGCCTGCTCAGTTCTCGCTCACTGCGTCTTAGGCTCTCCCCGGCCTGGCTCGGCGCCCGGCCCCGAAAGCGGGAGGGGACGTGGAGGCGGCGGAAGAGCCCGCCCCACCCGGGGAGACCTCCAGAGGGCAGCACAGAGTCGCAAGCGCGTCCTCAGCACGCCAAGCCTGGGGTCGCCAGGCCACCCGAAGGAAAAGCCCCCTCTTTAGAACGGGGCAGGGTCCGCCCGACCAGTCCCTGGACTGGACAAAGGTCGGGACCGTGTCCAACCATCACAAGAACCGGCAGCTCCCGGCGGGGACTCCGGGCTGTCCTAGGGCAATCAGGGTCTGCAGTCCAGGTCCCCAAAGGTGGGTCCCTCAACCGCCGGGGCCAGGGAATGGCCTTTCGATTCTGGCTGGCGCATTGGGGGGCCCAACACCCCCAACCTACTGACGGGTGGCCGAATACGCGCCCGACGGCTAGGCAGCGTCCCCGGAGCCCAGTTGCCAAATTTTTTGGTCTCAGTTTTCCCGGTGGCACCTGGCAAGCAAGTGACCCTGCCCTTAGCGGCGGCTCGGGTCAGGGCCCCGCCTCTCCTGGGCGGCCTCTGCCCCAGCCCGCCCAGCCGCTCCTCCTCTCGGCAGGCTCGCTCCCACGGTCCCCGAGGTGGGCGGGTGAGCCCGGGATGACGGCTGTGGAACCCGGGCCTGGCTCGCCCTCGCCCCCGCGCCCGGCCTGGGCTTCCCCAGCCCAGCTCGCACCCCGGGGGCCGTCGCAGCCGCCGCGCGCCCAGCTCTACGCGCCTGGCGCCCTCCCCACGCGGGCGTCCCCGACTCCTGCGCGCGTTCGGGCTCCAGGCTGGGAACCAAGGAGAAGGGGGGGGGGGGAGGGAGGGTGGGAGCGCCGACCCGGAAACGCCATATAAGGAGCAGGAAGGATCCCCCGCCGGAACAGACCTTATTTGGGCAGCGCCTTATTTGGAGCGGCCCAATATGGCCCTGCCGCTTCCGGCTCTGGGAGGAGGGGCGAGGGGGGTTGGGGCGGGGGCAGCCTGGGAACTCCGGGC